>NW_020665142.1:20996-31790 GCF_002925995.2 Terrapene triunguis | reverse complement strand
TAGTTTGACTTACCTGGCTGTCCTCACGGCGGCAAGTCAACCGCCGCGGCTCCCCCGTCGACTCCGCTTACTCCTCCTGCTGAGGTGGAGTACGGGCGTCGATTCGGGGATCAATTTATCGCATCTAGATGAGACGCAATAAATTGATCCCCGATAGATCGATTACTACCCGCCAATCCGGCGGGTAGTGTTGACATGGCCACAGTTCCACAGGGGCAGACCCGTGGCCACCAAAACTAGGCCTTTCGGTGCCAGCAACCGTCATTTTCCATGGCTCCCTGAAGTAAGTCCAGCAGAGCCAGACTCTAGTGGGAGATTTGTTCTTTACTCCTTCAGGGAACAACGCTCTCAGTGAGTATTTGCAGTAATGTCAGGCAGCCTTTTCAAAACAATGTAAGAATGCATTAGCCACCTGGCCTACAGAATCTGACAGTCCTTACTTTAGCATAGAGAGGCAGAGGTTAAGACATGGTCCATGCTGACCAATGCCAGGACTCCCATGGACCAGGCTGCTGTAGGAACAAACCATCTTGGCTCTCTCTCACCGTCTCTGTTCCTTTAGTTCCAGGTGTGTCTCCTGTGTCTCTGAAAGCTCAGCTCTAAACCCAGCCACCTGTCACCTTTCCCCTTTGTTCTCCTCCTCAAGGCATTGGTTTGCTGCCCTGCAAGGGGCTGGGAAATCTCCTTCCTCTCAACTGTTGGTCACTAGGAGTGAATGTCTCAGCCACTGGATTTTCCCTTGTCTCTTCCAGACCCTCCATTCACAGGTGTAGACTTTCTTTACTTAGGCCTGGTCTACACTAGGCTTTTATGTCGACTTTAGCGCCGTTATATCGAATTAACCCTGCACCCGTCCACACCAGGAAGCCATTTAGTTCGACAGAAAGCTCTCTTTAAATCGATTTCTGTAATCCTCCCCAACGAGAGGAGTAGCGCTAAATTCGACATGGCCATATCGAATTAGGCTAGGTGTGGATGGAAATCGACGGTAATAGCTCCGGGAGCTATCCCACAGTGCACCACTCTGTTGACGCTCTGGACAGCAGTCCGAGCTCGGATGCTCTGACCAGCCACACCCCCGGGAAAATTTGAATTCATTTTCATTTTCCTGTCAGGGCAGTTTGAATCTCAGTTCCTCTTTGGACATCGAGGGGAGCTCAGCAGCAGTGGCAACTATGCAGAGCTCTCCAGCAGAGATGGCCGTGCAATCCAATAGAAAGAGGGCCCCAGCATGGACTGATCGGGAAGTCTTGGATCTCATCGCAGTGTGGGGCGATGAGTCCGTGCTTTCAGAGCTGCGCTCCAAAAGAAGGAATGCTAAGATCTACGAGAAGATCTCCAAAGCCATGGCAGAGAGAGGCTACAGCCGGGATGCAACGCAGTGCCGCGTGAAAATCAAGGAGCTGAGACAAGGCTACCAAAAAACCAAAGAGGCTAACGGACGCTCCGGATCCCAGCCCCACACATCCCGTTTCTACGAGGCACTGCATTCCATCCTGGGAGCGGCCGCCACCACTACCCCACCCCTGACCGTGGACTCCGAGGATGGGATCATGTCGGACATGACAGCGGACGGGGAAGATGAAGAAGGAGATGAGGAGGACGAGGCAGTCGACAGCGCTGGCACCGCTGATTTCCCCGACAGCCAGGAGCTCTTCATCACCCTTACCGAGATCCCCTACCAACCGTCCCCATCCCTTACCCCGGACACAGAATCAGGGGACGGATCAAGCAGTAAGTGCTGTAAACATGTAAACATTTATTTAAAACAGAACGGTAATATTTATACTATTAACAATGTATATTTATAAAAGTGCTGTAAACTAGTAAAAAAATAATCAGGTACAAAACAGGAATATTTACAAAGGTAACAAATGGGTTTTGCATGATTTCTCTGTCTTAGGCTCTTCTCAATTTAGTCCCAAGTATTTTAAAAAAATTTCACAATGTCCGTTACTACATGATTCCCAGGCCCAAGACGCTCCACTCCAAAGTCCCAGTGCACCTACGCGAAAATCCGGTCAATGTGGCCGGGGATCGACGAGAAATCCTCGTAGGAGAACTCCTCGTAGGTCTCGTGGAGGTAGAGCTCAAGCCTGTTGATCAGGTTCCGGGGTAGGGCGATCTTAGTGGGCCCTCCGTGGTAGCAGACATGTCCCCTCCATGCCACAATCAGGTACTCGGGGATCATGGCCCGACATAGCATGGCGGCATACGGCCCCGGTTTCTGCATGCTTTCCCGCAGCATGCGTTCTCTCTGGGTGTCCGGGATCCTCAGGAGGGTGATGTCGCTCATGACGCCCTGCTTTGAATTAGGGAGGGGACTGTTAGTATTGGGACTTTTACAGCCACGCGGTGGAGGGAGAGGGGCAGCATACAGGGATCTTTCCCTGGGACAGCCGCGAGGGGGTGGGACAGGGGCAGAGTTGATGCTGTCCTGATTGCTGGCAGCAGAGACTGGCATTGCTTTCAATGTGAAAGGAGGCCAGTGCTACTGCTGGAGTTTTAAGCAGCCACAAGTCTGCGGCTTACCATTATTGCCCGCTCCAGAAGTTCAGGTCTCCAGCCACAGTTCTCTGAACAGTCCAAGACCTCCGCAAGTCCACAGGCACTGAAGGCGACGGCCGAAAATTCGACCTTGTCCTGAGTGCGCATGTGAGAGGTTCAGTGCATGGTCTTGTTCACAGAGAAAGACTAGGTTCTTTGTATACAATTTCATTTATCTGTCTCAGGAATTCACTCCCTTTTTAAAATTCACACAGACACATCTGCGACTGTCTCCCAACCCAGCCTGTCAGCACACTCCCAGAGGCTAGCGCAGATTAGGCGGAGGAAGAAGAAGACGCGTGAAGACATGTTCACAGAACTAATGGGCTGCTCCCGAGCCCAGGCAGCCCAGCAGACACAGTGGAGGGAGAACTTGTCACAAATGCACCGAGCAGTCATGGAACGGGAGGAGAGGTGGCGTCAGGAGGACCAACAGGCTACTGAAAAGCTGCTTGGACTAATGAGGGAGCAAACGGACACGCTCCGGCGCCTTGTGGATGTTCTGCAAGACCGGAGGCAGGAGGACAGAGCCCCGCTGCAGTCTATCTGTAACCGCCCTCACCCGCCACCAAGTCCCACACCACCCTCACCCAAAGTCCAAAGAAGGAGGGGCGGCAAGGGCCGTTAAAACTTTCAATCAACCCCTGCAGACTGCTCTAGCAGTAGAAGGCTGACATTCCCCAAAATTTCATAAGTCCTTTCCTACCCACCTCACACAAGCCCCCGTCCAAGTTTCACCCCCCACGTTTCATGTCTGGTTCGCAATAAAATGTTTGTTTCTGTTCATTACTGTTTCAGTCAGGTTCTTTTGAGGGAGAGTCTGTCTGGAGGGGGGGGAAGGGGCTTGGTAATTGGACAGGACAGTCACCTTTAGCAGGGTACAGAGGCGGTGTCAGGTCCAGCATCAGGACACATAACCAGTGCAGTCACTGGTTACCCTGGTCAGTCTGGGAGGTGCTTTTCATGTTTTGGGGGGGGGGGGTTGCTCTGTGACTTTGTGGCGGGGGAGGGCAGTTACAGATCTTATGCAGCGGTCCTTATCCTGGCTCACAGATCCACGCAGCAGGGGATCTGTAACCCTACCCCCCCTGCCAGAAAGTCACATAGCCGACACATACACACAGTCCCCCCCAGGAGTGCTGGCAGGCTCCATTGAAATAACCAGTCCACCAGTGCGGAGCCTGTCATTCCGGGAGTTTAGAAGTATCATTTGCATCAGAACACTAAACCCGCCCCCCGCCACAGTCTGCGTCCCCGGTTTAAAATATTCCCGCGAAAACAGCAATACAGACAACGGTGTTCATTAAAAAATCGAAATGATTTTATTTTTTGGGAAGGGGAAGGGGGTGAAGGTTGTATGTAACTGGAGAGGATAGTCAAAATGGACTGGGTAAAGAAACGGGGGCAGGTTCAGCTTTTCTGTCCACAAACTGAAAAGTCACTGGTTGCCCTGCTCACTCAGGAACCTAGCTTTCAAAGCCTCCCGGATGCACAGGGCGTCCCGCTGGGATCTTCTAATGGCCCGGCTGTCTGGCTGGACGTAATCAGCAGCCAGGCTATTTGCCTCTAGCTCCCACCCCGCCATAAAGGTCTCCCCCTTGCTCTCACACAGATTGTGGAGCACACAGCAAGCTGCAATAACGATGGGGATATTGGTTTCACTGAGATCACAGCGAGTGAGTAAGCTTCTCCATCTCCCTTTGAGACGGCCAAAAGCACACTCCACCACCATTCTGCACTTGCTGAGACGGTAGTTGAACAGTTCTTTTTCTGTGTCCAGGGCGCCAGTATAGGGCTTCATGAGCCAGGGCATTAGCGGGTAGGCTGGGTCCCCGAGGATCACTGTAGGCATCTCCACATCCCCAACAGTTATCTTGTGGTCCGGGAAGTAAATACCTTCCTGCAGCCGTCTAAACAGACCAGAGTTCCTGAACACGCGAGCGTCATGAACCTTGCCCGGCCATCCGACGTAGATGTTTGTAAACCGTCCCCGATGGTCCACCAGTGCTTGCAGCACCATTGAAAAGTAGCCCTTTCTATTGATGTACTGGCTGGCCTGGTGGTCCGGTCCCAGGATAGGGATGTGAGTCCCATCGATAGCCCCACCGCAGTTTGGGAATCCCATCGCGGCAAAGCCATCTATGATGACCTGCGCGTTTCCCAGGGTCACTACCTTTGGGAGCAGTACCTTGACGATTGCCTTGGCTACTTGCATGACAACAACCCCCACGGTAGATTTGCCCACACCAAAGTGGTTCGCGACTGACCGGTAGCTGTCCGGCGTTGCAAGCTTCCAGAGGGCTATGGCCACTCGCTTCTGGACAGTGAGGGCTGCTCGCATGCGGGTGTCCTTGCGCTTCAGGGCAGGGGACAGCAACTCACAAAGTTCGAGGAAAGTCCCCTTCCGCATGCGAAAGTTTCGCAGCCACTGGGATTCATCCCAGACCTGAAGCACTATACGGTCCCACCAGTCCGTGCTTGTTTCCCGGGCCCAGAATCGCCGTTCAACAAAATCCACATGCCCCATTGCCACCGTGATGTCCTGGGCGCTGGGGCTCGTGGTTTCTGACAGCTCTGTGCCACTCTCCGACTTCAGGCTCTCACGGCGGTGCCGTAGCCTCCTCGCCCGATTTCTCTGCATCTGCCTCAGGGAAAGGTGTATGATAAGCTGCGAGGTGTTGAGAACGGCCACAAGTGCAGCGATGGTCGCAGCGTGATCCATGATCGCAGTGCTGTGGCGTCCGCGCTGTCACTGACCAGAAAAGTGCGCGAACTGATTTCCCGCCGGCGCTTTCATGGAGGGAGGGAGGGCGTTAGTGACGGACGGATGACGACAAATTTTTTTTACCCAGAAGGCATTGGCGGCTCGACCCAGAATTCCGATGGGCAGCGGGGACTGCGGGAACTGTGGGATAGCTGCCCACAGTGCACCGCTTCCAATATCGACGCTCGCCCCGTTAGTGTGGACTCACAAAGTCGAATTACTGTCCTTAGTGTGTCCTTAGTGTGGACACACACGTTCGACTTTGCAATATCGATTCCACATATTCGATTTAAGTAAAATCGAATTACCCTCGTAGTGTAGACATACCCTTAGTTTCTTAATGACTCGGGTCTCCAACCAGACTGCTGAGTCAAATACCACATCACTTCCCTTTACGCTCAATGCACAGAAATGCAAAGGCCAAAGGGAAACTGAAGCATGCACAGGAATCATAAATCATTACCAAAATTCACACAATCACCACATGGGGCTTTCCCCCTTTGCCCTTGTCATTTTGGGTTCTGTCAGATATAACCTTCTCCCATCTGTTCCTCATGGGTCAGCATGCTCAGTGCTAAGCAAGGAAGCAAACACACACCCTAGTGAGGGGCAAGATGCACGGTAAGTTTCCAGGAGAGCATGTATCTTGCTAATCTCTTTAGCCAACAGTTGGTGCTGCAGCTGCTCTCTGACTGCGAAGCCCAACTGGTCACAGAATGTACATCTACACCGCGCAGCAGCCTGCAGCAGCAAGGCTCAGAACCCAGCTCGACAGACTCGGGCTCGTGCGACTGTGCTAAAAGTAGCTGCGTACACAGAGCTTCTAAGTTGTGGCTTCGAATGGAGGTCAGGCTCTGAAGTGTAGGGAGGGGGATGGGCCTCAGCCGGTCCAAACCACAACTTAACAGTGCTGTCTACACAGCTCTTTTTATCATGGTAGCACAAACCCGAGTCTGTTAAGGCAGGCTTGGAGGGTCTCTGCCACATGTTATAGTTACTAGTTTAGAGTTTGGATTAATTTAGTGGCTAGCTAGGTTGATTATGGGTAGAGAGAAGCTAGGTTTTGTTGGTTGCGATAGGATGCTTTGGGGAAGTTTTGGCAGGACGAACTTAAAGTTTTATGGTAAGGCATTTTGTTTATATAATTATTTTGGGGGGGGACTAATGAATTTTGCATTGTTATGCTGTAGTTAATTGTTGTTTGAGTGCTTGGTTTTTTATTCTATTTTTTGTTTATTTTGTTTTTTATTAAGTTTTTTAGGGAGTTATTTTATGCTGTTTTTGATTACAACTATTTTGTTTTTATTGATAGGTGCTTGTTTTATTTTTAGAGTTAATTTGTTTTTTATGATATTTTAAGAGGGGCGTGTTGCAATTTTTTGGCGCTTTTATGTTTGTTTAGGGGGTTTTTTTTAGAATATTTGGTTTGGTGATGGCTTTTATATTTATTTTTTAATATATATATTTTTCATTTATGTAAGCAGAGTCAGAATGAGCTCTACCCTGACATCTGGTGGTGAGTTGTGGAAAAGGACTTCAGGGGCTGATCTAGTTTGCATGGGCACACCCACCCTGCCTAGCATGATGGGACTGCTTGCCCAAATGGTCACTTTGGCTGCTGTGGGATCCCCAGTCTCTTTGTTATTGGGGAAGGAGTAATAAAGTGTTATTATCCTGGTTATGTGACTTGTCATGTGAACTGTACTTGACATTTTATGATGGAGGGACTTGCCCTCAACTAAGTAGCACTTGCTAGGCAAGGGACATGGGTTCCAAAGTCCAGTGAATAGAGAGAGAGGGGTTGGGGACAGGAGTTTTGTTATGTGCTGCAAAACTGAAATCATTGATTCCTAGGTCTCAGCATTAGATCTACTTTGGGCTAGTGGTTCTGAGTGTGCCAGCAGTGAGGCTCCCCTGATAACAACTGAAATCACTGTGAACTGGGTTAAGTAGTGGGGGGGCCTGAAGATGTGTTGGTGAGTGGCAAGCAGGGTGGCTAGTGGAGAGGAGTGGTGAGCAGGATGGCTGGTGGAGAAGACTGCAGCGGAACCCCACAGAGAGGTGTGACAATTGGCCATCAACCTGAGCAGTGGAGCATGTAAGGTGTCCCCATACCTCCCCCCCTTCCACTCAGGCTGGGAAGTAAACTCTGCAGATGAACTTAGGAACTCTGGGCTGCTCTGACCAGGGACAGAAACTGTGGGAGGGGTGACTTTTGGGTTGCTGGACTCAAGACCCTGAGGGGAAAAGGGTACTGCCAAACTTGCTTGGGGGTGGGTCTTTTGCTCATGGTTTGTGTTATGAATCCTGTTTGTGGTGTTTCCCCACATAATGCCGCATTGTTTCCCTCCTTCATTAAAAGGCTTTTGCTACACTCAGACTCCGTGCTTGTGAGAGGGGAAGTGTTGCCTCTCAGAGGCGCCATGGGGGTGGTATGTAATTGTCCCAGGTCACTCAGTGGGGACTCGAGCCGGTTTTGCCTTGTGTTGTTGAAACGGAACCCCTAGATACTGAACCCAGCCCTTGTTGCTGCCAACTCAGACGGGCAGAAGGGTTACATTTATATATGAAATAGGATTGATATACATAGAGCATTTGAACAGAAACATTAAATTGAAATGCAGGAGAAAACAATTATTGCATTGTTTTACTTATTTTAAAATGCTAAACTTACTCCAAAGTGGTGACCCTAAAGGTCTGTTACTGCTTTGAAATTAGCTTTAGACACAGATTTTGGCTGATGCATTTTTACTAATGGCCTATTGGGCCATTTTTATTTTTATATTTTACTTTTAGAAAGGGTGGCTGGCAGGATATGGTTAAATTATGTACTAATATATTTAATGCATGCTACATTATTTTTTAATTTTTATTTTACATTATACAAAATGTAAACATAAAATGTTATTACTACCAGGGCCGGCTCTAGGCACTTTTCAAGGGGCGGCACTCCGGCCTTTTTTGTTTTGTTTTGTTTGTTTCGGCGGCAGCACTCCGCCCCTCCCCCCCCCCCTTTTTTTTTGCTTTGGCAGCGGCACTCCAGCTCCCGTTTTTTGGCCCACTTTATTTATTTATTTATTTATTGCTTGGGGCAGCAAAAAACCTGGAGCCGGCCCTGATTACTACATTTTTAAAAAAAAAAAAATTTTAAGAACAATTTTTGAGTGGGTTATATTTTATATAACTGTTTTATAACAATATACTGAGAGGCAATTTGAGCTTGTGGTTGTAATTTTAAAAACTTTTTTTTGTTTAATAGCACATACAACACATTTAAGGATTTTTTTGTTAATAGACTGGCGTTTTTTGAATTTTGTTTTTTTGCAGTATTATTTTTTGTAAATACAGTTAAAATGCTTATTAATTTTTTTTTACTTAATGCAGTATTTTTTTTGTAACATAATATATAACAATACTAGTAACAAGACAAACAACACAAGACAGAACACAAAACACAAAACAATTTTTGTTGCGACAGTAAATTTATGGTATTTTGGGTTGCTTTTTAGCTGGTACCAGCATTTTTTGATTTTTTTTTTTTTTACAGACAAAAGGAACATGTTTTTACCCCTTTTGGGGTGGTAGATTATTGCTTAAAATTTTTTTTTTTTATAAATATTTTTGCTGATTGCAGGCAAAACAGAGGAATTACCCTTATACTTTTTTGTGTTTTTGTTCTATAGGCAGGCCAGGTTTTAATGGCTTTTACTTTTTAAGGGTTTAGGGTGAATTATTTTACTGTTTCATTATTAAATTTATGAGGTTTCAGGGTTTTTTTTATACAGCAGACTAAGTTTGTAATTTTTTTCCCCTGTGCAAAGCTTTAAGTTTATTTACAGGTAATAGCTGAGAAGCATTACTATGTGACTTTAAAGTTTGGGTTTTTTTTAAATCATAGATAATATACATTGTTACCAGGGTACTTATTAATATCAAATTTATCTTAATGTTTAATATTAACAATAAACGTATTAAAAGTGTTTTGTTATACTATGCCTTTTATTTAGACTATTTTTTTTGAGGCCAGTGTATTTTTTTTTAATTTTGCTGAGTCTTTTAATTTAATTATATTTTGGGGAATTAAAAGGTAGGGGTATTATGCATATAAATAGTTTTTTTTTTACTTTTTTTAGATTTTAGCATTGCATACACAAAAGAAGAATATTTTTTATTTAGGGTTAATTTTTATTTATTTTTAGGTTTGATTTTTCTTTTTCTTTTTGGAGGGTTATCATTTGAGTTTTTTGGTTTCAGGTAGTTTGTTTGCTGATTACGTATGTTTTTTATTTGCAGCTTTTCTGTGCTGCCATTTATGGGCAGGGTTTTTTTTGTAATTACTTAGGTAATTTGCATGAAAGCAGATGGCGTTTGGCTTGCTTTTGAATTTAAAGCCATTAGCAGAGCTTAGAGACTTTGTTTTAAAATGGACACAGTCAACGTCCACTAGAGTTCTGATTACTTTTTATTTTTAACTTTTGCTTTTAAAACACACAGCGATTTGAAAAAGAAAACACAACCTATGGTGGCTCCCTTTGGGGCCTTAACAGGATTTTAATTAAGTAGCATGGTTTGTTTGCTTTTTTTTTTTTTTACTTTTTTCACAATATCCCTGCACATGTTCTGGAAAAAATGCACATTTTTAATAGTTTAATTTTTATAACATTATATTAGCCATATTCATTTTTACATAAGATGCTTACTGAGTTTTTATGTACTTTTATTAAAGTGACAGTTTGATTACACAGACCCATCTTAAGGCTCCGTGGTTTTTAATGTTGCTTTTTTTGTTTTGTGCACCTTATCCCTGCTGTTGCTCCAGAAGGGCACTGGTTTTTTAATTTTTTTAATTTGTTTATGATAGCTTTTATTTGCTATTTTGTTACCAAAAAACAAATTTAGATTTTTATTTTATTTTGGGGAGTTTGACTGCCTTGTTGCAGCCACGACTTTGGTTTTTAAAAAGATATTGAACTTTATAAAGCATTGAGGTACCTTAAGGGTTAAATGCTAAATACGAAAGCCAACAACACTAGTTATTTCTGTTTGGCAAAAAGTATTGGTTAGTTTTGCAATTTTGAATGAAAGATTCAAATGGATTTTAGTGGCATTATTTAAAAATAAAAGCACACCAATTTATTTTAAATTTACAAAACAAGAGTTTTACAAACTAGGAGTATTGATTTAGGTCTTGAAAACCTTACCTATTTACGCAATATATTTACACACACAGAAATGTGTATATATACACATACTTTTTTAAAAACATTTTTATATTTCTTTAATAATTTTTACACAGCTGTACATAAATAAATAAATAAAATGTAATCTATTTATTTGGGGGCAGTTAAGTTTTAATAGAAACCCCATATGTTTTTTTAGCAAATTTGACTAAATTGTTCATAGTCAAATTATTTAAATTCGATTGTTTTTTTGGCCTGGCTTATTTATAGACATTTTTTGGAAAAGGGCCCATTTTTTCTTCA
>NW_020665142.1:5733-20896 GCF_002925995.2 Terrapene triunguis | reverse complement strand
TTTTTTTTTTTTTTTTTTTTTTTTTTTTTTTTTTTTTTTTTTTTTTGCTGTTGCTATACAGGCAGTATTTTAGAAAATAACTGTTGTTTTATTGCTAATTTTGATAAGGATGCACTGATGGGGTTTTTCAATTTTTGTATTTTAGTGGTAGTATGGACATTGGCTAATTCTTGTTCAGTTGATGGGATGTGCCGAAAATTTTGCATAATTTTTTTAAAAGGAGTAGTTTTTTGTAGGAATGGTGGGTTTTGTTTTTTTTTTTTTTTTTTTTTTGATCTTTTTTTTTAGAATTTTCTTTTCGCTTTAACTTTGTTATTTTTTTTATGAATTTTTTTTACCTTTACAATTTTTTCGTGGCCCACGATTGTCTGGGACTTACACAACACAAAAAGTCTATACCCACTAAAAACCCTGACTGACAGAGCAGTGGGGGGGAACGCTAAGCCCCCTACCTTTTGGGCTTGATCCTGCTATGACTGAGGGTATATTCACCTATGCAATTTTTCCTCAACATATGGGGAGGAGCAGCGCGGACCCTAATTCTCCCCCTTGTGGCCTGGTATCTTTACAACCAGGATGCGCACACCTGAATGATTGATCACTTTATACGTATGGTACAGGTCTGTCGCATCTTACGCGCATTTAACATGCGCGATTTCAGCTTAACGCGGTCGGCAAAAACAAAAACAAAACCAAAAAATAACAATTTTAATACTGTACCTGTAGTGCGGGCGATTCCACCCGCCATTGAACTCAATGTAATTTTGACTATACGCGGTTTTCGCTTTACGCGCTGACCGCGGAACATAACCCCAGCGTAAGATGAGACAGATCTGTATACCTTTTAGCAGTATTTTTAACAATTATGGTGAATGTCTTCCTCTTTTCACAATTCTCCATCAAAAATTTTATGCTTATAAGAAGCACACGGGATCTTTTTCAAGGGAAAAGGCAGTACACCGCATTTATTGGAAATACAACAATTAGCATATGCATTTAATTACACACACACTGTCCCGCCAGTCGATGTTATAGTTACCAGTTTAGAGACTGGATCAATCTAGTGGCCAGGTTGATCATGGGTAGGGAGGAGCCAGGTTTTGTCGGTCGCGACACAATGCTCCGGGGAAGTCTTGGCAGGATGAACCCAAAGTTTCATGGCAAGGCATCCTGTTTATATAGTGATTTTTTTTCAATGGGACCAATGAATTTGCACCGTTATGCTGTAATTAATTGTTGTTTGATGAGCGCATTTTTTTTTAATTGTTTTTTAAAAATTTTTATCTTTTTTTTTATTAATTTTTGGGGGAGTTATTTTATGCTGGTTTTGATCACAGCTATTTTGTCTTTATTGATAGGTGCCTGTTTTATTTTTAGAGTCGTTAATTTGCCCTCCTCTGACATTTTAATAGGGGCATGTTGCAATCTCCTGGTGCCCTTACGTTTGTCCTTCGTTCTTTCCTAGAACAATTAGTCCGGTGATGGTCTTCACACTTATCTTTTAACACACACATTCCTTATTTACACACACAACAGGATTGATTTACATAGCTCATTGGAACAGAAACATCACATTTCAATGCAGGAGAAAACAATTATTGCATTCTTTTACTTATTTTAAAATGCTAAACCTACAACAAAGTGGGGGCCCTAAAGGTCTGTCACTGCCTTGAAATCAGCTTCAGACACAGATTTTGGCTGATGCATCTTTACCAATGGCCCATTAGGCCATTCCTTTCTGCATTCAGAAAGGGTGGCTGGCAAGATATGGCCAAATCATACACCAATATATTTAATGCATGCTACATTATTATTCTTTGTTCTTCATTCAAAATTATATAAAATATAAACATAAAAGTTTACTACTACAGCTGTGTAGATGTACCCTGATAGCCAGGGAACCGCCAAAGTACTTGAAGACAGGACCCTTCTAACTTCCCCTCCCTGGCATCTCCAGTAAGTTACTAGCTGGCTACTCACAGCTATTCAGAGGATAGCGGCTTGCCTGCCACACTCTCCCATACATCATGGCTCTGTCATCACTAACTCGGTTCTACTTACTTGGAGGAAATGCGAAGCCTCGGCGTCCCATGGCTGCTCAGAAGACAAGCTCTGGGGTTCTGACCCTTGCAGCTTCTTTATTAACCAGAAACAAGACCAAAGCAAAACTCGGTCACAGCATCTTCCTTATCTTCCCCTTATATCTGGTGTCTGGAAACAGAGTCTTTGGGCCAAGTTCACCTCACTGAAGTCAGTAACTGATCCCACTAAGGGGACGGGCCCTTTATTATTTATTATCTTCCCTAACCCCTGCAGTGTGCTGGGTGCCCTCACAGGGCAACAGGGAATCAGACAGTCCTTATGCTGCAGTTTACACTCTCATGGGAGATCTGACACACCAGGTGAGAGTTGTATACAATTGGTGCTGAAATAAGATGAGCAAACAAGGGTTACAAATCTAAGATCAGATGATTACTTATCTGTACCACGTGTCCACTTCCTCCCCAGCTCTTTCAAAGTCAGGCGTCTATTGAGGGCAGGCCACAGAAAGAGGGGTTTAAAACTGGTAGGAAGCGAGGATCCCATTTTGACCCTGGGAAGAAAGAAGGAGGTTGAGAGCCTAAACATGAAGTTAACTTTGCCTGTTTGCAAATTTCCCCCAAATGGATTGCAATTCCCTTGAATGTATTCATTGTTCAACATTATCCATGGAATAATTATGCTAAATGACTTATTCGATGTTCAGTTCTCAAGCTGTTTTAATTGATTGCTTAAGTCACCCAGTCTTATTTCGAACTCTTAAATACTGGTGCCTAAATCCCAGTTACTATTTTGATACTCACTTCCTACTAAATCTGTGTGGGCGGGGAAGATGCAACAACAAAATTGTTGATAATTTTTTTGTACTTATTCAATGAAATTTTGAAATATAAAAAATTTCAGCCAGCTACATAGTTGCTCAAAAACTAAAAAAACATTTTTCCTCCCTACATTCTCCCTTCCCACAACCCCCGTTTGTTGAAATTCAGAATCTTCTTGATTCTTCCCCTACTCCTTTTTTTGGTTAAAGTTTGCGGTTGAAAGGGGAGGGGGGTAGCTCCCTTTTATGGACACCCATCCAGCCAGTTAGCTATAAAGTCCCTCTTGGTGGCTGTTCTCTGCTTGCTTTACCTGTAAAGGGTTAACAAAGTCCCCCAGGTGAAGGAAAGGGAGTGGGCACCTGATCAAAAGAGCCAATGGGAAGGCTAGAACTTTTTAAAATGGGGGAAAAAATTCCCCTTTGTGTCTCTGTTGTTGTTTCTCTGGGAAAGAGGGGAACAGGGAGCAGTTACTTTGAGAAGCTTTAAGCCAGGTATTCTCAGATCATCAGGTAAATCATCAGATCATACCTAGAACTACTTATTTGAAACTCCCAAATGTGTAAGTAGATCAGGAATGTTTAGAAAGATGCGACTAGGGTTATTTCTGTTTATTTCTTATGGCGAATGGACTCCTCTGTGCTAACCCCAGATGCTTTTGTTTGCTTGTAACCTTTAAGCTGAACTCCGAAGAAAACTAATTTTGGTGCTTAATTTTTGGAATTGCTCTTTTAAAATCTAGCAAAATCCTAAATTCCAGATGTATTTTTCTTTCTTTTTTGTTTTTAATAAAAATTTACCTTTTTTAAGAACAGGATTGGATTTTTGGTGTCTAAGAGGTTTGTGCATATGTTATTTAATTAGCTAGTGGCAACAGCTAATTTCCTTTGTTTTCTTTCTCAGCTCTTCCCTGGAGAGTAGGGGCTGTTAAAGGGGTTGAGGGTACCCCACAGAAGGGAATTCCCAAGTGCGTCTTCCTGGGTTCCAAAAGGGGTTTTGCATTTGGGTGCTGGAAGTGTTTACCAAGCCAAGGTCAGAGAGAAGCTGTAACCTTGGGAATTTAATACAAGCCTGGAGTGGCAAGTGTTAATTTTTAAAATCCTCGACGTGCCAGAGTGTGGAATCAGCCTTGACAGCATTTTTGTCAAAACTTTGAAAAAAGTCAACCAGCTCTATTGTCTGCTGGTATTCTCCAATATTCACTTTAAACTTGCTCTTTCTGTACTGCGCTGTCCATATTAGAGCTCCCCAATGCAGCAACGACACTGCTATTGTTACTCAAACTAGCTTTTATCTCCTCAATGCAGTGTAGACATTCCCTGAATGTCACGGGGCCCATATTCAGCAGTAGCAGGACCTGTAGGTGTGTTTCTAGCTATATTAACTTCAGGATTTAGCTAGATCACAGCTACAAGATCTAGCTAGATCAGCGGTTCTCAAACTGTGGGTTGGGAGCCCAAAGTGGGTTGCAACCCCATTTTAATGGGATCACCAGGGCTGGCATTAGAGTTGCTGCCACCCGGGGCCCACAGGCAAAGCCCAAGCCTCGCTGCCTGGGGCCCACAGGCAAAGCCGTGGATGGCAGAGCTCAAGTGACAGGCCCCCTGCCCGGGGCTGAAGCCCTTGGGCTTTGGCCCCCGCACCCAGAGTGGTGGGGCTCGGGTGGGCTCAGGCTTCGGTCCTTGTTTCTGGCGTCATGTAATAATTTTTGTTGTCAGAAGGGGGTTGCAGACGGTGCAATGAAGTTTGAGAACTGCTGAGCTGAATCAAATCTAGCTTGGCTATTCCTGGCTCCTGACTGCAGTGTAGACATTCCCTGAGTGTCACAGGACCCATATGCAGCTGTAGCAGGACCTGGGAGTGTTTCTAGCTATGTTTCTATAGAAAGAGGGGTGCAGGCAGGAGGGTTTGAAGGGATGGTGGCCTAGCAGATGTTCCTCACAAAGACACATGGTATGGGTAGCGCAGAAGACCAGAAGCTGCGAACTTGGGAGTGGGCAAGCAGTCATCTCCTGAAAATACAAGGGCAGAAGAGTTTTAAGGTCTTCTTTCCCCATAGAAGACAACTAGAGGTAAGATGTCTTCTAGATCCCTAATAGAAATCTTTGTGCTTCACCACTGAGCAATGAGGAGAGAGTCCTGTATAACCAGAGCCCAAACTAACAATGGTGCACGGGGAAAGACCTGTCTCATCCTCAAAACACGCAGTGCTGGGAGAATGAAAAACCACTCAGACCTATGCCCATAAGCAATATCAGAGGATGAGACCTGAATGAAAAAAATCGAGTGTCGGGGCTTTAGTCCCCTGTCATTTACATCGGGCTTTTACTGGAAATACTCTTGATCTTATTTACACTGGTATAAATCTGAATGACCTCAGTGACACTGGAGCAACCCCATTGTCTTCAAAAGGTTTGCCCAAATCTAACTGATTGGAACTAAGATCTTGTCTACACTAGGAAGGGTTTGCTGGTATAACTATTTTAAAGATTCTGTGAGGCTCCTTAGAATGGTACCCATAGTATGTAGTTAGGACTGTTACCATTCTAATAACACAAAACCGAACACCCTAGCCCCACCCACTGCCCCGCCCCTTCTCCAATGCCCTGCCTCTTGTTCACTCCATCCCCACTCTCTCTGTTGCTCACTCTCCCCCACCCTCACTCACTTGCTCATTTTCACCAGGCTGGGGCAGGGATTTGGGGTGCAGGAAGGGGTTCCGAGCTGGGGCAGGGGGTTGGGCTATGGGAGGGGTACGTGATTTGTCCACACAGGAAGTCAATGGCAGAGCTGGGAATTGAGTCCTGATTTAGTGCCTTAACCACAAGATCGTGCCTCCACACTACATACATTTTTAATACTCTCAAATCCTATATATGAGCTGGTGTTTCCTTGTAAGATTCCGTCCTTCTTTATCTTTAAATAACCCTGAAACAAGGCAAGATTCAGGACAAGACAGTCTCCCATTCCAGACTTGAGAAACAGGACAGGTCGGATTACAGTATTGTTTGCTTGCGCGCAGTTTACCTAGTATTCCGGATTGCTCTGTATTAGCGACCTGTCCTCTTCATTATTTGTCACTCCCCCAATTTTGTCATCTGCAAATTTTATCAGTGATGATTTTATGTTTTCTTTCAGGTCATTGATAAAAATGGTAAATCGCATAAAGCCAAGAACAGATTCCTACAGGATCCCACTAGAAACACACCCACTTGACGATGATTCCCCATCTATGATTACATTTTGAGACCTAACTGATATCTAGCTTTTAATTTATTCATTTTATTTCATTCTATTTTTTTAACCAAAATGTTCTGCAGGGCCAGATCAAACACCTTTATCAACTAAACTTGTAATCTCATCATAAAAAGATATCAAGTTAGTTTGACAGGATCAATTTCCCATAAACCTATGTTGATTGGCATTAATTATATCACCCTCCTTTAATTCTTTATTATTTGAGTCCTGAATCAGCCACTCCATTATCTTCCCCAGGATCAATGTCTCACACCTCATTTACCCTTTTTAAATATTGGAACAATAGTAGCTTTCTTCCAGACCTTACTGAAAATCAACATTAATGGTCCAGGAAGATCCTCAGCCAGCTCTTCTAAAACCCTTAGATGAAAGTAATTTGGACGTACAGATTTAAAAATGCCTATCTTGAGGAGTCACTGCTTTACATCTCCAAAGATACTAGTAGAATGGAAAGAGTGCTATTATCATATGATGACACTGTCATCTGTTTTTTTTCCCTAACACAGAACAGAAATATTTATTAAAATCTTCTGCCTTTTCTGCATCACTACTTATAATTCTACCATTTCCATCTAGTAATGGACCCATGCAATTTGCTACAAGACAAATGCCTGTTATATCCATTGAGGGAATTTTAATCACAGTAGCCCCACAATCAGCTCACCCTCACTCCACTTCGTACCATGGGGCTCTTCTATGGAGGTGTAAATCTGTTGGCTTCTATGGAGTCACACCAGATTTACAGCAGCATAACCAAGATCCAAATCTAGTTCATGAATACATTTCATGGGCCTGATTCCCAGAAGGGCTGAGCACTTCAAAACTCCCGCTGCAGGTCATGGGAGCTGTGAGCTCTCAGCATCTCTGAGAGAACCAGACCCCCCTGCTATCTATGAGGCACTGAGACCACAACCCAGTAAAGTACTTGAGCAGGTGCTTAACTCTAAGCACATGTCAACCCACACAGTAATTGGGCGCTTAAAGTTGTTGGACAGCTGCTATCTTGGCAAATACACCATGGCCTGCACTGGGGCCCTCCAGAGCTAAAAGCAACAGCTGCTATAGATGGATCTAAATGGGTTACACATACATAAGAACCTTTGCTGGATGGGGTCTAAGAGCCAAAATTCTGCTGCAGCATGAACTGAGCTCAGGGTAAAACCCAGAAAGGATGCATGTGATCACAACATAAAATGGGATTATGTATCTCTGGCTTCCTGCTCCTATCCTCCTTCTCTCCTTGAATTTCAGCTTGGCCTCACCATAGGAAGACCATATCCAGGATTCCCTCTGTGAGGAAGTAGCAGTGATCAGGCGTTGGAAGGGTAAGGCATTTCTCATCTGTGGAGTCCTAGAGATCTGATGGGTCTTTTGGAATCAGCCTGGATCTTCTCAGCTGCTTTACGTGGGCACATCGAGAGGAGAGGCCCCACCCTCAGTACGCAGGGCCATGCAGTGTTGCCAGCTCCCACAATTTCATTGCGGGTCTCGCAACATTGGATGTGTCTCTCCAAGTCCCAGCTCCTGGGTTCAAGCAAGAAAGTTTCTAGCCCTCATGATTGTAGAGAAAAGCTTAAAATCATGGCCTGAGCATGACTCTAAAGGCTCAGAAGCCAGGAGGCAAATCAAACCAGTCCAACATTTTTTATTTTTTTTTTAAATCTCATGATTTTTAAGCCAGTCTCAGGGGCCTGTCTTGTGATTTTTGAACGTTGGGGTTGGCAGCACAGTGAGCACTGCTTACGCTGAGCCTGGAGAAACATCAGCAGAAGAATGCATAGGTGCCGACGCCGTGGGTGCTCCAGGGCTGGAGAACCCAGAGGAAGAAAATGGTGAGAGCTTAGCACCCACCGGCAGCCCACCTATCAACGCCTCTCCCCCCCCCCCCAGCGCCTCCTGCCCGCCGGCTGGCCCCACTGATCAGCGCCACCCCCTCCCTCCCAGCACCTACTTCCCACCACAGATCAGCTGTTTTGCAGCATCTGGAGGCTCTGGAGAGGAGGAACGAAGGCACAGCTCATTCTGGGGAGGGGGTGGAACTGGGCGGTGAAGAGGCGGGGTGGGGGCGGGAAGAGGCAGGGCAGAGCAGGGGTGGGAAGACGCAGGGCGGGGGCATTGGGGGAAGGGGTGGCTAGCAAGGAACTTAGGATGAGTTTGTGCTCCCTAAGCACTGCTTGCTCAGCTCAAAGGGGGGCAGAGACTCTACCCCTTGGATGGAATCAATGCCAGGATACTCTGGTGCTGGGCACTTTGGGTAGGTAGGTCGATAGACCAGCCATGGAGCTGGGAATAGGCAGAATCTTTCCCTTACACTTGAAACTGTCTGGGGAGTGAGCAGCCCCGAGGAGGCAGAATGTGTAATAACAGCAGGAGCCTTTGGCCTGTAGTGACTCCGTGGAGACAGCGGCTCAGCATTTCGCTCAGCTCCAGAAGCCCGGGCTCACGCCAGCACAAAACCCACAAGGTCAGCGATTCAGTGATCCCCCAGCACAGTCCTGAGAACTGAGCGAGGAACAATGGTGATGCTGGTTGTATTTTGAAAAGCCCTCCCTGAAGGTGATGCTGGAGCCAAGACAGTGGGGTCTGGGGGCAGTGGGGTTGGACAGGGGGCCAGGAGATCTAGATTCCAGTCCTGACTCTGCGGCTGGCTCCTCCCCCTCTCTCGGCCTCTTTGCCCTCCAGCTCTTTGTCTATTTAGTGTAGGAGCTCTTTAGGGCAGGGACTCTCTCTCTCTCTCTGCACAGTGCCTGGCGCAGTAGGGCCCTGATTTCAGCTGGGGCCTTTATGTTACCACTGTAATGTCACTTACCATAAGAGTGCAGCCCCTTAATCCTAGGGCTGACCTGAGTAGCCCAGAATGCCTGGTTACGGATCAGTGCTTCTCACAGCAAGCTCAGCCCGCCCGTGTGCTCTACAGCCTCCAATGGCTCCTGAGCTGTTGGCTGGTGCAATGGACTGGCACTCAGGAAACCTGGGTGCTAGTGACAGCTCTGGGTGACTCTGTGCTTTGATTTCACCATTGGTAGAACAGGGATAATAATTAACCTGCCCCCCGTCTCCGTGCAGCATTTTGAGACTTACAAATGAAGAGCCAGGTACCATTATACCTCCTCAAGTTGAGACCCTCTAGTCTCAGAACCACCCCATGCATTAAGGAAATCCCAGATGGGGAAATGAGACCCGGAGAAACTTGGCCTGGGTCCCACAGCCCCTGTCTCCGCAGTCCCAGCAAAGGGCCATAACCACCATAAAATCCTTCCTCAGTCTGCCTAAGTACAAGCCAGTGTTGGCTTTGATCTACCGGCACATTCATTGATTCCCTGGCCAGAAGGGATCGGCTAGTCTGACCTCCTGTCTAACACAGGCCACAGGACTTCCCTGGATTAATTCCTGTTTGAGCTAGAGCAGAGTTTTTTGAAAACAACCCATCTTGATTTAAAAATTACCAGTGAATCTACCACAATGGTTAATTACCATCCCTTATTTCCAGTCTAGCTTCAATTTCCAGCCATTGGATCTTGTTAGACCTTTGTCTGTGACACTGAAGAGACCATTATCCCGTATTTGTTCCCTATGTAGACTGTGATCAAATCACCCTTTAACCTTCTCTTTGTTAAGTTAAATAGATCGAGCTCCTTAGTGAGGGTCCTGGTGGATTCTCCATCACTGGCAATTTTTAAATCAAGATGGATGTTGTTTTAAAAGCTCTCCTCTGGGAATTATTTAGGCCCTAATAATTATGGCAATTCCTTTGGACTGGGATTCCTACCAGTGATCTAGAGGCAGTTAGATATATACCCAGTCCCTACTCTCAGATACCTTCCAACTGCCTCCCTACCCCCAAAGGGTAAAATGAACTATGGGTGGCAAATTAGACACGAGTTTGTATTGTGATACAGCAGTAATTTAATGACCAGTGTCTGCGGACCACAGTTTGAGAACCTCTGATTTAGAGGAAGTTCTGTGGCTTGTGGTATACAAGAGGTCAGACATGCTTTTCTCTGCATCACATGGGCTAGAAACTTTGCATTAAAAAATAAACTGAGATTCTCACCTAATCATGGGACTCCTAGAGCTGGGGCTTGAAGAACAAGAACAAATATTTCACAGCTTGTAATAATACAACGAGAGTTTGCAACACTGTGTCTGATAGAAAACTGTAGCCATGAGTCATCTTCGGTATTTATAATAATGTGAGACCCTTGATCAGTGCAGAACTGCTAAACTTCTCTCTATGATTAAGTTGGTGTTGAAATGTAGTAACAACGTTTCTCAAATGACAACCAGACAGGTGGGCATTTTCACGCAGATGGACTCTATGTAGAGGCAAATGATCATGGAACAAGCCAGCCTAAGGGCGTGTCTGCACTTGGAACGCTACAGTGGCTTCTCCTGTCCGCATAGTCCAACCCCCGAGTGAAGTTGCTGGGTTGATTTACTTTTCTAGTATAGACCAGCTGATGTGCAGTTCCAAAGTGTAAAAACTCATTTGTGCTTCCCATGCATCACAGCTCCTGACACATGGCTTAGATTCTTGTGAGCGCCAAGCAAGTATTTTCTAATGAACAGTTTATATGGCGAATTTCATCATTTTTCCCACCCTCACTTGCTCGGATACCAACCACAATGTTTATCCAGGGTTTGAAATTATTGGTGCCTTTCAACTTGAAACATAACTAACCAGCTTAGGTCCCAGGTCTTGGCTCTGCCCAGGAACCTCTTAGGGCTTGTTGGCTGGTTCTACACCAGCCCTGGTGGAGTCCGGTGCAGCCTGGGGGCTGCCAACTGGTAATGGTCCCCTCCGCTATGCTGGAGCTGGAGAGGAGGCTTCAGGAGCTAGCTACATTGGCCCTACACCCATGGCGGACTCCCTACCCCAGGGGACATGTGGTCAGTGTTGGTACAAAGGGAGTGATGTGGGTCAGAGGATCAGGCGTATTGTAAATATCACTCTTAAGTGTTCCGTTCTCTGTTCACTTTCACTGGCTGTTCCTCGTGCACAGAAACCCGATGGATGGAGGGCAGCTGTGCACAAACTTCATTGGTTGGTTGGGACCTGGCTGTACAAAACCTGATTGATGGGGTGGGGAGGGAGGCGAGTGCACGCAAGCCTGATTTTGAGAACCAGGGGCATATAACCCCTTCTCTGGCCAGAGCTACTGTTCTGCTGGAGCATCTCGTGCAGCAGAGAAGAGCTCAAGTGCAGCTGCTGGATAAAATATTCACCGCCGGCAGCTGCACTTCTCCCCCCAATTTTCTCCCCCACTGGGACCTGCAGTTAAGCATGAACAACACATTGAAAATGAAACCCACAAAAGGAAGGAAATAAAAAGCACAGCCAGTTCCCATGACATGGCTCCAGCTTCTCCAGCACAGTCACACTGTGTCATTACCACAGCTTCCGTACCCCACAAGCCCCCCCGAAACACCAGCCTTTCATCAGCCGGGTGCACTCAGTGCTCCCGACACAACCAGCCACTGCATCAAACATCCACAACACTAGTGCTGCTGGGGCAGAACTGCTCTGGTGAGGGGAAAGTGTTCCAGTTGCAGTGCGTGGTCTGTGTTGTGTGGGGACGTGTAGCTCAGCCTATGCTGGGCGCCTCACTAGCCCTTGCAGTCTGGGCTTGGCCTCCTGCATCAGCTCAGTGTTTTGGCTCAGACAGCCTTTGCGCTGAGCCTGAGTTTAACTTCCCCAGGCTGGACATAGAACACTTCTGAAGAGCTTCCTCGTTAATCGCCCCGTCTCGTCCCTGAGCTAGTTCTGGGCATGACGCTACGCCCGAATGTGTGAAAGTTCATCATATAGGGCCAGATCCTGAGTTGGTGTAAATGGGTGTGTTGACTCCAATGGAGCTTTGCCCATTTAACCAACTGGGGATCTGACCCCATTGACTCTAATGGAGCGATACTGATTTACACCAGCTGGGGGTCTGGCACATTGACTGACTGCTTCTTGAAGGTGACAGTTGCAGATTTGAGCTATAACCGTAGCTGAGATACGGACAACACCTCACTGATAAGTAGCCACACTGTCATCTGGGTGAAGGTCTGTTTTTTTATTAAGATATGTTACTTATATTATTTATATATAAACTTATATATGTTACTTTTTATTAAGATATGTTATGTCCAGAAAGTGTATTCCTGGGTTTAGGAGAGTATATAAGTGACCTAAGCTTTATATTTGTACTACCTTAGGATGAACAGTTACCAGGTTAATTAAAGACACCACAACACTGAAATCTCAGTCCATTTTGATAGTAAGCAACTGCTCAGTATGGGAATTATGTACTTTCCATTGGGGCCAGGATTGAAATAGTTCTGGGCCCTCTGCACTGTAGTAAATGTCACCCATGAGGAATAAGTTACTTGGGGAAGCAAATGATTATGAGATGCCGAGGCTGGGAGGTGTGGTGGGGCAGCAGGAAGTGTGAGCAAGACATGGTGGGAAGATAGCTCTTTCCTGTCTGCAATACACATCTTGTTACATGACATCATATCAGCCAAAAGTATCAGGTTGGCTTCCTGTATTATTTTTCTGAGATAAGGGATCTGCAAAGTTCAGAATCCTCAGAGCTCGTCCTCTCCTGACAGCCTCTGAGTCCCCATGGGAAGCTGAGGCGATGGGAATCTGTCCAGTGAGTGGAATGAAGTCAGGGTATGTCTACACTACAGGATTAATCCGAATTTAGATAATTCAAATTTGGGAAACAGGTTGTATAAATTCGATTGTGCGCGGCCACACTAAGCACCTTAATTCGGTTTTAAACCACATTAATTCGGTGGTGTGCGGCCACACTACCCCATTAACTTAAACACAGTAATTCGGTGGTGTGCGTCCACACTAACCCTAATTCGAATTAACAAAATTGATTTAGGCTCTACTCCGTTCGTCGAGGTGGAGTACAGAAATCGATTTAAAGGGCCCTTTAATTCGAATTAACTGGCTCTGTAGTGTGGACGGGTGAAGGGTTAATTCGGATTAAGGCAGCTAAATCCGAATTAAAGTCCTAGTGTAGACCAGGCCTCAGTGCGATGAATTCGGGGTGGATTAGGAGAGTCCAGGACGGTTTAAGTTGATGTAACTTGCAATTACTTCTGGTCCCTCCAATACGAATGTTCCACCAAATGAGATGCTGTCCTGACAGTGAAACCCCCTTAGATTCCCCGGGCTAGATTCTCTGGTGTGTCTGTGCCAAGAGGAATTGTTCATAGAGTCTCAGATTTTAAGGCCAAAAAGGATCATTAGATCATCAAGTCTCCTCTCCTGTGTAACACAGACCATAGAATTTCATCCAGTTACCCTGTATTGAGCCCAATAAGGGAAGCTTGACTAAAGCATCTTCCAGAAAGGCAGCCAGTCTGGATTTGAAGACTCAGGAGCTGGGGAATTCCCCTCTTGATCTCCATTTTGATACACTAAACAGGTTGAGCTCTTTGAGTCTCTCACTGTCAGCATTTTTTTCAGCTCTTGAATCATTTTTGTAGCTCTTTTCTGCACCCTTTCCAATTGTTCAACATCCTTTTCCAAATGTGGACCCCAGAACTGGAGGCAGGATTCCAGTTTGGGTCTCATCAATGCCATATGCAAAGGTGAAATCACCTCCCTGCTCCTACTCACTACTGGGATCACTGCTCAGTCCCTCACCTGTTGGTTGGGAGTGAGCTCCTGTGGTACTTACTCCTTGTGATGTGGCCAGCCCTGGAGCAGTGATACCAGTCACCTCCGTGTTCTTGGGGAACCAGGGCGCAGTATCCAGCCTGTCTGACTCATGAAGGACACCACACCCCAGCCTCTGCTTGAACCAAAACCAATCAGAAGAAAGACTTACAGAAAGCAATGAGAAGTCAGTGGGAGACACACCTAAACCCCTCCTGACAAGGGTGACAGGGTTAAGACAACTCCCCTCGCCTCATCTGCATCAAAGATGGGACAAGGAGGCATCTCCATTAGCATACAGAATGGAGAACAGAGATTCCAAGGCAAGAACTGCACTGAACTCTGGGACCAGAAAAGCAGGGACGCACTGCATCATGGGGGATCTCTGCTCCAGATGTTAATGAACCTATGCCTGCCCACACCCAGCTCAGCAGTTATCAGACCAATTCTAGTAATGAATCCTTGATTGACATCCAAAATACTGAAGCTGCCTAATTGCATTGTGAGCTCCCTGGAAGGAACACCACCCATAGCCAGGAATGATCAGTTCCTATTGTCTAGCCTAAAGAAAACCCCTGAATCATCAGTTTACCCATAAACAAATCTAGTGTTCTCCCTTGAACCATTGCTGTTTCCCTACAAAAACCCCTACCCACGCTCAAGTAAGGGTTCTGATGCATGGATCCAAACTCTGCATCAGTTCCACTGGGACCTCATCTTCTCCTGACTGATTGTGCTGGGGGCTCTGCCTGTCTCCAGCACTCAGGACCCTGAGCTACCACCACCACCTGGGAACCCCGACCAGTTCAAGCTTCATGGAGTGGTGAGACCCCAGCTCTCTTGCTCTCTCTCTCTCTCTGTTTTCTTTTCTACCTCAGGTATAACTTTTTAACCCTGACTTGTTTGATCAGGTATAGCTTTCTATATATGACTTGTAATTTTTTATAATGTAACTGTTATGTTTGTTTAGGCTCTCCTTGGTTAGTGGTTATTCAATAAATAACTTTTATGGTTCAGCTGGTTGCTTCTCTCTCTCTCTCTCTCTCTCTCTGAACTTTACTCTTTTGTGTTTCTGGCTTCCCCATTTACTCTGCAGCAACGCTTCTTGCACCTAAGCTAAAGATCCCTGTAGCGCCCCAAAATACTGTAGGCTTTGCTCATCAAGTGGGTTACTACCAGAACAATTGTAACGTGAAAGTGGGGATAGGGACATGCTGACCCTGTGACATACGAGGGTGGCAGCTTGGAAGTGCTGCTCGACCCAGACTACTGAGTCCAGGGAAATATAAGGGGTCTGCTTGAGAGTGCTGATTGACCTGGTTCACTCAGACTTGCTCTGTGTGTGTGTGTGTGTGTGTGTGTGTGTGTGTGTGTGTGTGTGTGT
>NW_020665142.1:0-5723 GCF_002925995.2 Terrapene triunguis | reverse complement strand
TGTGTGTGTGTGTGTGTGTGTGTGTGTGTGTGTGTGTGTGTGTGTGTTGGGAACCCAGCCCTGGGGAACCTAGGTCCTGCAGGATAGCTCCATTGGGAGGGCATTTGCAGAAGGGAGAAGTAGAGTTCCATATGAAAACATAAGTGACAGAAGCAGTACATTGATAGAATTACAGAACCTCCCCCCACCCCCCGCCCCCGAAGAGTAACCCTAATAAATGAACATGCTCCAAAGTAATGGGCAAATCTGATAACAAATTGGTGGAGAAATGCAGGCAGCTTGTGACCCTAATCATGTGGTAATTGTTGAGTAGCTGCTCTGGAGTAGGGAAACTGAGGCACATATCTGAGCAAGCTTTCTTTTCCTTTTTCAGACCAAGCTCCTTTAGCAAGGTCCCTCTCTCATAGAATATTTGGTAACCTTCTGTTAAGAATCGTGCTTAGAATACCTGTAGAACTGTGCAATAAGGAGTTGAGAGTTGTGCCTTAAAAATAAAGGTTTTAGAGCAATACTGTGACTAGTGAAAGAGCTGTTGGTGGGGTTAGTGAAATAAGGGAAGTAGAGATGGCTCAAAAAAAACCCTCTTGGCTGCTCGCTTGAGACAGGAGAAAACCAACAGGTTAGAGAGATGGGTAGTGAAGAAGGGGAAATGCCCTTGGGAAAGGGGGTGCTTTAAGGGTGAGAATCCCCTGACTGAAGCTAGTCTGAACTTTGAACAATATTGCACAACCTTTAAGCCACGTGGTGGTGCAAAGGATGCAGCTGCTGCATGGGCATTATTTTATGCATGTCTGGACATGGTTGAAATGGTAAAGAGAGGGCAGGAACTAGAGCTTGAGAACAAGCAGTTACAACAACGTTTGAATAAATGTGAGACAGACGGGTGTGAATTGATAGCAGAAAAGCTCAGAATGGTGACTGTACTCAGAGATATACAAGAGGAGAGAGACAAGGCAAGCAGGAATGCAGAACAGTATAGGAAAGAGTTAACACACACAAAAGTTCTGTTAGAAGACGCAAGAGCTGCAACTCGCTCCTTGGCAGAAGAGAACAGGGCAGCAAAAGCAACAGCAGGCCATCAGGAGTGTGAGGCAAAGATTAGTAAATTGCATGCCCAACTTAGTGCCCATAAGGGGGTGGTAGCAGCTGTAAGGTTGAGAGAGGATTGTGATTTGGAATAGCCTTGGCTTGACTAGGAGACAACCTTACTGCGTCCGTGACCAGCTCTGTTGTGGGAAGATCGGCTCCTGCAACTATGTGTTTAACCTCCCTTGTGGAAACAGGGGCAACATTATGCAGGTGTGGCCAATTGGGGTTGGATGGGTTTTTTGGGGAGGGGCCACTGAACCGTGACACAGCCGTTGCATGGCTGGCCCGTGTTTGGCAAATGTACCCCTCTGCTGATGGCATGGACTTAACCCAATTGGCTCAGTTATGCGCCTCTCCTTGTGATGCAGATGCTCTAGACATAGGCATAGGTTCTTGGGAGCGGACTGCCACTGGACCCCGGGAATGGATGATAAGTGCTCTTAAAATATTACTGCCTGCGTCTTCCCTTAAGAAACTGTACATAATGGAAGAGCAGAAACCAGGAGAGGCCCCAGAAGTTTACCTAAGTCGAAAGAAAATGCTGGCAGCTCTCTCTGATTCATTACCCCAGACAGAAGAGAATGGGATTATCACTTTCCAGTATCAGGGACACGAATTAGTACAGAGCATTTATGCAGGACTAAATTCTCAGACAAAAATAACCATGGGGATTGTGGATTTAGAACACCTAACCTGGAGTGAACTAGTGGCAAAAATCAAGCAGGCAGGAGATTTGCTGTGAGAGAAAAAGGTGTCTTAAAAAGACAAAAACAATGAGTCCTTGTGGCACAAGGCACAAGCCACAAGGACTCCTCGTTGTTTTTGCTGATACAGACTAACACGGCTACCACTCTGAAACCTGTTAAAAAGACAAGTCAGCAAAAAGACTACCTCAGAGCCCGTGCAGGCTATCACATTTACAAATAATGGTCCTCACTATGCCAGTCGCTCTCCCAATTCTAATTCCCCTACCTCCCACAACCCTGGGCAGCGCCGACCCAAGGAGACCCTTAGGAACATGATTTGGAAGGAGCTGGTGAATTTAAGGGAGGATATGGGAAAATATGATCGCCAGCCCCTCAGCATCCTGATTAATGCTTTGTCTGAGGAGAACGGAGTTAATGCAGGGAGCTCCCCCACAACCCACTGCCCCAGTACGGAGTGCATCCCCCACGCCCACTCCCTGTCAAAGCCAGATCCCTGCCCCCTCTTCTGAGTGGAGGCTCTTGAGGGAGTCTGATGATCAGTAGGGGTGCCCGGTTCCCCACGGGCCTCCCCAGATGATCGCAAGACGTCAGTGCGACGTATGGAGGAGACCCACTGTGCGGGCTACAGTGGGAAACCCAGGGATGTTAGCCCAATTGCTAGCGGACAGGATCTCCGAAGGGAGACCCACCACTAAGCAGGTTCAGCTCAACGGGTATGAGGGAGAAACTGTCTCCCATGGTTTGTCTCTTGGGAGTGGCGATTTGCCTGTTAAGAAAGCCATCCCAATCTCCCAGTGTTTGTCTGTGAACAGTCATGTGCCTTGACAAGGGGAAGGGAAGTTCAAACTGTTTGTCTAGTCAGAAAAGCAGTTTAACTGCCGGGGGAGAAACTGTCTCCAGTGTTCTGTCTGTGGAACAGGCAGAAAGTACCTCTCAGTTTATGCTGACTGAGGATTTGTCAGTTGTGCCAGATGTGGTTCTGGACTCAACTAAAACCCAGGAAGGACGTGTTCCTAAGCCTGTGTCTGTTGGGGGTAATGACTTGCCCACGGAGGGAGCTACCCCAATCTCCAAAAGTTTGTCTGGAAACAAAGGGGAAGACATTCCAAACCTGGTGACTGTTAAGAATGGCAGTTTATCTGTTGGGGGAGAGTTTGTCTCCAATCTTCTGTCTGAGGAGCAGACAGAATGTGCCTCTCAGCTTATGCTGATTGAGGATATGTCAGTTGTCTCAGAAGTCGTTCTGGACTCAACTGAAACCCAGAAAGATGCTCAGAAAGATGTTTCTGTAGAGCAACCCCTAGCTGAAAAGGGAAAGGACAAAATTTCTGGGGGAAATGGATTATTGCCTAAAAGTGCTCCCGAAGGAATAAAACCTCATGCTAGCGTTTGCAAGCAGTTTGCTGCAACTGAAGGATGTGGAAGTGAGTTGACTGAGTTAGCTCAGAGTGAATCCTTGCCTGTAGCAAGCAACAGTGTAGGTGCTGAGAAATTTGGTTCGGTTTCTGGCTGCCAAAGTTTCCCAACTGTGTATGAATCCATTGACTTTGTTTTAGAAGGATCCAGGGTGGAAGCCATCCCTGCTAAAACCAACACTGCCTCTGTCACTGCTAAGCAGCTCTTTACACGCACCTGGGATGGCTGCAGCTCTGTTGTGAATCGGGCCAGCCCCAGTGTGTGTCAGGTAGAAATCCTGAATGGGAAAAATGGGAAACCCTGGCGGAAATGTTTTCATTCTTCACAGCTCAAAGAATGGAAGGATAAACCACCTGACTCTCAAGATTGTCTTCTCCATCCTGTCGGCCACCCTTCTTGGCTAGCAAGAAGGCACGGCTTTGAGCCGTTGGAAAATACGCAACGAGTGGGCTGGTCAGTGCCTACCCCGATGTTGAGACAGAAAAAGGCCAGAAAAGTCCTTGACTTATTATGGCCACCCTCACGTAGGTCACCGCTTCATGTTCACCCTGAAATATCGGTCCCAGATTCTCCCAATATATATGGGGGGGGGGAAGGAGTGTGGGAATTTGTTCTCTCTTCTCTGCCCCCTCACAGGTCCCGTACACGAGCCATGACATCCCACTGGTGCACCAGCACCCTGCTGTTCATAAGTGTCTGGAATGTGATGCTGTCCAGGCTCTATGCTGTACCTGTGATCCCTCTGAGCCTCTGGAGGTGCTTGCCAGCTGGAGCCTAGGAAGTAAAATTGCTGTGCCACATGCATGGATTCTATAGGAATGGGAGCAACCCCCTGGCCCTGCAGCGTCGCTACCAGTTCTACACTGTTGGCGACTTCTCGGGTTGCCCATGGGAAAGCATTGCCAATTGCACGCAGAGTGCCACCGGAGAGTCACTCAAATTTTGTTATGAAACTAAGACTATCCAAGACTCCTTCCCATTCTTCTGTAAGCCATTGTGGTCTTGAACAGGGCGTACACCATCAAACACACTCAGTGACAGCCTCCTGGGTGGTGGAAGGTGCAGGGTAGCCCTGGTTTCCTCCGCTGTTTGGGGAACAACCATGCCCCTACATGTCGTCATTGGAACTCAGACACCTCAGTTATCCGGAGAGGAACTGCAGCTGTCTCTAATCATGCCAGCAGGCAAGAATATCACACGGTTCCTCGTAAACTGGGAACCGCTGAACTGGCCTTTAGCCGGACATGACCTGACTTAGCAAGGTCCCCCAGATTGGGTAATTCCATTAAAGGGCACACATTGTGACAAGCTCATGCCAACAATTTGGTTTAAATTCTATGGGCATATTGCCATTTCAGAGGGATTTCATGAGCCCGGTTTGTACAGAGTGGAATTGGGCCAACAACAAAAAACAGTTTTAAATTTCGACTCTCTGATCACAAACCTTGCTCCCCTCCGACATTTACGAGCCCCAATTTCAGGACCCCGTGTGTTGAAATTGGATCAACAAGAATATTTGGTTCTTCAAACTCAGACTTCTCTGAAGGTGGTTCAAATCCACTTAGAGAGCATGAATATCTCTCACATTGCACCTTGATTGGAACTAGCCATAAGGGTTGGGATGAATGGGTAAGAATGTGGCAAGGGGCCGACCATGTAAATAGAGTAAAAAGGGAATTAAGTGATTGGATTGCACCTGTAGGAACAGGAATCTCTTTAGTTAATGCCGCAAATATAGAAGTTCTGGCTAATAAACCGTCATATGCCACTGAAAGTATAGAGAAGATGGGAAACCCCATTAACAGCATCTTTAAAACAGTTAAGTGAGGAACAGCAGTTAATAAGTAAAGTATTTCCTGGATGGGAAAGACTCATAGAAAAGGATGAAGAGTTAATAATGTCTGGTGTACAGTCCCTCCAGAATAATGTCTCATTGGCCTCGGTGTGTGAGCAAGCTCAGGCTCTCACCCAGAACATAGTCATGGGAATGATTTGGCAAGCCATAGCAGGACAAATTCCCATGGAGGCAATCAGATTAAATCGGCCCCATGTAACAGAGGAAGAATTAGTCCCCCAGCCCTGATGGAGTCTAGTTAATGCTTCGTACAATCATCACCAGCAAAGTTTGCATTTATTCCTGATAACATGGCAGGCAAAGAAATTAGAGTAATCCACCCAGTAGTCCCACTGGGATTACAGATTAATGGTAACTCAGTTATGTACTCCAGAGAACCTAACACTGGAGCCTGGCAGAAAGATAATGTGTGGAACACAGTAAATGTAAAAGGGTGTAAGAGAAAAGAAGGTTTGGGCTATATCTGTGAAGACCAAGCATTGGAGGAACATGGTGAATGCTTCTTCCCACAACCTGGGAATAAGTCTCACTGTTCCTTCAGTGTTATCTAGGAAGAAGGGTCTGTTATTGTCTATGTTGGTAAAGCATGTGTGTGTGTAAGGACAAGAAGTAATATTGTATTGATTAATGGACATTGGATTCAACCCATGTTGCCT
>NW_020665141.1:2835122-2848724 GCF_002925995.2 Terrapene triunguis | reverse complement strand
CATAAAGTCGCATTTTTCAGGAACATAACTACAACATTAAGTGAGGAGTTACTGTACAATTGGGAAAACAAACACAGAAGGTTAAGTGATTTATCCAAGATCAGACAGCAAGTCACAGGTAGAGTTTGAAACAAAAGCCATTTTTTTCTGATTCTCTGCTGCCCTATTCCCTGGATCATGTTGCCTCCTACCCGGCCTATGGAGGGATTAAACCAGCTTTCCCATCTCTCAGTCATTTCCACAAGGCTAAATTAACAATGACCTCCATGAAAAAGGAGTTCTCAGAACTCTAGAGAGCCCTGAGCAGTAAAACCGAAACAGGGTGGGTGGGGTCAGTATCTATCCCGCCTCCTTTAACTGGAAGCAGAGTCATAGCGCTTACTGCCCACAGCACCCCGACCACAATTCAGGCTTCTCATCTCCCTAGGAGGGGCAGGATACCTGTAGACGTGCTCCTCTTCACTGGCACGTGAGGAAGAAGAGCAGACACTCTCTCGGGGAACGGAGGCACTGGAACTTTTGGCACTGGAGCTGTACACAGGAGACTGGGACTGAGGAAATGAGATTTGTATTGGTGACTGAGAACATTGAACAAATGCGTACACTTCAGTGAAGTTAACACGTCAAATCTTGACAACAAACAGCTGCAGATCAGCCTCAACCCCTATTGCACAAGCTAGCCCAGCAACATGTCTCACGCTCCCTCTAGCTCACCTACGAATTTTGCCTCTGAGTTGGAAACTTCCCAGTCTCCTTTCTATAGGCTGCAAGGTGGATGATTAATACTAGTCTTTTGTACTGTGGTTTTCACTGGAACATTGATGATGGGTCTTCAACTGGTATTTTATCACTAAACCAGACAGAAGTGGGTGCCTAGACTCTCCCTTCCCCCAATCACTCCATCTTGTTGGGAAACTTCCCCCATTTCCTCACCACATGCCAGCCTACTGATTACCCAAACTCCTCCTTACTCCCCACAATCCTCTCCCGCCCTCACCTCATCTCCTGCACCCTAGATACGCTCCACATCAGATCAGAAGACATGCACAGACCCCTTCGCTTCCCCCTAGCATCGCACACTTACTTGCTGGTGGATGTATCGGGAGACACTGGGTTGCCACTGGTCTAAAGGGTCAATCACAGTCCCATTCAGGGCTTCGCTGGAAGGAGGGGGTGGCACAGGTGGGGGCACTGGGATCTCCTGGTATGTATGGTTTCCAGTTGGATAGGAATAGGGTGTTTCCTCCGACAAGAACACTGGCCGTTTGGAGATGTGAGAGGTGGTAGACTCCAGGTCCGCTAGCAAAGCATCTGCAGAGAAAAAACACGAAAGGTCTTTTTGTCTTGGCTAGGCAGACCACCAGTTTATTCCTCTTCCCCTCATTCAGATGGTGTCACATTTACAGCCCCTATGGATGATCTATCTACTGCACATCCTGCAAAACTGTACTGGACCGGGAAAGTGGGTCAGTAAAACCTCTGTTATAAAAGGAAACTTCAAGAGGCACCAAAGTAGCCGGAAGAAATCCCAGTCTGGGATTTTGTGCTAAACTGGGGAACAGCCCAGCAGCAAGGAGCTTTTGGTTTCATTGTGCTTTGCAGTAGAAGAACTCGGACAGATCTATGTCAGATATTGACAGACTAATGACAAGCCCCATATCATTAAAACATGGCCGTGAGTGCCACTTTCTCCAGGAAACGAGTTCCCCGGAAAAGATTTTCTCTGGAATCAAAGGAGCCTGAACCGGCACAAAAGAGACTTTTTCAATCAGTTTTCAAAAAGTTTCAATCGGTTTATCAGTGCAGCAAGCTAGCATTTGCCTCCCAGAGGAACAAGATTCCTCCTCAGCACACAGCAAGCCACACAAACGGTTAACTGGATGGTGCCTGCCAGGTAAATGCAATATCGCCTGGAAACAGTTCTTAACTTGCTGGGTGGAGACTGCTTATACATTTCTGAAGGGAAGAAAAAACCTCCATAAAGCTAAAAACGTACACACTAGCACGTCAGGCAGAGGGAAACACATAACGGGTAAGACCCTCTCTGGAATCAGAATAGTCACTTCAACCTCTGAGACGGGGCAAGAAAAAGGGTCCCCACCATTTTGGCTTTCTTCCCGCAAACTTTGCTCCTTGCCCAGTCCAAGCACCGCAAGCACCCTTTGCAGTGACTCACAGACAAATCCCAGCTTGCTGGGCCTGTGATCCCACCCTAAGGCACCTTGGAAACTCCAGTGAAGCATTGCAGGTCTGTACTGTACTTGCTTTCTAAAGAAAGCCTCACTGGCTGGGTGCCCAGCCTTACAGAGGAGCAACAGACTCCAACGCACACCTACTTAAGGCTAGTAGAGAAGAGAGGAGCTGGTCCACAAGGGACACAGGCATTCTCCATTACCAGAGCATCAAGATGTACCAGGCAGGACAGTTCAGAGACACAGAATGCTGCCAGAGTCCAGTAAAGTAATGCAGTTTATGTAGGACTAGGAGATTAAGCTGCTTCTCCAGAAGCCCCTTTAACTGCTCTGGATCTCCGTCCCCTTCACCAAAACTGCAGACTAACAGCCTTCAAGGGATCTCTCAGCCATTTTCCTCTCTGTGTGCTACAGCTAGCTTCAGCTCCTTCAGAACTCAGAGGGAAAAATCTCTCCTATTGCTAGGCATCACAGACATCTGGGCTTTCCAAAGCACAGCACAGTTCCCAAGCCCCAGCTGGCATCACACAGTCTCTGATGGCAGCCTACTGGCTGTCTCCTCAAAACCCCTTCGCAAGCTGGGCAGCTCATACAAGACCAACATATTCAATAACCCAAACTGTATTCAACGGTCAAATGGGCGACAGAAGTTGTTACACTACACAAAGGAAGGAAGGAGAGGCTTTCCTGTTCTCCCAAGGGCATCTTCCTCCATGGGCCAAGGTGTTACCATGGAGAAAGACCTCTTAAATCAGAGCCCATCCCTATGGCAGGGCAGAATAGAGGGCCCCAGCAGAGGAGGTATGTTAAATTAAAGCCATGACTTTAGTCTCACCAAAAGATACTCCATGTCATTTAAACCACAGTCGTCATCTTATGGTGGCCAAAATATCCCAGGAACAGATTCCCCAAGGGCTTTTCACAGCTGGGGAAAAGTCAGTCCAACCTTTTTTAAGCAACAGAACAGCGGGTGGATTCCAGAGCTATACAGACACATACCTCAGAGGAGCCGAGAAAGTACTGCCGCCGCTCTGACTGTGCAGGTCCAAGGACTCTGTGGTGCTGTGTACAGTTTCCTGCACAATCTATCAGGGAAGGTGCGGTTCTCGCCTCCATGCACTCCTCCGGACCAATGACTAAAGCAAATCAGACTCCACCAGGAAGCAAAAAAAACCACACAAACTCAAGCCTTCAGTGTCTCCACACCCAGAGCAAATAAAAGCACTAAGTCCTGTGCAAGGCATTCTGGACACACCTTCCTATCCCTCCCATTCTACTGCTCTTCTCCCTCTAAGGGAGAGACACGCAACTTTCAGCTCCTCACAAAAAACCGCCTTCTCAGCTCACTTGCCCCTCAAAAGGAGAGGCTGAGCAGAGGGTACTCCATTTCCTCTTGCTACACAGCACAAAACTAAGCGAAACTAGCTAGATGCACCTGCTTGGTCCCGTGTGTCTGTGCATGTGACAGGGTGGACAAGGAGGGGAAGGGAGAGAGTGGAGAGCAAGCGCAGGTGGTGTAAAGAAGAAACACAACCTTCCCAGCTGCCCACTGACAAAAAGAGAGCCACAGTACATAGAAAGGAAATATGAACACAACCACTCTACTCCCTGCTTGTGAACAGTTACGTGGCAGACAGGACAGTTTAATGATTAACTTCCCCCCACATCCTCCCCCTTCCTGACTTGAGCAAACACTATACAGCTGAGGAACAGGAAGCTGAAGGAGGAGGGGAGAAAAAAAGGCTGGAGGGGGATCACTCACAGTTACTCAGCCAGAGCTGCTGAGCCATATGATCAGGGAAGCTGGTGACGAACTGTGCTTCAGTTGTATGACTGCTTCCAGAGCAGTTCAGTTACATACACCAGGGCAAGATCCCCCAAGGCCTGTGCACATTGGGTGGAGAGAGGCAGGAAGGGAAATAAGATAGGGAGCAACCATCTGAAGAGCTGAGAAACCCATTTTGAGGTCAACGTAAGAGTAGAGTAAAGTTCAGTTCATTACACTAACCCTCACTCCCAAAAGGGACAAGGAGGCCCAGGTGGTCAGACCCTGCTGAATTGTACCAGTCTGTGACACTTTCATCAAGTGGAAAAGTGCCCCCTAAGGATTGGTCCGCCAAGGCCTTTATAGACTAGCCCAGTGGTTTTCAAACTGTGGGTCGCGACCCAGTACTGGGTTGCGGAATGTAAGGCACTGGGTCGCAGCGGCTCTGGTCAGCACCGCCAACCAGGCTGTTAAAAGTCCCGTTGGCGGTGCTGTCCAGCTAAGGCAGGCTAGTCCCTACCTGTTCAGACACCGGGCTGCGCCCCGGAAGTGGCCAGCAGCAGGTCCGGCTCCTAGGCGGGGGGGCCATGGGGCTCCACGCGCTGCCTCTGCCCCGAGCACCAGCTCGGCACTCCCATTGGCGGTGCCTGTGGGCAAGAGCCACGTGCCTCCGCCTAGGAGCCGGACCTGCTGCTGGCCACTTCCGAGGCACAGCACAGTCTGCAGCACCAGGACAGGCAGGAAGCCTGCCTTAGCATGGCCACTGACCAGGAGCCGCCCGAGGTAAGCCCGCACTCCAACCTCATGCCCCAGTCCCCTGCCCCAGCCCTGAGCCCTCCCCAAACCCAGAGCCCCCTCCTGCACCCCAGACCCCTCATCTCCGGCCCCACCCCAGAGCCTGCACCCCCATCCCAGAGCCCTGACCCCCTCCCGCACCCCAACACCCTGCCCCATCCCAGAGCCCCCTCCCACACACCGAACCCCTCATTCCCGGCCCACCCCGCAGACCTCACTCCCATACCCAAACCTCTGCTCCAGCCCTGAGCTCCTCCCACAACCCAAACCCCTCATCCCCAGCTCTGTTGGGTCACGGGCATCAACAATTTTCTTCAACTGGGTTGCCAGAAAAAAAAAAAAGTTTGAAACAACACTGGACTAGCCCACAGTGCAGGCTCCTCCTGACATACAAATGTTACAGTCTTGATTGATTTCTTGGTTAAGGAAATGTTCCTTCTTGAATATTCCTCTCCTCCTCCCTCCTCCAAGGCAGGCAGTGCTGTGTGATATCGGAGAAGCAAATAAAAAGTTTTCTCTTTCCCAACCAACATGAAACATGTTCACTGAAAAATCTGAACTCACTGGGGACCAATAGTTTTTGTATTGCTGCTGGCCAACAGAGGGCACCATGACAGCTCTACACACAGCTCGAGGAAAGCTTTCAGAGCAATTTGCTAACTTGGCAGCAACCCCATCACTCTGCGTGTTCAGCTCCAAAGGGCTGCCCTTATTTTAGATTTGCATACCAACCTCCTGCCAGTCCCACTTACACTGCAATTCCCCGGCCCCCAGAACACACTGCAGCATCTCTGGGACCACAACCTGACACGACACCCCAGTAACAGCCACACACGCTGCAGTAACTCTACTGTTTTACTACAGTCTCCGATTGAGACTTTCTACCTGCTAGAGCTCCTCTTGTAGCCTGGAAACTTCCAAGGTCAAAGAGAGGTCAGAGGCTTCACTCCAGGGAATGGATTTAGTCCTCTTGTAGCAATGAGACAGGTACAGCATAATCTGACAATAGAACATCAGGTCCACTGTTTCCCCATGAAGCAAACTTGCCAGGAATGAAGCAAAGGGACTGTATTTAATGTGTCTCAACCTGGACTCCCAAAGATTCACAGCACACAGAGCTGGGGGCATAGCAGTGGAAAATATTCCACTTATTGGTTACTAAATAAGGCTCAGTCTTCCCTTGGTGACATGGAAACTGCATATAGGGCCATAGCTGCTAATCTCCAACACTGGGGCTCCCATTTTCCACTGTTTTACTGTCAGACCTTCTAGCATGAGCAGAATATTGCAGGATGGGGAGTTGGGAGAAGGGGAGTGTCTACTACAACAATATTACTCAGTGCCATTCCTACCCTCCGTTATCACTTCATTCCACTTGTAAAACGCTGAATCAATAATGCAGAGATGAGACAGACACACAACAGTCGCAATGCTTACATCATGAGATTCTTTAGCAAGCAATACCTGACCTCTTTGCATGGCTGGTGCTCCAATTTCACCAGATTGCTAGGCCAACAGGACCTGCGGAAGCAGCTCATGAGACAAGGAGCAACAGGCTTTGCTATGGCAAGTCAGACTGTGGAGAGGAGACTCCTCTCTTGGTAAGACCGCTCTAAAGTGGAATCTGACTTCAGCTCAGGGTGTAGCTCAAACTGTACCCTTCACAGACTGAGGACACTGTTTACATTCAAGCGGCTATTCTATACCAGCTTTCCTGTGCGATGGGGATTCTTAAAAAACAGAGGTATATAATACCTAGGTATTTCTAAGGCACACAGTGGCATCTGAACACCAGGTCCTTAGCTTGCACCTCCCCCAGGAAGCTTTGACAATGAAACAATTATGAACAGCGATGTCCCTGCTATTCTGGTCTTTGAATCCCACAGCTCTGCCAACGCCATTTGATATGAACCAGTGGCAATTAATACTGACTATGATGCCTCAAGGTAGTTCCCAGCAATTGCCAATGTTCTGTCACTGATTTAGATAGCTTGGGACAGTGGTTCTCAAACGGTGGTGCATGCAGCCCCACGTGATGGTCTGCAGAATGAGATATGTAGCAGATCAAGCAGTGCAAGAAAGGGCGGTTGGGGGTGGGAAAGGAGTTGGGTCCATTAGAGGATCCCTTTTTTATGAGAAGGTCCACAAAATGAAAACGCTGGAAAACTTCTTAGGATAAACTACTTTTACGAGTTCAAACAGCACTGACAGAGTTAATCATCTCCATAAGCAAGGCTAAGCTGTACACTGTACATTCCTGCCCTATCTCTCCTGCACTAGACACCCATGCACAGCCCTATCAGATGGAGAATAGCTCATACATTCCAAGGACTCTGCTGCAATTTCCCTTGCCATTCATTCCCTTGCATGTCAGCACTTGCTGCTATCTGGAGAACGCAGTATCCTCAGGCAGAAGCACCTCTACAAGCAGCCACACAGGCAAACGCCAAAGCTTCCTACATCCCAGGTTTGTCTGACAAAAGCAGTAAAGCCAGCCTGAGGATCACAACACAGCACCAGGAAGGAGCACAGGAAGTTATCACAGAGCCCCCTTTACATATGTACAGTACACGTCAGTCTCCTTTTCAATAAAACTAGCAGCTGCACTGTGGCTCCTTCAGTAGACACTATTTAGCAAAGCCTTCCAAAAGAAGTGCAGATAACATTTTCACTGGCATTTTCCCTATGGCATCAAGGCTTCCTCTTTGTTTAGCCCCCTACTGAAAGCTTCCTCTGCATCCCAGGAATGTCCCTTGACAGTGGAGAGAACATGAAGCAGGAGTCAGCAGTGAAAGAGTTATGGTAAAGCTCACAGCGCAGCACACTGGCAAAGCTAGAGCAGGCATAACTGCTGGCCTCCTGTCCACCCTGGCGGCCTAGAACACAGGTTGCCCTCCACTACTCATGAGCAATCCATGAGATTTCCACAAACCAATACACTCTATTCCTCCTGCCAACCCACCCTCATGCCCCACTACCAGCTATTCGCACAAAGAATTACCGGAGAAGATGTTTGCAATCCAATTTTAATGATGTCATGTCTAGCTCTCAGCAGAAAGGTACTTGCTAGCTACATTACAGAGGCTTCTCAGACTACCAAGTCATAAGATGGGAGACTACACCCCAAGGAGATAGTCAGAGGAAAGCATGTACTCTCTCTTCTACCCATAGCGATCACTCCCTTGTTTCCAACAGCCTCCTGCACTAACTGAAGTCTACGAGTTAGTGGTACAGATACATTATTAATCATACCAAGGATGACAGAGTTGGTGCACAGGGGAGAGGAATCCCTAGGATTTCCACAGGCAGCTCCTCTTCCTTCACAAGTGAGATGGGGTCATTATTAAGGTAAGTGGACAGAACACCAAAAAGGAGCTAGTTTGTAGCACAATCTCTGCCCTACACCCAGCCTATTGGTCGGAAAGGAAAGGTAACGTAGTGAATACAAGATACCCCAAACTCTTCATAACTAGCAGCCTTTAATTTTCCACAGCTAAAGGCCACTTCTGTGAATTCTGATCCATCAGGCTAGAACGCTACTCCTTGCTTGGAACATCTGGACAGTGAGCAATAAGGATGGATTCAGGACTTTTCAACTAGCCACAGTGCATAGCTAATGATTCCAATGTTCAGCCACAGAGCCAGTCTCCTCCTTGCAATGCCATAGGAGATCCTCATCACCTCTACTGCCACAGCTCCCTCATGTCCCAGAACCAAGGATGTGGTGGTCATATGTGCTACACTATCCTTACTGCAGCCAGGTTTGTTAGAACTCACACCCGATCTTCATATCTGAATGCACCACGACTCTCCCGAGCACCCAAGAATTGTTTGGAACTGTCGGATCTGGGCAGTGGACATCTCCAGGGGCCTGGTAACTGGGAGCAAGGAGCGGTAACTGCTAAGTCAAGTTTAAACAAAAAGGACACGACACTGTAGGAATGGCCACTCTACGCCAGGGTGGCCAAACAAACTGTTGCTCGCGAGCCGCATTACAGCTCTTTTACAGTTAAAGTGCAGCTCGTGGCGCTCCCCAGGCCTTCCTCCCATTCTCCACCTCCCAAGAGTGGAGTGGGGGGGACAGCACAGGACCTCTGCCTTGCAGTGGGGTGGTAGAATAGGGGCTTCTGCACAGCAGGGAGTCTTGGGGCTTCAGCACCGCAGGGTGTACCCCCCACGGCTTGGGGCTCCAGCAGGAGCAGGGCTGAAGCCCCAAGCCCCAGCAGGTGCCTCCCTGCTCTCAAACTTCTGAAGATTGTCCTGGCTCAGAGGGTCTGTAAGTGTGGCCACTCCCACTCTCTGGAAACCCAATCCAACTTAGCTTTCAGCCCTCTAAGTGACACACCATTCTCCAGCCAGTTTACCTTTGTACCTGAAAGACATGGCCTGGATTCAGATCCTTACACTTTCACTATCCTCCTGTGAGAGACAGTCCTGCTAACTCTCCAAAACCTAGGACTTCAGGGTTGAGAGAGACTCCTCTCGACAGACTTCCTCTCCAACAAAAGCCCAAGAGCCAAACTTTAAAACAGCAACCCTCCTTCCTCTCAGTAGTTGCAAATGAATCTTGCCTCCCCGCAGCTCCACAAGTACATGACTTGCACTCTCATTTACAGGGAGACAGCTCAGGGCGGTAACACGATCCCCTGCAGGACAGTTTTACATGGTGAGTAACTGCAGAGGAATGGGGAGCCTGGGTATATTTATCCCATTAAGCAGCCTTTCAGAAGGAGCACTTGCAGCCCAGTAAAAGAGCTGATCCAACAAAGACGTGCTGGAGCCTCCCTCCCCAAAATGCCTGTAGGGGACAGACCTACCCACACCCCGGCAGAATCAGGCCCCCACGGAGAGGGAAGGGGAAGGGGGGCGCTCCTGACCTGGAACATCAACAAGGGCAGTCCCTTCAGAAGTGCAATTTTAGCCTTTATAGGGAAAAGGGGAGAGAATGATCAGAAAGAGGAACACAGGGGCAGGAAGGTGTGTAAGCTAGCTCCTGGTGTAAGTAAGCCTAGGCACAATATTCTAATAAATGCATCTAATTACAAACTACAAAAGGGACTCTCTAAAAACAACTCAACCCAAGGACTACAACCAGAACAATAACAAGGAAGCATAAACTTGATTATTATATTTATGTGTATTACCATAGTGCCTAGAAGCCCTAGTCACATACCAGCAGCCCTTTGTGCTAGGTGCTGTACAAACAAAGACCATAAAGATGGTCCCTGCCCTAAGGGGCTTACAATGCAAGTATAAGACAAGACACACCAGACAGGCAGGGGAACACAAAAGTAACTAAAAAGACAATATTGATCAGCATGATAGACAGTGGTCTCTAAACGCTAGCAGGATTTTTATAGGCATAAAGACTAACCCCCTAGAATAGCCCATCAATTAATGTATGGCAGAAAAGGCGTAAAAATGGTTTAGCTTACCTTCATTCTGGTAACATGTAGTCATTTTGAAGAAGCCATTTAAAATGTTTCCATAATTGAATAATACTTTGAGTTCCTTACATAGAAGGCACTTGAAATCCAAAGTACTTCCCAGACATTAATGAATTAAGTCTCACAACCCTCTTATGAGGTAGGAAATGACCATTATACCCATTTTTCCAGATAGGGAAAAACTAAAGATACAGGATATGGCTATATTGCAATTAGACACCCGCGGCTGGCCCATGCCAGTTGACTCAGGCTAAGGGGCTTGGGCTCAGGGGCTGTTTAATTGCAATGGAGCCCAAGCTCTGGGACCCTCCCACCTTGCAGGGTACTAGAGCCTGGGCTCCAGCCAAAGCCCAAACGTCTACACCGTAGTTAAACAGACCCTCAGCTCGAGCCTTGTCAGCCTGAGTCAGTTAGTATGGGCCAGCCACGGGTTTTTAATTGCAGTGTAGACATACCCACAGAGAGAAGTGATTTGCCCAAGACCCAGCGAATACTAGCAATGGTAGTACAGACCAGACGCTGGTATTTTTCCCTGCTCTGCCCAGATCTTGGGCAAGTCAGGTTGGCTTGACCTGCTCTTATTAGGGTTAGATGACATGGTAAAGACCTCAGCAACTGATTTGTAATAGTGCTCTAGCAAATGCTATTCTATTCAGGTTCTTATACTTTGCCCATCACAGTCATATCTGCGCATGCTACAGAAACCCTGGCACAGACCCAGTTCTTTCTGTCTGCTTGCCTTACACTGACCTAGCCTCCACTCTGATGGGAGATTAAGTGCACATTCACAGAGAAATTCTTGGGATCCCTCTATCCTCTGGCATCATTGTTGGCCTTTTGGATGAAAAAAATGAGGTAATGTGTCTACAGCACTAACCTCTACAACTGCATGGGTGCTACAGCAAGGGTCGGAGATTTTCAGGAAATTGACAGTGTACGCAAGGCTTCAGACATCAATCACCATAGCAAAGCAACAGAGAGAGATCTATGGGCAGCACCACACTAACTTTTTATCAGAAGCATTTTACAATTGTTTTAACACGGTTCAGGCTAACTCAACAACATGGGTTGACCAGCCAGCATGAATGGAACCACACCAAGTCTAAGCAGAGTTGTAAACACAATTACATTTACACTGCCATAGGTTCTGTGTCTTCTGAGCCTCCAAGATACATCTACGCTATGTGAGGAAACTACTGCAGACACAATCATTATATGGAAAGAAGGATACTCACCTGGTTCCTGGTCTTCTCTATTCTATCCAGGTTCTTGTGCAGCCCTCATTACTTTAGTACCCAAACACCTTCCAGTCATGTATTAAGTGATGAGACTAACATTTGTCACATGTGGCTCTCTTTCTCCCTCCCTCTCCCCAGGAGGAAATGGTATGTTTTTTAAAACTTTATTATCATGTACACTGTGCTATGTATTGGTATTAGTAGAGGCAAGGTTGAACGATTGTCCCTTGTATTTGGAAGAAAAAGTGGTGAGGTTTGTGGGGGTCCTGTTTATTGCTTCCATAGATTCAAATAACTGGGACTGCAATTAGGGTTGCCGACTTTGTAATAACTAAAAACTGGGCACTCCAGCAGGAGTGCCGGAAGCCCCTCACCTCACATCCCCTTGGAAGTGGAATATGAACACTGCACAAGGACTGCACTAGCTTTTGACACAGACCTCTCCTTGCCTCAGTCGTCTGAATAGAAGCCAACTGTACAAGCTGGGGAAACCCTCGAAAATCCCAACAGGTGAGCTCAGATCACACACAGGAGGCCTGGGGTTGCTGAGCTGATTTCTCTTAAGGGAAGGGTCAAGAGCATACTGAGATATGAAGGACATTTCAAAAGTGTTCCTGTAACTGGCTCAGACCAACAAGCCCCATCACTTCCTTGCAAGTTTACACAAGTAATTTGCTGAAACCCATGACCACACAGCAGCTCAGCAATGGTGCACTTGGCAGCATTAACATGCTGAAGGTGCTCCAGGCTGTCAGCACCTCCAGGGGTCAAGCTTTTTGCTAGCAGTTTCCCACAGTGAGAAGCCTCCTAAGAGTATACATACACATGGACTCTATAGGAGACCTGTTGGCCATACTGTGGCTGTTTTCCAGAAGTCCCTGTAAACCACAACCCCTTTCCTTGAGTCAGCTCCTCCATTCCCCCTCCTCCTGCCAATGAGGCAACGGACTAGGTATTTTTGGAAATGTTCATTCCATTCATATCAATACTTGGACAGGTAACTAAGCCCAATCTTAACCAGACCCACAAGGTATGATGGCATAGATTCACACAGACAGTGCACAGGCTGAGAGAAATTGCAACTGCCTCAAAGATCAGCTGGCAGTTTCCTGAAAGATCAGCTCAAATCCACAGCACTTAGTTAAAATCCAAAATCCAAACAGTACAAGGAAACCGCAAAAGAAAAAGATTTTCCTAGCACATCAAAAAAATTTCCACTTCATTCAAACTTCAGAAGCTAGACTGGACCTAAATTCAAACAAGCTGAGAGGTGTCAGCAAAAGAGTGTGTTCAAAAAGAATTAAAATCAGATTATGCATTTCCCTCTTGTATTCACTAAGACAGCCTGCGGCTCCCCTCCACCAAGTCTGCTCTTGGTCAGATCATGGAGGCGTTCCACAGTGCTGTGTAAGCATTCTTCTACCAAACAGACTAAACTGGACTAGTTGCCCTCCAGATTTCTGAAACTCTTGAAAGTACAAAGCTGACACTTAGAAGTGGCTGGATAGGACTTGTAATTATAAATGCCAAGATAATGCTAATCAAACCTCTCGGGCGTTAGACGATTGCTTACAGGGGTCAGGAAGCAACGTCCCCTAGCCTCTGCTATATGTGGTGTTGCTCAACTACCCAAGTGAATTATCTGGGGTGGAGGTGTCACTTTTTCTGAAGCATTAGATGTTGACCACTGACAAACAGAATGCTAAACTTGAAGGAGCAACCATCTGATCAGATACCACAACTTGTTTGTTCTTATATGCTATTGGGTTGGAAGGTTGTGCTTGGATTAGAAGGCTACAAAACCAGATGCAGCCACTCCAATGTCTTACGTCTTAACCTACCATCCATGCCACCCACTCCATCACACTGACTAGGATAATACACACCATGAAGCTACCAAGTGGAACCCTGGGAGCAGTAATCCCTACTTCACTGGATGTGCATATCCTGATGAAGATCATTGGCCACTTTGCTCACTGTATTTTGTCCCTTTAAATCTCTATCAATTTCAACTCGTCGTTATGTAGTTTATACTTTGCTTCCACAATTGAGCATTTGAACTTAATTGGAATAGTGCAAGTTCTTCCCTGGGCTCAGGGACCATTTACTTCCCTTACTAAATATCCTGCTACTAATTTCTTTCCTTTTTTTCTTTTTTCTCTTTT
>NW_020665141.1:2816035-2835022 GCF_002925995.2 Terrapene triunguis | reverse complement strand
TTTTTTTTTTTTTTTTTTTTTTTTTTTTTTTTTAAAGAGGTAGGGTTTTGTTTTTTTAAAGTCTGTACTTCTGCTCTTTAACCAACAGCAACTTTCCCCACTTAAGAAAAAGAAAGACACCTTAGATTTGTTCCCCCTTGTTTTTAAGTTTAGTCCTCATCCTAGCAAACTCACCTCGGGTCCAAAAGGATTATCATATACTGGGTCCTGTGGCTTCTATGCGTTGCTCCTTTGTATTAAGTAATGACAAAAAATACAATGTACTCTGTTTTACAGCAGCTACATGTGGCCATCTGGCGCCTGGTAATACACGACCCTCAGTTGGGCAGAGTTTAGATGTCCCTGGGATAAAGGTTCACAGACATGAAACCCAGTTGTGTGAAGCTAGAATAGGGTGTGGTAGATGTATTAGTGCTCCACACTCATGTGGTACCTTTCCACCCAGACTCACTGCAGAGATCAAGGACTATTGGACCTCTAGCCCAGGTCCTGAACGAAAGGAAGCGATTGCCAAAGATGTGTAAACTGACGGAAACTCCCTTATCTGCAGCTTCACAAACAACCTCTAAAACAGAGTTAGGAAAGAGTTCAAAAAGTCACAGCACAGGAGCAAACCAGCTGCCAGAGTTGCTCTCAGTTGCTAGAACACAGTAGGGATTTAAATACCGTTTAAAAAGTTAACCGTTTAAACTAAATATTTTTAATCGTTTAAACGGTTAACTGTTAAGCAGCTGGGGCCACTCCGACCGGGCGGTGCTGCTCCGACCATGTGCCGCAGCTGGGCCCGCTCTGGCTAGGTGGCGCTGCTCTGACTGGTGCGGGGCCACTGGGCCGGCGCCCAGCACGGGGCCAGTGGGCGCCCAGCACGGGGCCCAGGGGTTAACAGTTAAGCCGGTTAACCGGTAAGACTATGCTTACCGGTTAACATTTTACATCCCTAGAACACAGCCAATTTCTAGCAGGATGGAGAAGATCCCAGATGGGAGTAAATTGGCCTCTCTGCTAGGACTGCCAATTGTGGTTGTGCGGAATTTCAATCAGATGCAGGCTTACTCCCAGAAAGTTTCTAGAACTGGGAATCAACACCTTAATTCAGAAATCAAGATTTGCTCTAGCCTGACAAAACACTGCCAGGAAAACCTTTATGAAACTCCAACAGGCAGCCGCTGACTTGGCCCCTCCATAAACAGCTTCCCAGGGCCAAGGTCACTGATCAAAACACTGGTTCCCTCGTATTCCTACAGGAAGAGGGGCTCAGCCAAGCCAGTTATCTGAGGAACCAGACCCTTCCTGCTACATCAGCATGCAGCTCCTCCACAAGTGCCAGGTCAAACACACAGAATATATTGCTATCCCCAGACTCTCACTGAAATACCGTCGGAAGGACACATCACCATTCAAGCGCAGCTACTCACAGGGAGCAATGAGCACCAGCCCAGCATCACACCCTCGAGGCGTAGGAGACTCCCAGGATTCCAAAGTGCCAGTTCTGGCAGCCAGAAATGTCCATTCCATGGCACACAAGACCAGGACATACGCCGGAGCCTGTTCGCCGCCACACATTAAGATTGTCCCCAAAGAAATAGGCCGTTCTAAGCTGTTTCCAAGAATCACAGAAGCATCTATTTACAGGATCATAAATATCACCGAAAGACCATTCCCGAGTGCAAGGATTGTAAGTGGAACTGAGGACACTTTCCTGCCAGAGGACTAGATACAAGCTAAATAAAAGAAGGTGGAAGGGATGTTAGCAGCTACAGGAAAAGCACTGAAATAGGAAATTTTGCATGTCAAACACAGGGCTGCAAGATGCTTGAGATCTCAGCATGCTCCCCCCATTCCAAGCTGTTCTCTCCACCCCAAATATTGGCATCAGCCTGAGCTAATTGGTGTCTGCCCTCATAGCTGCTGCAAGAGAAAAGGGATCCCACTATCCTGCCTTCTAAGATGGGGAGCCAAACTCTTCCGTCCCCTTACTCTCCTTTCCTAGCAAGCTTTATTGCCTGGACCTCTGTTCTTTAGTGTGGGCAATTCCCTCCCACATCTGCCTGAAAAACATAGACAAGGCATGGAGCAGAGCACCACAGTAGCACTAGCTAGATGTGTACCAGGCAGCTTGGAGAATGGGGCTGGTGCTCTACTCCCCACAGTGCCGAAGACCAGAAAAAAACTCGGAGGACAGCTCCAACCTGCAAGCTCCAGCTGTGGAGAAGCAGCATACAGCCACCGCTGGGCAGCGCTCCAATTGCCCACTCACCAGCACATCTTGCCAATGGGTAGTGGGCGAGTACATTTTTTGAGCCCTGGGTGGACTCTATTTGGTTACAAAACCCAAGTAACAGAAATACTGACATAACAATAGGAATATATTGCAGGCATCCATATCAGAACAATAATCTCTTAACAAAGCTGCAACATCGGCTGGGTCAATAGTAACAGTGGATCATTTTCACTATCCCAATATTAACTAGTTAATGGCACATCTGGAACAGTTTGAAGAAGCAACTTGATGCCATATACAACTGCAGGTTAGAGCAGTTTGAGCACCTTCATGGAAGGAAAGGATGCTACATCTGAATTCCCCCATGAAGAAAGTGCAGGAGCTCTACAGTCATCATGGCACAGCTAGGTTAGACTTCACTGTTACCCCTAAGGGACTTGTCCTCTGCTGTGATCAACTTTAAGGGTCTGACCATCCATGGTGCCAATCACCCTTAGATCCCATTGATGCCACTGCAGGCAAGGGTTGACTATCAATCTATGAATTGTAAGGTCTTCAGGGCTGGGACTGTCTTTTCATTCGTGTTTATACAGACCAGGACCCCATTGTGCTGGGCGCTATGATTAGCGCTCCTAAGTGCTATAGTAATACAATCAAATAAGAATGGCTGCAAGCACATGCAAAGAAAGAGGCAAAAAACCTTACACCACACAGCCCCCCAAGTGAATTATCTGTCTTCTTCTTTCAGAGAAAAGAACGCCCGAAGGACGCTGAGCAAAAAAAAAAAAAAAAAAAAAAAAGGAAAAAGGGAAGAGTAAGTCACAGGGCTATGCAGAGAAGTTACATGAGGTTCAGGGGGAAATAGAATGTTTTAAACAGTTCAAGTACTGTCCAAACAACATAAACAGATTTGAATATAAACTGCTAGGCAGGATGGCAGTTATAAATGTAGAAGACACACACAAAGACAATTACAGTATATGAAGGACAGAAATACGAAGATAAATCACAAATCCATTCAATACATTAGAAGCACAAATGCTGCCATGAAGACTGAGGAGCCCCTCCAGACCACCAAGGGGAGAGAGGCCAGCAACAGAATGAGGAAGCAGAAAAGAAATTAAATTCGTATCAGTCTTTAGCACTGAAAATTATAGGAACATTCCGATTCTGAAGATTCTTTTAAAATAGGAAAACAGAATGCAGGCTTGATACATTTTAATCTTTATGGAAGAAGTTATGGAGCAACCTGAGAAACTCAAGTGCAGTCAATTACTGGCATGGGAAGGCATTCATCCCAGGGGCTCTAAAGTGAATGAGTGTGAAGATACTGAGGACAGAAAAATATATCCTTAGAAACACAACTGCCCCTGCAGATTAAAAAGCCAGTGGTGGTGGGGGCAAGAAAGGTCTGGGGAATCACAGATGGATGAGCATCACTTCGAGAGGTTAGGCGATTAGAACATGAGTAAAGAGAACCTGATAGGTCAAACCAACAAGCCTCACAAACCGCTTGAGGGTTTTAAAAAAAAAGTTAAAGGGATGTTCGCATATAGAATTTGCTTAAACTATTTTTTTCTCTAATTCTAGCTACCAAATAAAGCACCTTCTAAATAGCATGGCTGGGTTGTCTTTTAATTCTTTTTAAAAATACGTAAGGGTTTTTCTGCCTTCCCTGCTGATGTTTACAGAGTGTTTCCAGCAAGAGAGAGTGAGATGACCTGAGAGCAACACCAAATTGTTAGCTTCCTTTATGAGACAAGAAGTGCAAACAATCATCAATATAACAGCAACACTGACCACAAGTTTAACCTACTTTTCAATGACATTTCTCTTAGAACATAAGAATGGCCCTACTGGGTCACACCAAAGGTTCATCTAGCCCAGTATCCTGTCTCCCGACAGTGGCCAGTGCCAGGTGCCCCAGAGAGAATGAACAGAACAGGTAATCATCAAGTGATCCATCCCGTCACTCATTCCCAGCTTCTGGCAAACAGAGGCTAGGGACACCATTCTTATGTTTCCTAGGAGGCCCTGGGACCTCTTCCCCTTCCTGTTCCCTCCCTGTCTATTGCCAGGAGAGCTGGGCCCCCTGTGTACCCCTCTCACTGCACCCTTGACCCCACCCCTAAAGAGGGAGAAGAGGATTGGCCCTAGAAAAGCTGTCCTCTGGTGCCACCTAGGGCCATTAATTACATTGGTCAGTCACAGGTCTGGACCTCCTTCCTGGGATGACCTTCCTCCTTTTCTCCCTCCTCTGTCACATTCCATCTCTCCTCCTTCACCGTCTCCTCTTGCCCCTCTGGTGTCTTCTCCCACGCAGAGTGCGCAGTGAGGATCTGACAAAAGCTGCACCGATTGTCAGTGGGGCTTGGGCACTGGAGTCACTGCCCAAGCCACTGGCTGCATGTGGCACTCTAACTGCCCTGTCTGGACCCTGCTGGCACACTCTAGGTACCTAAAGCACATTGACTTAGTCCAACAGGGGCCACAGGGCAGTGAGACTGCAACACGCAGCCTGTTGCTTGGGCGGTGAATCCAGCAGTGCCCCAACCCATTCAAAATCACCACGGCTTGCCTCCTACCAGACCCTCACTGCACAGTCTGTGCATGTGCCACAGGGGCAGTGGAGATGAATGCCCCCGTAGGTGCAATGCTATTTGCTGTGTTCATCAGACCCGAGTGATGGCGAGTGGTACACGTGTGTGCGCCTGCAAAATTAGATTTTAAGACAGAATTAGTAATTTCGTAATTACAGGTAAAATATCAGGAGGATTACTGAAAATGAGGGAGAGTTGTCATCTCTGCTACAGCAGGTAAAAATAGATTCAGACAAAAGTATATTTTTCGAAGCTGACAGTGTATCTTTAATAAAAACAGAATAATGACCCAGTGGCCATAATTTACTTGGACTAGCAATGTTTTTGACTCAGTTCCTCAAAAGATTATGGAAAACAACAATGGGGTAGGAGGCAAAGTCATTGCATGGATTAAAAATTAGTTACGCGTTAAGGACCAATCTTAGTGATCAGCAGTTTCTCAGCATGATAACAGAGGGTCCCCCAAGGATTAATACAAGGAACAGCATATTATTTAATAATTTGGCACGAGAAGTGGGCAGTGAACTGGTGAAGCCAATGCATGGCACTAAAGTTAGTCTACTCTAGAATCTTTTGTACCTTTTCCCAAGCAATGGTGTAACCATAGAGCTCAAGAGTTTTGCCAATGTGTCATGTAAACACTGTGGTCCAGAGAAAAGCAAGATAAACAGTTGGAGATTTGGGGAGGAGATGCAGAAGGTGAAAGTTAGCAAAATCTAGAGTAGTTTACCCTGTAAAAGGAGAAGAGTTAGAAGGCACCTGACTGAAATTCTCTTACCTTCTCCCACAGCAAGAGAAGAAAGGGGGCATTTGTTCTAAATGCACTGCCTTTTATACCACAAGGGGTCAAGACAATTGCTGTGATCAAAAAATTTTATGACCATGAACACATGTACCTATACAAAATAAGACAATGAAAGGTGTAATCAGATCACAGACTTTAGGGTGCAACCCGATCTTCTGCAAGAGTCGGGCAGGAGCACCCCCTATTGAGAACACCATTGCACAAATGGTCAGACACATGATGGCTTCACCCCTCCCACCTTTCAGTGAAGCATGCAGCATTGGCCAAAGACAGCATAGAGCACTTCATGAACAAACTATCTGATATAATCTTCTGTGGGCTAAAAAGGATTGGGAGATGTGGGCTGGATCAAGGGAGCCTCTCTTTACCCTTGGCGGAACAAAACAAAGCACCTGAAGAAACTGAATGGCAGTACATGTAGAAGCAATAAAAGGCAGTGCTGATTAAGGACTTAATTAAGACACAGGTCACTTGCTAGAGGATTCTCTGCACCTTGAAGTCTTTAAACCACGATTTGAGGACTTCAATAGCTCAGACATAGGTTAGGGGTTTGATACAGGAATGGGTGGGTAAGATTCTGTGGCCTGCGCTATGCAGGAGGTCAGACTACACGATCATAATGGTCCCTTCTGACCTTAAAGTCTATGATTCTATGTGGCATGCCAACTCCTATGAGCCTAGCTAAAATTATTGCCATGCTGAGGAAGTGTATTGAGAAAGATCTGCTACATGGAGCCATGCTCCTGCTCATCACATTGGCTTCCACCTACAAGTGCAGAGCATGGCAAAAGGGAAATCTAACAGTCTCACCCTGTAAAAAAAAAAAAACCATCAACCCTCAATCAATCCCTTAATTTTCAAATAAAGTTTATTCTTTGTTCACTTTGTTTTCCCTCTACAGTTTACCATAGAATTAGATCAGCCTTCCTGCGCTTACCTTCAGCCTCCTCTGCTGGGGTTTGTGCCCCACTCCTACCTGAGAAATATCTCCTGCTGTTCACCCCATTCCGAAGGCTGCCACATCCACAGAATCACAACCTGTGGCCACAGGATAGTGGAGACCAGAAGATGAACCCCAAGGAGGAAATAAGTTTCATAAAGGTAAAAGTAAAGAACACGGAAAAAAAATAACACCTTTAAGTACCAGTCAAAATTGAGAGGTCTGTATTATTGAAATGGAAGCAGCACAAGAAATATAGCCCCTCACGACTACACACACAGGATCCCTTTTTAAATCTCAAACCACGTCCTAAGGAAAAAGGGTTTTCATCCTGAAAGAAATTAAAGTCCCCAATTAGCTTCAGCCTTGGTTGTCCCCCTCTGCTCCCTGGACACAGGATGACAACGATCCTAGATAATATGAAACAGAGTAATTTATATTAATGCACTGAAGTCAGGGAGCCCAGCCAGCAACAGTCAATGCAGCACAAATCCAGACTGACTTCAGTGTCCCAGCTCATCAGACCCCCAATCTCCTGAGCTAGGACCTGGGGAAAAATCAGATCCACACCTTTATTATACCAATACCTAAAAAGCCACATCTTGTAGGCTCACAAACACATTCATGTACCCACAACACCTTAGCATTCCACTACTGTCCAAGACTCCAAAATTAACTTGGTATGATATCTGAATTCAAAGTGTCTACGGGGAAATGCACAGAAATGCTAAGTCTTGGGTCAGTGGGCCGAGCAACCTATGAAGATAACCTCCTTCCCCACTAGCGCAGACTCCCCTGCTCTTCCATCTCTGACTGATCTAAGTTTCACTGCTCAGAGCAGCCGGAAACTAGACCGAATTCAACCTCCCAAAGCCAAAAAAAAAAAAAAAAGCTGTTTCTGCCAAGAGAGCACTGAATATGCTGCATTCCATTTCATTAAAACAATTACTAAAGAGCTAGCCAAGAATTACATAAAGCTTCCTCTCTGCACCACCCCCAGACCCTTCCCTCCATCCCCCACACCCAATCTTGCACACCATGCAGCCTCCCAGCTCCACACACAGCAAGTCCATTCCACATCACACCCTAGTGAGATCATGCCGGAGGAAGCAATGCAAAATACCTCAAGTGTCACTAGCTACTCCACCCCCCATTCCAAAACATATGCAAGATGAAAAGAGACCAAACCTCCAGCACATCTGAATGCCCCAAATGCTCTCCGCAGCCACCAAAATGGTGTACTAAAGTGGCACATACACCTAGTCTACACAGCCCTTTGCTTTTTGGCCAAGATAAAGCTTGGTGGCATTTACTTTACTAACTGATAGGCTCTCTATCGGGCAAGACTACAATTGGCCCTTGCAAGAGGGTGAACTATGATCTAACCAGTCTTTCCTCTCTAACATCTATGATCCCTGCCTCTAAACAAGCTCAAGAAGCAGAGGGTCTTGGAGGTGCCAGATGAAAGCAATCCTTTCCTGAAGTACAGTAGCAACATGCCAGAGTGGCTATGCATAAGAGGAACTGCCTGGAAGAGCCAAACAGCAAACCTCAGATTAAACTCCAACAAAATGGACTGAAAACTACAAGCTTGGGGCTATAGAATCTGTCGGATGATTCATTCCAAACACTACAGCTCCCAGCTTGACTGACAAGTCAGAGCTCCTCATATTTCACAGCAGGAATAAAGGGCAGGCTTCTCCTGGGCCATGCCTCTCACCCACCTAGAGCACTAAGTTGGCCACTGATGAGAGATTTTGTGACGTGAATGAAATGGCATTTCTCCCCCTCCCCCAGGGCTCCAGCTCTCTGCAAGGATCCTATCTAACTGCTGGAGCTGCTCACAGCCAGTCAAAACAGCTCCAGCCCTATATCACACTGCTATCATACTTCGACAGCCCAGGGAGAGCCTCACTGCATAAAACCATGGGGAGAGGGAGGAGGGAAATAGTGGTTCTGAGCTGGGTAACCTTATTTCCAAACAGGTTCATTCCATTGGCTAGTCTTGGGTGCAAGGGACAACTCGCAGGGACAAAACAAGTCACAGGTCACCTGCCAGCAGACAGGATTGGGGAGGGAAAAAACATAACTTGCAATAAAAAGGGAGTGGAGAGAGAGAAGGCCACTAGATCCCACCCACCTCTCACAGCAGCTTTGGGCCCCACAAACCGTAGGACTGACCCCACTTATTCTCAGGCTCATTTGCCTCTTTCTTCATACAGTTTTTGGGATAATACTTCCCTACCCCACAGGAGGCTTTAACAACACGTATTAAGCTGGCCCAACTCAGTGTCACTAGTGGTAAAAGGAACCTACTTCTCAGAGAAAAGCCTTTAGCTTTATTTATAATAACGAAAGAAGGATGGATTTCTTAATCCACTGCAACTCACTTACAGTCCACCTACCCAAAAGCTCATCTATTCTCGCCATTTTTACAGCGTGCTCATGAAAAGCACCGTACCAATTTAGTCCATAGACGACCATAAACACCCCATCACAGCGAGATCAAACCCTCTTCTCATCTTGCTCTCCAGAGATGGAAGAAAAGTGAGATAGTATCAGAGAGCTAGACAAGCAAAGGATTAAATCTGTCTACCAGCTCGATTCTGTGACACAACTATGGGGCTAGATTATTCCTGGAGATCTCACGCTGTTTGATTTACGAGTGAGCCACTTAAAGCCCTAGCTCCCCATATGAAGTGCCACTCTGTAAAGCCGATTCCCCGGTGTGGCATTAACTGACTTGGACTTTCTTATTTCCAAATCAGTTGTTTAGACTGCTATGCAGTTCACCAGGGCTATGGTCAGCGTAGTTCAAGAGATCAAGGTGGCCTCCAACACACCGTCAGCTAGACAAACTCACTAGCTTGCCTAGCAATGCACTTTACACCCAGGATTCACATGACCTACAGGGATATGTAACATGAACTGTGGGAAAAGCAGTATAGCAAATTGGTTTGAAGTCCCCAAACTACCTTAAAAATGTTTAAATAACAATCTACGCCCATTTTGCATGTGGGGAAGGTCCAACACAGACAAGAAACTGCCATATGAGATGAGCAAAATAAACAGTCTCCTTATGTAGCTGGTCATAGGATCTTTTCAGTCCTTAAAGCTTGTCTTCCACAAACAACCAAGTCTCGGGCAAGGAAGGGATACTTCCTGTACCAGACATGAATTACTCCTCGTTTATAGAAAAAAAAACTCCACCCAGAGAGAGAATGTACCAGGCTCCTAATCAGAATGAACCTGGAACCCCTGGGGCTATTTTAGAGCCATCTACTGTGGCTGAAACATCAGAAATGTTTTTAGCCCCAAGTCACTGGCTCCAGTAACAATTCTGCTTTGGTATGTCTTGACCAGGGACGTGACGGTGTTAGCAAAAGTGTTCTAAAACTCTAAAACACAGACAAGCTAGCGGAGATTTGAACATGTGCTATACTAGTCAAGTTGAAGGTTGCCATTATTTAATATGGTGACACCACCACACTTTATTTTTAGAGCATCTTTAATGCAGAGCATCACAAAATCATTCACGGACTCAGGCCACGTCTACACTACCACTTATGTCGCCAAAACTTACGTCACCCCTGAGCGACATAAGTGGTAGTGTTCACAGAGCTAAATCAGTGGCAGAGCTTCTCCCACCAACACAGCTACCGCCACTTGTTGAGGTGGTTTTATGATGTCGACGGGAGAGCGCTCTCCCATCGGCACAAAGCAGCTATATGAGCAATCTTACAGTGGCGCAGCTGCATCGGTACAGCTGTGCCGCTGTAAGCTCCGTAATGTAGACACAGCCTCAGACATATGCTAGACTAAAGAGGAAAATTAGAGAAAGAAACTTATGTGAGGAACTGGGAAGGGGAAAGCTCCAGAAGGATGGGACAGCAAAGCAGAAAACTTTGTGGCCTGTCATAGTAGAGGACACAGAAGAGAGCAAGGGTAGGTGAGTGAGGAGAGTAAGTTAGAAGAAAGGTAGTGAGGATAGAAGTACAAAGAAAAATGTAAAAGATGAGGGTGGGCTCAACATGGATTTGCTAGTAAAGGTGACAGAGGAGGCTGAGGGAGATAGATTATATTTTGACATTTTCAGATGGAATGGGTTTTAGAAATGCAAAGTGTTTCGTAAATGTTAAGTAGACTTCACAGGTGCCCGGCAGGTAGGGAACTGTAATCCCTATTTTACAGATGAGGTAAAACCTGCCCAAGGTCACATAGCAAGTCTATGGAAGAGGCAACAACAAAACCAAGCGTCTGCTGATTTCCTGTCCTGTGCGTTAACCACTAGGCCACACTTGCATCTGAAGAAGTGGTTTTTTACCGACAAAAGCTTATGCCCAAATAAATCCATTAGTCTTTAAGGTGCCACCAGACTCCTTGTTGTTTTTGTGGATACCGACTAACACGGCTACCCCTGATACGAGCTTAGCTATGACAGTCTGTACCCCAAAAATAGAAGTGTTATTCAGGACAGGCTATGGTGAGCAGGGAGCAGATGACAGCCCTGTTCATACATTAGAGGGGCTTCCCACAGCTGACATTCCAGTGTAGAAATGTATAATGCAAACTCTCTAGCATCAAAAGGGAGCAAGCAAAAATAGACACAAAATCAACTCCAGAATACAAGGGAGGGTATGTGGTCTAAGGCCTAGAACAGGGAACTAGGGACCTGATTCTCCTCTCATTCACGTTGTTTTTATGCCAGTGTAACTTCATTGACTTCAACTGAGTTATTCCTGATATTAATCAGTATTAGCGCAGGGGTTCTCAAACTTCATTGCACTGCAATCCTCTTCTGACAACAAAAATTACTACACGACCCCAGGAGGGGGGGGGCCAAAGCCAAAACCCCACTGCCCTGGGCCGGGAGGAGTCAAAGCCAAAGCTCCAGGGCTTCAGCCCCTGGTGGAGGGGCCCGTAACCTGAGCCCTGCCACCCAAGACTGAAGCCCTTGGGCTTGGGCTTTGGCCCCAGGAGGTGGGGCTCAGCCCCCAGCAAGTCTAACGCCAGCCCTGGCGACCCCCATTAAAATGGGGTCGTGACCCACTTTGGGGTTCCGACCCACAGTTTGAAACCCACTGTATTAGCAAAAGGAGAAACAGGCGCGGGGAGTCAACTCGTGTATTTTATTCCTGGTTCTGCCAGAGATTTGTTGTCTGACCTTGGTCAAGTCAGCAACCATCCCTGTACCTCAGTTTCTCCATCTCTGCCTACATGAAGGCAATTTGCACAAGTATAAACCCTTAATGCACCCACACAGCACCTGCATAAAGATAAGTAGCCAGATTAAGCTTCACCAGTGTAAGACCCATTTGTGCTCGGGCAGTGCCTATACCAATGCAAAACTCTAGAGAAAAACTACATCAATTACACTAATGCAAATTTCCTTATATAAGGAATGGGGATAATACTGACCTATCTCAAAGGGAGTGTGAGGTTTATTATATTATTCTTTGTGAAATGCCAAGATACCCAGATAAAGAATTAAACTAGAGTTCATGTTCTCCAGCAATAAAATGGTCTTTTTCCTATGAGTTGTATTTATTGTAAATATAAAAGAGGGATGAGGAAAAGAGGGCCTGGAGAGGTGGAAAGTATTATGATTCCCCAGGAAAACTGAAAAACAGGAATCAATAAGTAGGGAAGGAGAGAGACACAGAAAGCCAGTGGATAATAAGGTGTAAGGGAGGTTACCCATTAGTTTCTCTAACAGCCGGTGGAGACTGGGTCGGAGGATCCATTTCAGCCAAGAGGGCAGCTGGACATTTGGCTATGTTGACCTCTCCCAGTTGGAGACAAAGGGGCTAAAGACAGCACAGAGTCCAGACTTTCAATGGAAATATACCAGCAAGAAAATGAGCCTTTTACTGCATTACACACTGCTCGAGGCAGAGGATTCCCTGTCTGAGTCCCCCAAGACAATAAAGCCCCTGTTTTACCAGGGTCAGTACAGCTAAGAAGCTGAAACAAGTCAGATTCCTACCGTGATGGATACTAAGCTATGTCGACACTAGAGACCTTACGGTACCAATACAGCAGCACCTCTCGTATAACTGCTCTATGCTAATGGGAGAGATCCCTCCCGTCTACACAATAAATCCACCCCCAATAAGCAGCGGTGGCTATGTTGACAGGAGAAGCTCTCCCGTGACGTAGCGCTGTGCACAGTACCACTTATGCCAGCAAAACTTATGTTGCTCAGGGGTGTGTTTTTTCACACCCCTGAGCAACATAAGTTTTGCCGACATAGGTGGTAGCATAGACTTGGCCTCAGTCCTGTTTTGAGTCTTCTTGCCCAGCAGCAGCAAAGTGTCAGGGCTAGTCTACACTGGCAGCGCTTTAACGTGCCTTGTGTGGTCGCGGTGCAGCGCTGGGAGAGAGCTCTCCCAGAGCTCTAAAAAAAACCACCTCCGCAAGGGGCACCGCTCCCAGCACTGTCTACACTGGTGCTTTACAGAGCTGAAACTTCATTGCTCGGGGGGGGGGGGAGGTGTTTTTTCACACCCCTGTGCAAGAAAGTTGCAGCGCTGTAAATTGCCAGTGTAGACAAGCCCTCAGAAACCTGACCCAGCTGAGAGCCAAGAGGCTGAATTATTGCATCAATGTTTCCCACCAAGACCATTTACTGTGTGTAGGCCATAATGAAGCAATTTCACACTAAGCCCAGTACCAAGTCAGCTCTACAAACTGCAAGGCATCTAACCTGAGGGAAGTGAGTCAGTCAGACAGACCCATCACCCACCAAGGGAGAGGAAGAAGATAACATGTCTCTGCACAGCACAGCAATCTTCCCCATAGAGACAACAAACAGATGTAAACATATGCACCCTGTTCCACACTTAAGACTAAATACCGCTTCCATGAAAATCAAAGGCAAAGCTCCCTCTAACTTCAGTGGAGCAGGGATAAACCTTTAAAAAGAGGATGGGAGAGATGTGCCACCACAGAGAAAAACAAAGTTTAAAATAAAAACTGTAGCTCACGTAGCTGAATCTTTTAATCTAGCACTTTACCTTAACCATCAGACAAAATAAGCAACCTGCCACCAGCAAGTGTGTCTAAAATCAGAACACATTTGAACAGCTAAAGGTCTAATGTTTATGCACAGCCAGAATATTGCCATTAATTCATTACTTATTAAACACCAAAAGCATAATCTGTATTTATGAAACCTCTTTTACGAGCTCTGGTGAACAATTCCCAATCATGTTTTAAACGAAGCCACAATTGTTTTAGCTGGATTTTGCAATCAAAATGAAGCAGCACAGTACCAGGAATTTTTAACACCTCAAAAGAGATTATTCTAAAAGCAGAACCATTTTTGTGTAAGTTACCACTGTGCTTTTTTTAAACCAAGCTTAGCGGAGGTTTTGCAGAAGTGTTTCCATGCTTCTGTCATTTCAAAGGAAACAGATGATGAAGATTTAAATAGCCACCTCAGTGCTTGAAACTCAAATATTGCAATTTTGTACTAGTCCATGACGAAGACAGAGAAAGTGACTAAGGGCTCGCCTACACTTACAATGCAGCTGTGGTGCTGCAGCATCACTGTAAGGTGGGCTTCTCCCGTCAACATAGATACTCCATCTCATGAGAGGCAGTAGCTAGTTGACAGGAGAAAGCGCTATGTTGGTGGAGGGCTGTCTACACCAGGAGTTAGTGCCTTGCACAGTTATGTGGATTTTCCACACTCCTGAGCGACGTAGTTATATCAACATAAGTTGCTAGCGTAGACCAAGCCTAAGAACTAACAGAAGTGAAACTGGCCTTTTTTTATTGTCCAAACTGAGTGAAATGCAAAATACACACCATAGTTAGAAGTCAATTAATTTAAAACAGTACCACACGTAAGAAATTTTGTTTAATAAAGAATGATTTTTTAACTTGATAGCAAATTTAATACTTTTAAAGAGGGAAAGACAATCACCACACAGATCACTTCCCTCAGGCCATAAGAAACAGAGGAAGCCACACAATCAAGCTGCATCTGAAATCTACAAAACAAGAAGCAAATTTAAAGCTACCCTCCTCCGGTGGCAGGCCTAACATGGTATCCAAAATAAAACAAGATAAGTCAGATTCCATTCTTCCCATCCCCTCATTGTGGGTCTGGTAGATCTCAATGAGCAGGCCTCAGGGATACCTGTTCGGTCAGGGTAGGTGCTGTAGTACCATTGATGATTCAACATCCTAATTTGTCATCTAAAAACAAATGTGGAGGAGGGATAGCTCAGTGGTTTGAGCATTGGCCTGCTAAACCCAGGGTTGTGAGTTCAATCCTTGAGGGGGCCATTTAGGGATCTGGGGCAAAAATCTGTCTGGGGATTGGTCCTGCTTTGAGCAGGGGGTTGGACTAGATGACCTCCTGAGGTCCCTTCCAACCTTGATAGTCTATGATTAAAAGAGTCAATCAAAACACATGCCTTTGGCAGTTATCATGCTGGGAATCCCCAGACCATCCCTTCCTGCCTTACATCACACTGCATTGTTCTCTGGTATTCTACGGGCAACAGACCCAAAAATAATGCAGACATTTCCCTCTTTTTAAGACAGTAATTTCATTTTCCACACTGGTTTATGACACTTCAGAAAGAGAAACCCAGTCACCAACTTTCCTAATCAACTTCCAAGAACCCGCCTATGATATGCACCGATCTCTTCGAAAGAGCAAGGGACACAGATCTAAATAGATCTCTCACCTGCGCAAACTCCCCTTTTGTCCCCATGTGCTGCTCTAGTGTATAACAGTGCTCACACAAAGAGTGCATTGCACAACAGACTACTCATTCACTGTGATGTACGAGTTTCATCTGTAGAAATTTTAAACAGTTTCTGGCATGGCCTGTGTGTTGGAAGATAAATTTCTCCAACACTGGAGAAAACGCAATAGCAACATTTACCTGCTCTAAACAAACCGCTAAAACAACAAAGATCCATTCACACAGACCTTTCATGATATCCTCCTTTCCTGACCTCCACTCACAAGAAGCATGAAAGAAAGTAGGATTCTTCTGGATCCTCCTCGTCAATGCATAAAAGTCTCTCCACACTATTTTTTTCAATAGGTTCAAAAGTTTCAGCAATATAGTCAAATTCACCCATGATGTAACTTCACTTCAGTAGAGTTACACCAAGCATTAATTGGTCCCACACCGTCCGATACACTATCCTTTCTCCTCTACGTTCCCAAAGACTAACACAATTATAAAGAGCAGGCAGCTTTCATGTTGACAATGATCTGCAACAGGAAAAGTAACTGGGCTTGTAGCAGGTTTGCTTCTTTATGGTGGATACTACCGGTATAGATATGAAAAGCTGTTAAGGGGGAGAGAGGATTTCACTTTTTAACTTTAGCTATTCAGACCTTGTCTATCCTGAAAGACTCTATGGACAAATGGAGAACTGTTACAAACATGACATGGCAGAAGAGCAAAACTTGAGCTGCTGAAAGAGGAATGGATTTTTAATTCACTTTTTTTTTTTAAATGTGTTTTGTGTCTGCTCATGCCAGCATATTTAACTCCTAAAATCTAATGAGCTCTTGAGAGGAAGGACATCTTAAAGATTCAAATGCTTCCATCAATTAAATCAAAGTATGAAAAAATTCCCAATGTTTCACCCAACACCTCCTGCAAAACCGGAGAAGACTCGACTTGAAATTTCAGCTATTTCTAACATAAAAAACAAAAGCAAAACAAAATATTAGCTTTCAGGTCTTCTTTATACATTGTAAAGCACCACAAAAACGGCACAAACCCAATTTTTCAGACTTCTGCAATTCACCTTTAATCTTCCCACTGTCTGAATATATTAGATGGAGAGAAAAAGCCATTATCGATGCAAGCAATAAGCTATCTGGCCAGATGGCAGAGCACTTTGAATTTAAGGAATGTAACAGTTGTAGCTGGCACAGCTCAACTCCTATGGCTTTAGAAGCATGTAGGGAAGGCTCTAAGATGGTCCTACAAACATTATCTGTGTGCTCACCCATGAAGATGCTCTTCAGCAAGCCAATAAACCACCAGGGATACATTAACTAGTAAGAACACACTGAAAACCTGGCACTAGAAGCCAAATGCCACTCAGCCAAAACCACATCACTGAAAGGTGCCTAAGCTGTGGGATATGAGGGGAAAAAAAAACAAGACTGCCTCCTCCTACAATACAACTATCAGTTTGTTGCTATTGGAGGTTCTTCTCCAACATCTAACTAGACCAGGGGTCGGCAACCTTTCAGAAGTGGTGTGCCAAGTGTTCATTTATTCACTCTAATTTAAGGTTTTGTGTGCCAGTAATACATTTTAACGTTTTTAGAAGGACTCTTTCTATAAGTCTATAATATATTACATACAACAATAGTTTAGTTAAGTAAATAATGTTTTTAAAATGTTTAAGAAGCTTCATTTAAAATTAAATTAAAATGCAGAGTCCCCCGGACCGGTGGCCAGGACCCGGGCAGTGTGAGTGCCACTGAAAATCAGCTCGTGTGCCACCTTCGGCACGCGTGCCATAGGTTGCCTACCCCTGAACTAGACTGTTGACCACTTCCACCTGGGAGGGGGCTTGCTCACTAAGAAGGGAACTGCTGCTCCCCATGAATGTTAGGGCTGCAGCATTCCTCCCAAAGGCCAACTGACTGTTTCTCAACAGTTTTATCCCAAGCCAATTTAGACTGTCTTTTCTGAAGGTGTTACTGCCGGCTTGAAGCTAGCACTGTAATTCGAGCTTCTGAGTCCAGTAATAAAACTGTGATTTTCTTGGAGCAGATCTTAAGAGAATGTCTGGTTTCTATTAAAGGTATGATGGAAGTAATGGATTGCAGCCCTACCCCAGTGTTTGATTTAATCAGTTTCATAAGCAGAACTTGGTCACCCTAACATCTCCCAGAACTCTAGGGAATTTTTGGGGATCCATCTTCCTTCCCTGATAGGGGTGGGAGGTAAACAGAGATTCTATGGATCTTTCGCATGAAGCCAGTTGTTTGACATACTCCTCTGCTGAGGAGTTGTGGATGGTTCATAAGGTTGCTCTGCACCTGAGGGAGCAGCAGAGAAAGGACATGGTGCCGGAATGAATTCTGAACACGATTGTATCATGGCTGCAATGTGATTGCAAAGTCTGCCGGTCAGTTTCATCTCAAAGGTTCCTAGGAGATCACTTTACACATGCAAGCCAGGCCTAAAAACAGAAGCCAGACACTATAGCAATGGCAGGGGAAAGAATTACTGCTGATTGAGAGAGCAGTAAAAGGTGCAATTCTCCTAGTCAGGATACAAGCAGAGGACAGGGTGAGTGGTTTAAAATGTGCACAAGGGAAAGGTGGGGAGGTCTATGGCAGATCAATCGAAGACAGGGTGCACGATAATGGAAGAGCACTAGCAGGGTACAGGCCAGTGGTGAGGTAAAAGCTAAGAAAGAGTGGAGTGGGATACACACTGGAGGGGAGGGGAGGTGGAGGCACAGGCAGGTTTACAAACCAATTTGGGGTGTAGGAAAATGGGAGATGGGGGGGCTGCAAGCTCAGGGAGGTGTGTTCGGGGGCGAGGGGCTGAGGAGGATGCAGGCAGAGGCCCATGAGGGGTTGCAGGCTGGGGGGCGATCTGGGGGCACAGGCTTAGGGATAAGCACGTGTAGGAGAGATGAAGGAGGTGCAAGTTGAGGGATGTGGGGGAGGGGTGCAGGCTGAAGGGGGTCTTGGGGATGCAAGATCAGGGGCTACGTAGGAGGGCAGACTTGAGGATGCATTGGGAATGCAGGGGGAATAGGCAGAGGTGGTGCAGGCTTGGGGTTGCGGGCTGAGGGATGGAGTGCGGGAGATGCAGGCTGAGGGAGGTACAAGCAGAGGCAGGTGACAGGGTGGGGTGTGGGCTGAAGGGATTGGGGGGGTGCAGCCTGGAAAGGAAAGGGTGTGGGCTGAGGGGGGCTTGTGGATTGGGCTGTGAGGGATGCAATCAGAGGCGGATGAGAGGTTAGAGGTGTGTTGTGAAGGGACTGGGGGTGCAGGCTGGAAGGGAAGGGGTTCAGGGGTGTGTGGATGTGCAATGGGGGGGTGCAATCTGAGGAAGAGGGGGTGGGGGTATAACCAGGGGGGTGCAGAATGGGGAGGGAGGGCTGATGGGGCTATAGGGAGGGGCTGAACGGAATGCACGCAGAGGCGGGAGAGAGGTTAGGGGTGCGGGCTGGAAGGGCTTGTAGGAGGGGCTGAGGGCTCCATGCTGGAAGGAGAGTGTGGGGATGCAGGCGGGGAGGAGGGAGGGGTTGAGGGGGTTCGGGCAAGAGGAGGAGCTGAGGAGGATGCAGGGAGAGGTCGGGGAAGGGTGCGGGCTAGGGCCAGAAGGGGACTTGGGGGTTCAGGCTGGGGGGGCTGAGAGGGTGCAGGGAGAGGCCGGGGAAGGGGGGGTGCAGGCTGGGGGGGGGT
>NW_020665141.1:2815252-2815935 GCF_002925995.2 Terrapene triunguis | reverse complement strand
GGGGGTGCAGGGAGAGGCTGGGGAAGTGAGGTGCGGGCAGAGGGGGATGTGGGAGTTCAGGCTAGGGGGATGCACAAAGGGGCCGGGAAGGGGTTGGGAGTGTGGGCTGGGGCGGAGGGGGAGGTGGGGGTGCGGGCTTGGAGGGTGCAGGGAGAGCCCGGGGGGGTAGGGGTGCGGGCGGAGGGGGGTGCAGGGGGGGGGGGGGGGGGGTGGGGGTAGGGGGGGGGGGCGGGGGGGGGCGGTTATCGCCCGTAGTCGCTGCCCGGGGGGCCCTGTCCGGGTCCCGCACTCACCCAGGTCGTCCATGGTCCGGCCGGGCCCGCAGCCGCCGCTCTCCGCTCGCAGCAACTTTTTCTGCCAGCCCCGCGGGCGCGCTCCCGCACCACCTCTACGGCGTGCGCGCTCCCCGAGCGGCCGGGCGCATGGCGCGCCGCGGTGGTTCCAGTGAGACGCTGCCACCTCGTGGTGGGCCTGAGAACTTCAGCTCCCGTCCTGAGCCAATTCTAGGCGCTGAGCCCCAGCCTGGCGCCGGGGGGCGGTGGGGTTAGGAGGCAGCATGACACGGGGGGCTGTGCCACAGGACGGTACCATGGGCGGGGGGAGGGGGGACTGTGCCACAGGACGGTACTGTGGGGGGGGCTGTGCCACAGACTGGTGCCACGGGGGGCTGTGCCGCAGCATGG
>NW_020665141.1:2729535-2815242 GCF_002925995.2 Terrapene triunguis | reverse complement strand
CTGCCATAGGCTGGTGTTAGGGAGGCTGTGCCACAGGATGGTGCCACAGGGGGCCGTGCCACAAGATGGTGTCAGGGAGTCTGTGCCACAGGACAATCCCACGGGGGCTGTGCCACAGACGGTCCCAGGGGAACTGTGCCAGAGGCTGGTGTCTGGGTAGGCTGTGCCACGGGACAGTCCCATAGGGGTTGTGCCACAGGATGCTGCGTGATGCATGGTGACTGGGTGTTTCATCACATGCCGGGGGCGTGAAGGGGGGGTGCTGTGCTGCAGTGTGGAGCAAGGTGGACACGACTGTGGGGTGGTGCCAGGGGCATGCTGCGTCATGAGGTAGGTCCAAAGGTGCTGGACCCCAGGTGGACCCATGAACTATGCAATGCCCCTCTGTAGTGCTGGCAGCACATGGCTTGTTAGTGGTACCTGACCACTGAGGCAGCTGAGACTCCACTAAGGCACTGCCACCTGGTGGTGGGCCTGGGAACTCCAGCTCCCAGCCTGAAGGGATTATAAATGAAGTGGGCTGTAGCCCACGAAAGCTTATGCCCAAATAAGTGTGTGAGTCTCTAAGGTGCCACAAGGACTCCTCGTTGTTTTAACAATCTACATGTATGTCTAGCCTACCTAATGATGTACCATCCCCTTATGGTAGCCTACCTAGCTTCTTCAGACACCCTAGCAGGAAGCTGTGTCAGTCTGGTTTCCCCAAACAGCTCCCCAACTACTACCCTCTTGAGAGAGGGAGGGAGTCCCTGATGATCCAGCTAGAAGGTCCTTTGTTCTTGTTGGTTACCAGGCCTTGGCCTTGCTTGTCCAAACCAGTTCAGTAGCCTCAGCTGGAGGTAGGGCCAGATGCCTCAGAACCAGTGGCTCTACCATTGTCCCATAAGGGCTGCCAAGTATTTACTGTGGGGTGGCTCACCCTCAGCCATTGTTTCCATCCTGACTGCTTTTCCTCACAGCCACCTATTAAATTAAGCTAGTATATCCATACAGTAAACATCCGAACCAAATCAACCATACAGTGATCACAAATTATTACAAAGCAGCCCCACTTCTTTCACAGCGAGTCTTTGTACCACTCTGTCCTCTTATCTTATTGTACTCCAGATGACAGGATGGTTAAAAACAATCACTGGCGCTGGTGAGAGATTTCCTGAAAATTGGCAGTGTAGAAAAGGCCAAAGTGATAGGGAACTCTGACAACACCACTTGTGCACCACTTTTCCTAAAAATGAAACCTAATGAGTCAGGGTATGTTTTTAAAGCCTCACTGCATGTCCTGTAGTGTAGTGTGCACATGCAAGATTGCAGTTTTTTGTAAAGAAAACACAGAGACCTTGCGATCAACTACTAACAATCCCCTGTGCTTTATTTTTTCACTCTCCAAACACAGGCACACCCAGTTTCCTGGCTAACCACAGTCCAGTAGACATCATTATTTCCCTACTAAGAAGTATCGTCATTAGGTCAAGGGACACTGCACTATCCTCTCCCTGTTCCTGGCCGAGACTTTAGAATAATCAGCAGCCTCCAGAAATTCATCCCAGGTTTATGCTGCACCCCATATATGCTGGGAAAGGACATAGGAAGCTTAGAGAATGCTGTATGGCTATCATTGTGATGCCAATATAATTAATATATAAAACTTATACATGTGTGCTTTGCTATGAAGTCTCATGGGCATGAGTTAAGAAACTCCCAGCAACCTGTGACAAAACAGACATTTTAAACACCATGTGCATGTAGTCTGGCCATGTTGCTATTATCTCAAGTCTGACTCCCTGGCTATTATCTTCTCTAGGTTGTTAATGTTGGTGTATTGCAGTATTACATAGCGAGATGACTTGGGGATCTGTGGTTCTCAGGCATAGATACACACAACCGTGGATTGTTGCGGTTGTTAATTTGGAAGTCCTAAATTCACAGGAATCATGTCTTTCTTTCCCAGCACCGCTACCCAAGTTCCTTGGAATCTACATCTTGCTTCCCAGGAACGAGTGACAGACATCTTTCTTGGTGTATGCTGTGTTCTGTATCTTAGTGTGAATAAAAAATAAACTGCAGTGCATTTGTATTGATGCCTTGTCTGCATTTTTTAATTTCTAAAGTCATCCAGGGACATACAGTAGTCAAGCGATTAGTGAAAATAGCCATATATGGTAAAGGGAGCTGCATCTTTCCTGCATCATCCACATTAAGGTAGGCTAGGCTGCACTAACCTGTTATGTTCTTGGTTGGAAGCGATGAGCATTGGTTCCATGTACAAAATAATAGTACAACAGTAATGACTGCTGTTGATAAAGGTTATACACCTCTACCCCGATATAATGCTGTCCTCGGGAGCCAAAAAATCTTACCGCGTTATAGGTGAAACCGCATTATATCAAACTTGCTTTGATCTGCTGGAGCACGCAGCCCCGCCCCCCTGGAGCGCTGCTTTACCACATTATATCTGAATTCGTGTTATATCGGGTCGCATTATATCGGGATAGAGGTGTATCACTAACTACCTAATGGAGAATTAGGCCATGTGTGCTGGAAAGACTACAGCATGGATTTAGAGATTCAGATAGGTTATAGGCAAAAAGAAAGCAACAGCAGGGACTAGCTTTAAAGGCCAATTCTGTGCTGATTTACATCCCAGTGCCAACCTATTAAAATCTCAGAGTGCAAATTAGCACAACATTAAACCAACAGTCCAGGGCCTCATTGATTCTGAACAAGTATTGTCAAGACATGAAAGGCAAATGCAGAATTGGCCCAATCCTGGGTGTTATTGATTGCTTGCAACTCCCATTGAAATTAATGGGCCTCAATACCTCTCAGAATTGGGCCCTTAGGAAACAGACTTTGCTCTAGCTGCTGAATTGAACTCTGTGTGAAATGCTTGGTGAAGTAGAAATGGCAGGGCCATCACCACTGGTGAGATGGTTTTCCAATAAAACAGCTTTTAAATCAAAACTCTAAAGACTTGTCTTCATGGCAAGTTAGCTCAAGTTATAGACTCAAGTGGTCTCCTTAATTCAAGTCCCACCCATACACAAAACTGCCTCACTTGAGTGCTTTGGTGCTTTTAACCAGAGTTAACTGGAAGAGGCTAAAACTTGAGTGAGCACAAGATATCAGCTATTAGCATGACCAATCGGTAATGTAGGCCCATGCTAGCTTAATGTAGGTGCTATTAGTCCTCCACTGCCTTTTCACAATGCCTCCTCAGCTGAATATTCTTGCCATCTAGTTCTTCTTTGGTTCAGGAACAGACATCAATTCCCACTTCACATGTGCTAGTTTGGTATTCAATCCCCACATTCATGTGTGGTATCTAGTGCTAACAAATGCAGTTCTCCAGCTCCGGTACAGAATTTCTTCTGACTGGAATGGCAAGCCAGAGAACACCTTCCTAGTGTGTTGCTATCTGGCTGGCGGCAGACATGAAGGTTTTTGTAGCTCAAGAGGAGTAAGTTGAGTTAACTGTGCAGTGGAGCCATACCCTTCAAGAAAATGACTGCATTGCTGGTGAAAGATGCCAGATGGACAACACTGGAAAATAAAGTCATCAGTTTCTCCTTAGAGCAGGTACAGCACAGAGGCAGGATTCCTTACCCCACCCTGGCCCCACTAACAGGGCAATTTATTAAGTGATCCATCCCCTGTCATTCAATCCCCATATCTGGCAGTCAGAGGCTCCCGGCTCCCCCTTCTCTACTCAAACCAGTTAGACCACTTTGTTTCTCTCAAATGTGCTGGATCCCTAGCCATGCAAATAGGGAATACATTTGTTCATTGAGTTTTGAGATAGGGGAGTCAAGTAATGAGTCAACAGCTCAAAAGCTGCACTAAATTTGCACAAAATGAAGGGTTGCAGATGCCCGCTTCAATACAGGGATTCAACCCATGGCAACCAAGGCTGTGATGTGATGTAAGTACCTGATAGTCTATCATGATGTGAAAGGTGTGAGATGGGTACTGTCCACATAATTAAAACAGTGCATTAAAAACAGTGGCAGCCACAACACAGAACTTAGCCCATTAGGATGTTTCAACTAACCACTACTCAGCAACTGCTTTTTCTAAGTTAAAAGAATATGGTTAATTCATGGTAAAAGTCTAAGATCATTTTTATAATCGAGAGGTTTCAGAGTAGCAGCCGTGTTAGTCTGTATCCGCAAAAAGAACAGGAGTCCTTGTGGCACCTTAGAGACTAACAAATTTATTAGAGCATAAGCTTTCGTGGGCTACAGCCGACTTCTTCGGATGCATATAGAGTGAAACATATTGAGGAGATATATATAGAGAGCATGAACAGGTGGGAGTTGTCTTACCAACTCTGAGAGGCCAATTAAGTAAGTGAAAAAAACTTTTGAAGTGATAATCAAGATGGCTCAGTACAGACAGTTTGAGAAGAAGTGTGAGAATACTTACAAGGGGAGATAGATTCAATGTTTGTAATGGCTCAGCCATTCCCAGTCCTTATTCAATCCTAAGTTGATTGTATCTAGTTTGCATATCAATTCCAGCTCAGCAGTCTCTCCTTGGAGTCTGTTTTTGAAGTTTTTCTGTTGTAAGATAGCCACCCGCAGGTCTGTCATTGAATGACCAGACAGGTTAAAGTGTTCTCCCACTGGTTTTTGAGTATTATGATTCCTGATGTCAGATTTGTGTCCATTAATTCTTTTGCGTAGAGACTGTCCGGTTTGGCCAATGTACATGGCAGAGGGGCATTGCTGGCACATGATGGCATATATCACATTGGTAGATGTGCAGGTGAACGAGCCCCTGTAACAAAACCCGATGCCAACTCTGTCCACATATCTATTCAAGTGACATCATCACAGGGCCTAATCACATCAGCCATACCATCAGGGGCTCGTTCACCTGCACTAATAAATTTGTTAGTCTCTAAGGTGCCACAAGTACTCCTGTTCTTTATAAGCGAGAGACATTTACTGGTTAAACAAAAAAAAACCATTCTGTACATGCAGTTATTCAGCAGCACATACTGGTAACAAGTAATGATTTAAGATAAAAGCACTCAAAGCTTGTTGGTTAAAACAATATATCACCTATCACTAGCTGCACTCAAAACCCCAACACATTTAAAAACCTATCATACAAGCTATAGTAAACAGAAAACTAAACTTTGATTTTATAACAACAATATCAGTCTCACGTGAGACTGTCAAAAATTGCCACTGTCAACTATATTTCAAGTTGTCATGGCAGGGTATTGGGAAAAGTTTTCAACTAGCAATAATCACACCTCAGATTAACCTCATTAGCTATGATACTGCCTCTGCGCAAAGCTGACAAAAAGTTGCCAATCTTACAAGCCACTAAAATCTGATCACTCTTTCAGGTTAAAGGGAGTTTTCACCAGCACTCAAAATACCCTGAAAACTTTCCTCCATCAGGTCAATGTAAACCCACCTCTGTTATAATTAAGCAATAAGATATTTACACAGACTTTGACTTTCCTTAACTTTATTACCAATTTAAAGACAAGAAAAGATACTGAAGCATTCTGGGATATTTTCTGCTAATTAACTAATTGTATCAGAGGGGTAGCCGTGTTAGTCTGCATCTGTAAAAAGCAACAGAGGGTCCTGTGGCACCTTTAAGACTAACAGATGTATTGGAGCATAAGCTTTCGTGGGTGAATGCCCATGCGTCCGTCAGACGCATATGAGAGATTATGCCATACGCTATCAAAGAAACTAACTAATTGTATAGACCCTATAAAATGCCAAGGAAAAAAGCTTAGACTACTGTATTAGAAAAAGACCCCAATGTAAATTATCAAATTAATGTCATACTGGATCATTTACAGTTTGATCTATCATACAATTTTCATTCTTTCATGGTAAAAGTCTAAGATCACTTTTATAAGTGAGTAAATTCTAATTAATAAGCTCTAATGAATTACATTGCTTGATATCATGTGATGTAGTAAGGGTATATTCAAAGCAGTTTCTAGAAACTATTGAAATACCTCTGAACTCTCCAGAAGGGTCTTGTGTGTCACCCCAACCTGTTCATTCTCAGTCCTCTGTAGAAAGAAATCCCAGCCTTCTCCCTGCTGGCTGCATTAGCCTCTGCCTGATTGTATTTCATATATATATCTGAGGGGTAGCTGTGTTAGTCTGTATCCACAAAAACAATGAGGAGTCCAGTGGCACCTTAAAGAGTAACACATTTATTTGGGCATAAGCTTTTGTAGGTTAAAAAAAAACACTTCTTCAGATGCATGGAGTGAAAATTACAGATACAGGCATAAATATATATTGGCACATGAGGAGAAGGGAGTTACCTTACAAGTGGAGAACCAATGCTGAAGGCCAATTTAGTCAGGATGGATGTAGTCCACTCCCAATAATTGATGAGGTGTCAATACCAAGAGAGGGAAATCTGAAATGGTTGTGGGTGAGGACAAGTCACAAAGCTCAGTCACCAGATGTGCCGTGGCTACATCAGAGATACTATTCCTGACAGCTTGTAGTCCATCCTCGTGTGGAATATTGGTGTAAAGAGCTTCTACATCCATGGTGACCAGGATGGTGTTTTCAAGAAGATCACCAATGCATTGTAGTTTCCTCAGGAAGTCAGTGGTGTCTCGAAGATCACTAGGAGTACTGGTAGTGTAGGGTCTGAGGAGAGAGTCCAAACAGCCAGACAATCCTGCTGTAAGAGTGCTAATGCCTGAGATGATGGGGTGTCCAGGATTTCCAGGTTTATTGATCTTGGGTAGCAGATAGAATACCCCTGCTCGGGGCTCTAGGGGTGTGTCTGTGTAGATTTGTTCCTGAGCTTTGTGACTTTATCCTCACGCACAACCATTTCAGATTTGGGGACAACCTATACCTTTGTTGCCTGCCTAAAAAGGCCCAAGATGGCAAACAGGGGGTTCGTCGCCCGGTGTGCTTGGCACCAATAAAGACACCGAGGGGAGAAAGCAAGCCAAGTTTATTTCAGAGCTCTGAAATGGCACTAGGAGACCAGCATGTCTCAAATCCAGTGCAACACATACAAACAACTTTTACCTTTTATACTCCAAACTGTTTACATACATCTCTTTGTCTGGCTGTTCCCCCTTACCCCTCCCTTCCAGACAACTGTTACAATAAGCTCTACATAAGCTTGTGAGAAAACTTTCCCAGTCTTTTGTTGTCCCACAAACTTATACAGGATCGTTTTAGGGGTCAAGACAAAGATGCCACATTTATTATTAATCTGTAACTATTAGCAAATACCTTAATGCTTACACACATACACTCACACACACACACACACACACACACACCCACACACACCAAAATGTTCTGCAGCTGCTGGATAGTTACCAGTCCTGATTGTAGTTTGAGTTCGCAGCTTGGGATCGTAGCTCGTGACAGCTAACTGGCCAGGAAAGCTGAGCACGAGGAGGAGCCGGGTCTCTGTCGGGCGCGCACCGATGCTCCTTGATGTTGATAGCAGAACGTTACCCAAAGTCTCTCCTTTCACCCTTCCTTTTTTATAGGAGTTTAGTTTGGATTCAAAGTTCCTAGGTCTCGCTGTGTCACGCCGCCTCTGGGTTTGGTGCTTGATCACCCGTCAATTGCAGGCGTGACTGTCAGCCTGGGACCTGGCTTTGATCTTCCTTCTGTTGTTTCTTTTTAGGGTGGATGCTTTTTGCTTGAGTTAGGGCTGTTGTCTAGTTCTTCAGCCGTTGGTATTTGAACTTTATCTCATCAGGACTGGCTGGTGCTGGAGGTTGATTCTATCACCCATGCATTCCTCATTCACACATCTCAACTAGACTAATAAAATTACAGCAGGGTTTGCAACAATGAAGGTTGCAGCAAGCCCTTACAAAATGGAGTAAGCGTTTTAAAATGGGGTTTGAATTACAATATGGCACAGAAGTTACAATGTAGGAAAAATGGCAAGTGTAATGAAAGTTACAATGTAGGCAAAATGGCAGGTGTTATGAAATGGTGAACAGAAGTTACAATGGTACAGGATAACTAAAAACAATTTCATTCATGAGTCCTACACTTTGCGACCTTGAGTTAGATGCCTGTAATTTTCCTCCTCCTTATCTTTATTATGTCTGCTAGTGTGAGTGAAACTGCAGCCATCTGCTAGAAACGCTGACCAATACATTTCTGCTTCAGCCTGCTTCAGAGCATGTAACCAGTTAGCACAGAAGTAGGTGAGAGTTCACAAGATGGGGTTTGGGGGTTCAGACAGGCCCAGAGCAAAAGAGTTTCATTGACACTTTTGGCCTTCCACTCTCCCGAGTTACCTGGTAGCTATGCCTAGTGGACCCCAACACCTTCAAGTCAGTAGCAATGCTATGGGTACCCGCATGACCCCACAGTATGCCAACATTTTTATGGCTGACTTAGAACGTCGTTTCCTCAGCTCTCATCCCTTAGCACTCCCCTAGGCTGTCTCACTACAAAAGCAATATTCACTCTCTTGGTATTGACACCTCCTCATCAATAATTGGGAGTGGACTTACATCCACCCTGACTAAATGGACCTTCAGCATATGCTAGTCTTTAAAGTGCCACTGGACTCCCCCTTATTTCATATATAATGCCTTTACTTTCACTTTGTATTTTTTTTTTTTGCTTTCTCAACTTTAATTTTCAGGCCACATTCCCCTTTCAATGTGTGTGTGGGGGGGGAATACAAAATGAGATTTATTTTAAATGGTTAGAGTTGTTCTCAGTTTATTAAAATATTGTATTAACAGGAATAGACAGTGGCAAAAAATAAAGAAAACAAAACCATCCATATCTACTACACATAGATGCAACAAACTTATACACACCTGATAAATTACAAGATTTTATACAAATAGTAGACAGAAAAGACCATAAAAACAACTCAGGAAAACCATTCAAGAAGAAGAACACACAAAACTAGAAAAAGAAAAACAGCACAAACAGAAACAACTGTATTTACCTCATCCACGAGTATAAAACAATTCACATAAAACAAACATAAAAATCAACCACAAAAAAAAACATTAAAACTCATTTCAATCTTTTGTTATACAACTATATTCAGTCTCCGTAGAGACTGTCAAAAATTGCCAATGCCGACTATATTTCAAGTCGTCATGGCGGGGTATTGGGAAAAGTTTTCAATTAGCAATAATCGCGCCTCGGATTAACCTCATTGGCTACGATACTGCCACTGCGCAAAGCTAACGATAACTCAGTCGGCGCCGCAGCCCCTCGACGGGCCATAAACTGTACAGTTAGGGGGAAGGTTAGGATAAGGTGGCGGCGAGTCGGGTACGAGCCGCCCTGAGGAACACAGCCTCAGGCACCCAGCAGTGCCAGCCAAATCCAGCAGGGTTGAGGGGTTCAGCGCCTTCATGCCACTCAAAACCACCAGATCGCCGCAGAGATCTCTGGGAGTCTTATGCAAATTAGACATTTGCGTCACCAAGCTGGAGCCTGCCTGAGGCGGACTCAGCCGCTGTACTCTCGCTTCAGAGGAGGGGGAAGGCGGGAAACGAGTGAGGGAGGCACCGGAGAATGGGGCGGGGAAAATGGCGGCGGCCGGGAAATGGGAGCCGCCGCTTCCCGGCTTGTCAGCCCGCGGGACAGCGGAGCGGGGGCAAGGGCGGCGCGCCTGTGCGAGCCTGAGGGAACAGCCTCGCTTCCGTCCGACCGGGAGACAAGCCGCTGCGGGGCGTCCCTCGATCCGTTACCCGGGGCGGGGGACAAGCCGCTAAAGCCCCCCCCATCCGTTACCCGGGGCGGGGGACAAGCCGCTGAGCCCCCCCCCATCCGTTACCCGGGGCGGGGGACAAGCCGCTGAGCCCCCCCCCATCCGTTACCCGGGGCGGGGGACGAGCCGCTGAGGCCCCCCCCATCCGTTACCCGGGGCGGGGGACGAGCCGCTGAGGCCCCCCCCCATCCGTTACCCGGGGCGGGGGACGAGCCGCTGAGCCCCCCCCCTATCCGTTACCCGGGGCGGGGGACGAGCCGCTGAGCCCCCCCCATCCCTTCCCCGAGGTCCCTCAGCCCTTCTGGGCGGGGAGCATCACAAGCTGTAGCGCTGCTCGAGTGCTGTAAAACACTTATCCCAGCGGCGCGGCGGAACACCCGAGTCCTCGGAGTAAAATCCTCCGCTCCGCGGCGAGCGTCTGTTAATACCGGGGTCACCGGCCCGAAGACCTTCATACCCGGCGCTCACCGCCCCCGCCACAATGCCCTGTGGTCCGGCACTGGGAAGCCATACCGTAACCCCGCTCGCTACAGGGCTCCTTATGAGCCCGGCGTACCTGCGGAAGGGACTAAAAAGAGACATTTATTGGCTAAACAAACAAAACAATCCCTACCCGCATGTACACTCACTGGTACCAGGTCATGATTTACCCCAATGGGAACAGTAGAAAAAGATAAAAACACACACAGCTTGTCGGTGAGAATAACATCATCTACTCTTAGCTACACTCAAAACCCAAATACACTTAAAAACATACTATACGACCAATAATTAAACTCTGATTTTATAACAACCATATCAGTCTCACGTGAGACTGTCAAAAATTGCCAATGCCGACTATATTTCAAGTCGTCATGGCGGGGTATTGGGAAAAGTTTTCAACTAGCAATAATCGCGCCTCGGATTAACCTCATTGGCTACAATACTGCCACTGCGCAAAGCTAAAGAAAATTTGCCAATCTTACAAGCCACTACAATTTGACCTCTCTTCAAGTTAAAGGGAGTTTTCACTAACCCTCAATATGCCCTGGAAACGTTCCTTCACCAAGTCAATGTAAAATTACCTCTGTTATAATTAAGCAATAAGATATTTACACAGCCTTTGACTGTCACTAATTTTATTACCAAATTAAAGACAAGAAGAGATACTGAAGCATTGTGGGACATTTTATGCTAATTAGCTACTTGTATTGACCCTATAAAATGTCGAGGCGGAAAAAAAGCTGACTATTAGAAAAAGACCACAATGTAAATTATCAAATTAACATAATACTGGAACATTTACAGTTTGATCTATTTCATACAACTTTCATTCTTTCATTAGAAAGAGCACCAGAAAAGTTAAAACAAGCACCTCAAAAACAGACTAAACCAGTGGTTCTCAATTTTGAAGAAAATTGTTGATGCCCATGATCCAAAGGAGCTGAGGATGAGGGGTTTGGGGTGTGGTCCAGGCTGGGGCTGGGGCAGGGGGGTGGGATGTAGGAGGGGGGCAGGACTTTTGCCTGGAGGTGCAGGCTTGGGGGTGTGGCTGGAGATGAGGGATTTGGGGTTCAGGAAGGGGTTCTGGGGGGGTCAGGGCTGGGGGAGGGGGGTGGGGGGGCAGGAGGGGGTCAGAAGCAGATATCCAGAGGGGAACACTGAGCACAGAATCCTTGACAGAGTCCACTGCTCCTCAAAGCTGTCTAGGGAGCCAGCGGATGCCGCCCAGAGGAACTCTGCCAGGATGCGTGAAACAAGGAAGGAACGGAAATAGGCCTCACAGTCACAGATCACCCCCTCGTCCAGCATTGTCCTCCTGGTGTTGTAGATGGCCACTTTGGCCAGTGCCAGGAGGAGGTTGATGAGGAGGTCTCACGACTTTGTGGCGACACGGAAACGGTGTGCGAAGATGAAAAGTGCAGCCATAACCTCAACAGGAGGTTCCAGAGGAGCCAGAATAGGGGCTGCAACCTGGCACATTCTAGACTTCTCCCTCATGCCGCAAAAGGGGCAGGGGTTGGGGATGGGGGTGAATCGTGCTAGGTACAGGCCCATGCTCACGGCTCAGTGAAGGAGCCACCAACCCATATCCCTGGGGGGTCGTGGGACCAGGGTGAAATAGAGACTGGCACACCGGGGTTCCTCACCCTCTATAGGTGGTAGAAACTCCCATCACTTGGTATCGGAGCAGGACACGAGGGTGAGGAAGTGAAACGTGTGGAGCACAAGCACGTCAAGTTGTTCCTTGGTGGGCTTGGAAACAAACTGTCTGCAGGACGCAAAGCTGGCTCAGATTATGGAGGGGAGGGAACCAGGGAGGCTCATGGGACAGGGGCTAGATGAAAAGATCCGGAGGGCTTGGGGTGAGGGGTGGGTGGGGAGCACCTCTCACAGGACCTGCTCAAGGAAAACCCAAGAGGTGGGTGGTAAGGCTGCCCCCACCACCTGGAGTATGTGCAGGGGGGGTCTGAAGGGTGGAGAGCCCCATGCGCCGACCGAGTGCTCGGGGACATTATTACGGAGTTGTAGCTCTGCTCCATTGCTATGAAACACTAATCCCCGCGGCAGAAGATCTGAGGACCCGGAGAAATATCCTCCACTCCGCAGCGAGTATCTGTTAATACTAAGGGTCACCCAGCCTGGAGACAGTCATACCCAGAGTTCACCGCCCTCACCACAATGCCCTGTGGGTACTGCACTGGGAAGCTATACCTTAACCCCACTCACTACAGGGCTCCTTATGAGAGGGACCGAAGCCTGATTTATCAAGAGACATTTACTGGTTAAATAAACAGAACATTCCCAACACACAGTTATTCAGCAGTACTCACTAGTAACAGGCAAAGACTTCCCCCAATAGGAATGGTGGGGGGGGGGGGGGGAAAGAAAAAACATCTGTTACATAAAACAATGAACCGTAATATCATCCACAGCTAGGTCCTCTCAAAACTGACATACACTTAGAAGGCTATGAATATATTCATCAATAATGAATACCTAAATTAAACTCTGATTTTATAACAACCATATCAGTCTCATATGAGACTGTCAAAAATTGCTAGTGTTAACTAAGAAAATATTTTTTCACTTCAAGGTCCCAGAAACACAGACAAGGTTTTCATCTCAAGGCCAAAAGACCAAAAACATCAAGACACTTGATCATGGCCTTGGATAGACCAAGAAACTACTTACACTTGACCAGAGCTCGGAGAGCCGAGAAGTCCTGATGTCCGATTTGTGTCCATTTATTCTTTTGCGGAGGGACTGTCCGGTTTGGAATGGTAACAGGAATGGTAACATACATAAGCCAGTAAGTGAACACTTCAATCTCCCTGGTCATTCTATTACAGATTTAAAAGTCACTATCATTGAACAAAAAAACTTCAGAAACAGACTTCAAAGAGAAACAGCAGAACTAAAATTCATTTGCAAATTTAACACCATTAATCTGGGCTTGAATAGGGACTGGGAGTGGCTGGCTCATTGCAGAAGCAGGCTTTTCCTCTTTTGGAATTGACACCTCCTCATCTATTATTGGGAGTGGACTACATCCACCCTGATTGAATTGGCCCTGTCAACACTGGTTCTCCACTTGCGAAGTAACTCCCTGCTCTCCATGTGTCAGTATATAATGCCTGCATCTGTAACTTTCACTCTATGCATCCGAAGAAGTGAGGTTTTTACCCACGAAAGCTTATGCCCAAATAAATCTGTTAGTCTTTAAGGTGCCACCAGACTCCTTGTTGTTTTTGTAGATACAGACTAACACGGCTACCCCCGATACATGGCAAAATGTCTCTCCCTTTTATCATGTCCTTTCTTCCCTACTGGCTTTGCCCCCCTTTCAGAGTCAGGTGAGCATTACCTCATTGCAGTCCCAAACTGCCTAAAGGAAGGGGGTGATTCCCTCAAGGGTTTATGTTCCTGTGGGGTTGGGCTGGGCTTGTCCCATCAATGCCCTGACGAGGTGTGAACTGCCTCTCTGTTCTTGGAGAGTTTTTGCATGGGCTTGCTTTAAGCCTTGAGGATACATTTTCAGCCTCATAACTATGTACATGAAATTATAACCTATACCCTTACTATAACATTACTGTAACAATTACTATAACATTACTGTAACAACCATGCTCCGTGCATCATGAGCCTTCCAAAGACACCCAACATGACAAACTTTGCATTGGATCCCACAAAATCATTTTATAAAGATGAACATGGGGGTGTAGGGTGTCCCCCGCGAGGTACAGAACATCACATACTGCCACTGTCTCTTCTACCACACAGCACTTTTGCTCAACCCTGGTTTGACATGCTAAACCTCGCGGGAGTGCCCTGTAAACCCCATATTAATCTTTAATGTATCATTGTGATATTTCATATAAAGCATGCCATGTAAGGTATCGTGAGAAAGGCTATGATCTGCTGAAAGCCATTGTTGTATCTAAATATATATATATCATTAGTTCACATGAAGTTATGAGGTTGTATTGTATGGTTGTAACTAAAATATGTTGTGAGTTAGGGAATCGCCCAGATATTAGATCCCCAGAGACCAGGACAAGGGAAGTAACCAACGCCCGGGCGGGCATTGAACAACCATCAACAGCCATTGTCCAGCAAGGGAGTTACAATGCAAGGACTCACTTGCACAAGGCTAACCCTGGGGAATTGCTCAACCTTGCCTGGTGATTCAGCAATCTCCACCAGACATGCCTGTACTTGTGTTCTCCAAGCACATGGACTGAGGATATAAAATAGGGGACAGAGGCCACATGGGTTGTCCTGTCTCTTCTCCCACCTACCCTGAAGGCAACGAGAACACTAGAGCTGAAGAGACTGGTCCCCAGGCTAACAGGGAGAGCCTGCATATGAAAGACTGTACCCAACCTGCAATATCCAGTGGGATGAGAAAAAACTGCTTAGTCCAGATATTGCCTAGTCTAATAAGGTTGAGAATTTAGACTGTGTGCTTATCTTCACTGCCCCTGCCATAATGCCCTGGGAAGCCATACCTTAAGCCTTCTCAATACAAGGCTCTTTAGGAGCCTGGTGTACCAGTGAAAGGGGACAAAAGCTGAATTATCAAGATTTACTGGTTAAATAAACAGAACATTCCCTAAATGCAGTTATTCAGCAGCACTCACTAGTATCAGGTAATGATTTACTCCAATGGGAACAGTAGAAAAAAATTAGAGAAGAAAACCTGTCAGTTAAAACACTGAACAATAGCATCACCCACAACTAGGTCCACTCAAAACTCACATACACTTAAAAGGCTATTAATAGGTTCATCAATAATGAACACCCACAATTAAAATCTGATTTTACAACAACCATACCAGTCTCACATGAGACTGTCAAAAATTGCCCATGCCAACTATATTTCAAGTCGTCATAGCAGGGTATTGGGAAAAGTTTTCAACTAGTCACGCCTCAGAATAACTTCATTAGCTATGATACTGCCACTGCGCAAAGCTAAAGAAAACTTCCCAATCTTACATGCCACTAAAATCTGATCACTCTTCAAGTTAAAGGGAGTTTTCACTACCACTCAAAATGCCCTGAAAACTTTCTCCATCAGGTCAATGTAAACCTACCTCTGTTATAATTAAGCAATAAGATATTTACACAGACTTTGACTTCCCCCAATTTAAAGACAAGAAGAGATACTGAAGCATTCTGGGATATTTTATGCTAATTAGCTAATTGTATTGACCCTATAAAATGCCGCGGTGAGGAAAAAATTAGATTACTGTATTAGAAAAAGACCCCAATGTAAATTATCAAATTAACATCATACTGGATCATTTACAGTTTGATCTATCTCATACAATTTTTCACTCTTTCATTAGAAAATATTTTTCTCATTCAGGTTACAGCCTATTTGTTATTGGGAGAAATTTTAATTTAGACTCCAAGGAAGTCTGGGAAATATCACTCTTAAATGAAAAATACTTTAAAGTTGCTTCATTAACTGCTTAAAACACACATATCTCAGTTCAGATTCTCAATCGATTAACCAAAAAAAAAAATTAAAAAAAAATTGCAAACTTTATTAGCAATAGCAAAATACCTGGCTCAACTGGAAGTGATCATTTAGTAAATTTTCCCCATATTTATATATTCTTGGTTACTCTTTCCACCTAGCAAACATCAATAACCAGCAAGTGTGCTGGAGCAATTTTTATAGTAGGGGTTCTGAAAGTCATTGAACAAAACTGTAAACCCTGTATATAACGGAAACCACCTCAAGCACTTCTATTTTCAGCACCTATGACAACCAGGGTTACATTCTCCTTTCCAGGAAAAAATTAAAATAATGGGAAGCCACGGCCTCCCTTTTAAAACAAAAATACAAATGATTTCCACTCCCTCTCTCACAAAATATATCATTAACTCCCATCTTCTCCACTCCCACTTCTCAAACCAGGAAACTTAGGCCTGGTCTACACTGGGGGGGCAGGGCGAGCGAAGTCGGTCTAAGTTACGCAACTTCAGCTATGAAAATAGCATAGCTGAAGTCGACGTACTTAGAGCTACTTATCGAAGTGTCTTCACTGCAGTAGGTTGTCTGCTGCCGCTCCCCCATCGACTCCGCCTACGCTTCTCGCTCCAGTGGAGTACTGAAGTCCACGGGAGAGCACTTGGCAGTCGATTTATTGCGTCTTCACTAGACAAGATAAATCAACCCCCGCTGGATCGACCACTCTGGAGGTAAGTGTAGACATGCCCATAGAGTTAACGCCCACTCCCACCTTCATAGAAATAGTGAGATGAGAACAAGGAAAATTGCGCTGAATATCAACTCGTTCCAATCCCCCCATCGCAGCCTATTCACGGAAACAAATATGGTACCAAGGTATCAAATCTCTTTAAGAACGAAGAGTTGGGAAGACATTAACAGACATTTATTAGGGTATCATTAACCCAGGATTGACTCAGCTAGCAAACAAATTATTAAAACATCACTGGAGAAACTACAAGGTGAGTCATGTGAAGCCCTATTAAATATTTAATAAACCACCAATTAGAACAGAAAAAAAAGCTTAGTTACCCAGACTAACACCTTCACATATTAATAAACATTCTAATGCAAATCTTCAGACACTTTCTTACAATTCCGTCTTCAGAGCCATGCACTTTAAAAGAAAATACATTGCTTCAGTTCTAGAACTACCACTAAACTGCATTCACTCTCTAAAAAAAACCTTCCAAAATTACTAGTACAAACTCTATTTCAAATCAATACAGGAAAGGTTTCCAAATAACAATAATCACACCTTCCCCTAACCTCTCAGGCTATACCACCACTACACAAAAATAACCTTTTAAGTCTTTCAACTTTACCATGCTCAGAAAGTGGATAGAGTGAGTTTCTAACATAGCCAGAGAAGGAAGGAAAAACTTGCTTATATTCAGGTAGAATGATGTACTGAAACATTTATAGAGACTTTTAAATTTTCTAAACTTTATGACCTTTATAACAAAAGATCCTGGGATCTTATGCTAATTGGCTCAAGAAACTGCAAAAGGCCATAAGAAATGCTCTCTAGACCTATTAGCAATAACCAATTGTATCCAACAACCTCTGTAAATGTGTAACATTAAATTTGCTACAATGCAGCTGTTTGATCTTTCTCATACACTTTATTTTTTCATTGTTAATCTTCTATTGGGGAATAGCCCCATTTAGATGCAAACAATATGGATTGTTATTGTACCAACTTCAACATTAAAAAGTTGTGGAAGCAGAAGAAAACAGTAATTGCTGGCTACACATTTGTTCACATTTGTTTCATATGCACCATCTGCAACAAGTATATCACACAACACAGACATATAACACAGCGAGTGAGTCCTCCAGGATCTGCTTAAAACTGCATGGGTAGGCAATTTCTATATTTCATGTTAAGAAGCTGCATTTTGATATTAATATTACTGTGCTAAAAGCAACAATATTACTTATTTTTGTTATGTAACATATAAATGGACTTTAATTTTTAAAGTTTAGTGACCACTCGGCCAAATTCTATTTTTCAAGCCACCCCTTTCAAAAGATTACATTTTAATAGAATTTTATTGATTAATTAATCTTGATAATGTTAATTGGAAACAAGATATAATTTTATTTATTATCTGAAACATTTATAACTCTTAATTTGGAAGTGATTTACAGGTTAATTTCCCAGGCATTACACACAAATGTAATGCTCTGGATGAAAAATAGGGGATTGATATGGGAGCCTCATTATTAAAGGTATTTAGGTGCCCAAAGATACAGTTAGGTCTAGATCCACAAAGGGACTTAGGCTTCTGACTTCTACTTTAAGCAACCTAAGTAAAATATTTAGATCCTCTGCCCCCATCCTCAGCTGCTGCCAAATCCTATAAGTATCTAAAGTCCCAAGGTGCCTCAGTTTCCATTGATAAAACCATCCTAAATTATCTACTAATGTGTGTTCACAGAGCCACCTAAATCCAGACACCATGAGTAGCACCAAGCCTAAACCCTAAACCTAATGGGGTGCATCCCTGACCATCTCAGCTAATAGCCATTGATGGACCTCTCCTCCAGGTATTTAGCTAATTATTTTTTGAACTCAGTTAACTTTTGGTTTTCACAACTACAGTCACCAGAGCTTCTGGTTTAGCCGTGTGGCCTGATTCACCTCCCATTCCTCTGTCTCGCTCGCACTGGAAAGAAGGGAAAATTTTGTTATGAAGGTGATGTTTAAACAAAAAGAAGTGAACAGTACAGAGTTTAAGCATAGAAGTTTCTGGTTATCAGGGAATAACGTACAGATTATCAAGGGGTGCGAAGTTTGGTTTAAGATCAGATGGCATAAGGAATACATAATCTGCAATATCCCCGATTGGGGGAAAAGGTTAACGGGTCAAAGTACAGACATTGAGATATGAGGGTATGTTGTTCATATAATGGCTATGTTCAGGTGTGGAGTATAATGAGTGGATACGATGATGAGGATGGACTGACCCTCATTTCGTGAGATTTAACATTCAGTGAGTTTATGGTTCCAGTTCATATGGTCCAATGGACAAAGTCTCTCGGTCCCTTTCTAGTAGTTGATGCACGATGTCGCTCCAGCTCACGCCTCCCGGTACTGTCGGTGGCCAGTGATGTGTTCGGTGTAGATGTCCCTGGACCATTGGATGGTGTCTGAGACCATGAGGCGCCGCATGAGCTGTGCATAGCATCGACCGATCCTGCAGGTCCGCAGCACATGCTCGTTGCAGGGGTTGATGTCAGGTCGCAGCTGGCTGTCGGTACCGGGGATGGTGCAGTTCACGGTGACCTCCCCCAGGTGTGGTGCGATGGCTTTCACCAGGCGGTTCTGGACGGCGTTGTGGTGCAGCTGCCAGGCTCTGGAGTGGAGCTTGCAGCTGCACAGGACGTGGGGCGGGGTCTCGTTGGAGTAGCCGCACTTCCTGCAACGCTTGTCTCGGTTTCCATGGCGGATGGCTCCGTTGAGCGGGATGCAGTTGAGCCGGGCATGGTGGATGAACCGCCGGTCAGCGAAATAGGTGAAGCTGCCCCCGGCGAGGAAGTGGTTGCTGGCGCCCACTTGCTGGTCAACTCAAAGGCTTTACCCTGGTCCGGTTTATGCTTCAGGGTTTCCACATACAGCAGGTGGAGAGCGGCCTTCAGGGTCCTCTCCAGCCCTGGTGCTCAGGGTAATGATGGTGTTGTTGTGGGACCTGATCTGCAGCACCAGGACTCCCAGCTCCTGGCGCTCCTCACACCACACCCAGTGGCAGCCGACGTGCTTCCCCAGGTGTTGCGTGGCGTTGTGAGCACGGGACCACAGTGAAGCAATGTCGCGCCCGTCCCATCTGAATTCGCCATCCAGAGAGCCGCTCAGGAAGGTGGCGATGTCTTCATTGGAGGGGGCTCTGCCGATCCACTTCTTTATCACATCACGCAGGGTGTTTGCTGCGATGTTCCATACCATGGCGTCGGGACACATCAGCAGGCGGAAGGCGTGGGTGATCACCACAACATTGCACAGGTCTCCCATGCGGGGGATGTTGGCACTGCCATGCCTGTAGGCGATGAAGACTAGCTTGTTGCTGGCTCTCTGGGGAAGAAACAGTCACTTCTTCACCAGCTGCCAAACGATCTAGTCTGCCTTCTTGAGGGGCACCTTATATGGCTGCCCTTTCACCTTTAGGGTCCAGTCATGCTTTTTGAAGCAAGTGAGCACAGGACTCACATTAAGAATTCAGGGAGTCTGTGCTTCCCAGCTCTGGAGAACAAGCCCCCCCAAACCACCAGAAAAGGAAAATAGCAGAGCTCCTCAGGAACACAGATTAGACTACCACAGCTTTAAGACAAGATCAGTATTTATTCTTGCTCCAATATATCAGAAATACCCCATAGAAGCCTGGTGAAAAATTCAGGAATCCCAGAGAAAAGAAAAGAAAACTAAGAAAGAACCTAGCCTCCCAGAGAACCTTCCTCACCTTATCTGTTTTTCACTCAGGCAAAAAGTCAGCCTCTACAGAGACTGCCAAAAATTGCCAACAGCAGCTATATTTCAAGCTATCAAGGCAGGGCATTAGGAAAAGTTTTCAATTAGCGATAATCACGCCTCAGTTGACCCTCACAGACTATGATACTGCCATTGCCTAAAGCTAACGGGAGAGACCATGTGACCCTTGTTTACTCAACAGCTACCTGTTTTACAGCATGGGGTGAACTAACGGCCTGCCTAGCTCACTCTGGATGAAGCTGCCAGCAGCTATTCCACCATGAGCCTCTCTGAAAAACCCCACAAGTCTGCCTCATGTCAGCCTTTTTCCCCAGTCTGGTCGCAGGGCATCATGGGCCTTATTATGCTAATTAGCCAATCCCCCTCTTTGCAGCCCTAGCCTCTTGTCCCCTTCCTGTCTCCCAAAAGTTCCACATGTGTGGCAGCCTCTCCCAGGACTCAGGCATCCTCAGGAGGAGATTTTACCCATTTCTCCTCCCCTGCCCATATCATCAGCACCACAGCAACTGTCCTGTTCTCTTACAGGACCAATGCCAAGAAACACCCCATTAGACTCTTCCAGACAGCTTGGAGAAGAGGAAGGCAGCCCAAAGCTCCTTGCCGCCTCAGTAAGGCCGGTAACCACTTGTGGAGAGGCTGAGAAGAGAGGCCACGGTACACCAGAGGGGAGCAGAACTTACATGTACCTCAGGCCTCCAGGAGCAGCTTGCCTATCATGGGGGGAGGGGGAAAAAAACACATGGCACTTTTGCTCAACCCTGGTTTGACACTCTACACCTCGGGGGAGCGCCCCTGTAAACCCCATATTCATCATTTATATATAATTGTATTTAATATAAAGCATGACATGTAAGGTATCGTGGGAAAGGCTATGATCTGCTGAAAGCCATTGTTCTATCTAAATATATATATAATTAGTGCAGTGGTTCTCAAACTGTGGGTTGGGACCCCAAAGTGGGTTGTGAACCCATTTTAATGGGGTCGCCAAGGCTGGTGTTAGGTTTTGCTGGGGCCAAAGCCAAAGCTCAAGCCCTACTGCCTGGGGCCGAAGCCAAAGCCTAAGGGCTTCAGCCCTGGGTGGCGGGGCTCAGGCTTTGACTTTGGTTGGTTCCCCCTCCTGGGGTCGTGTAGTAATTTTTGTTGTCAGAAGGGGGTCGCGGTACAATGAAGGTTGAGAACCCCTGCTTTAGGGCATATGAAGTTATGAGATTGTGTAGTATGGTTGTCACTAAAATATGTCACGAGTTGGGGAATTGCTCAGATATTAGATCCCCAGAGACAAGGACAAGGGAGGTAACCAACGCCCGGGCGGGCGTTGAACAACCATCAACAGCCATTGTCCAGCAAGGGAGCTACAATGCAAGGACTCACATGCACAAGGCCACCCCAGGGGAATTGCTCAACCTTGCTGGTGACTCAGCAATCTCCACCAGACATGACTGGACTTGTGTTCTCCAAGCACATGGACTGAGGATATAAAATAGGGGACAGAGGCCACTTGGTTTGTCCTGTCTCTTCTTCCACCTACACTGAAGCCAATGTGAATGCTGGAGCTGAGGAGACTAGTCTCCAGGCTAACAGGGAGAGCCTGCATATGAAGGACTGTACCCAACCTGCAATATCCAGTGGGATGAGAAAAACTTAGTCCAGATATTGCCTAGTCTAATAAGGTTGAGAATTTAGACTGTGTGCTTATCTTTTATTTTCCTTTGGTAACGACTCTGATTTTTGGCCTATCACTTATAATCAGTTAACATCTATCTTTTGTAATCAATACATGTATTTTAATGTTTATCAGTGAGTTTGACTGAAGTGCTTGATAAATCTGCTTAGGTTACAAAGGCTGGTGTATATCTACTTTCCATTGACAAAGTGGAGAAGCAATTAATAAACTTGCATTGCTCAAGAAAGGGTCTTGAGCAGTGCAGGATGGTATATTCCTGAGATACAAGGCTGGGGGCTGGGGGGATTTGGCTGGTGACTTTCTCTGAGTATGCGCAGGGGGGTCTGAAGGGTGAAGAGACCCATGCGCCGACCGAGTGCTCGGGGACATTAATACGGAGTTGTAGCTCTGCTCCATTGCTATGAAACACTAATCCCTGCGGCAGAAGATCTGAGGACTCGAAGAACTATCTGTTAATACTCAGGGTCACCCAGCCTAGAGACATTCATACCCAGAGTTCACTGCCCCCACCACAATGCCCGGTGGGTATTGCACTTGGAAGCTATACCTTAACCCCACTCACTACAGGGCTCCTTATGAGAGGGGCCAAAAACTGAACTATCAAGAGACATTTACTGATTAAATAAACAGAACATTCCCTACATGCAGTTATTCAGCAGCACTCACTAGTAACAGGCAATGATTTACTCCAATAGGAACAATAAAAAAAAAATAAGAGAAGAAAACCTATCAGTTAAAACAATGAATAGTAGCATCACCCACACCTAGGTCCACTCAAAACTCATGCACTTAAAATGCTAGGAATAGGTTAATCAATAATGAACACCCACAATCTAAATCTGATTTTACAACAACCATATCAGTCTTACATAAGACTGTCAAAAATTGCCAATGTCAACTATATTTCAAGTCTCCATGGCGGGGTATTGGGAAAAGTTTTCAACTAGCAATAATCACACCTCAGATTAACCTCATTGGCTATGATACTACCACTACACAAAGCTAAAGAAAAATGTCCCAATCTTACATGCCACTAAAATCTGATCACTCTTTCAGGTTAAAGGGAGTTTTCACTAGAACTCAAAATGCCCTGAAAACTTTCCTCCATCAGGTCAATGTAAACCTACCTCTGTTATAATTAAGCAATAAGATATTTACACAGATTTTGACTTCCCCTAATTTTATTACCAATTTAAAGACAAGAAGAGATACTGAAGCATTCTGGGATATTTTATGCTAATTAGCTAATTGTATTGACCCTGTAAAATACTGAGGAAAAAAGCTTAGACTACTGTATTAGAAAAGGACCCCAAAGTAAATTATCAAATTAATATCATACTGGATCATTTACAGTTTGATCTATCTCATACAACTTTCATTCTTTCATTAGAAAGAGCACCAAACAAGGAAAACAATTGCCTCAGGAACACAGAATAAACCACGACAGCTTTAAGATAAGACCAATGTTTATTCCTGCCCCAACAAACCAGAAACACCACAAAGAACCCCAGTAAGAAATGTAGAGAGCTCAGACAAAAGGAGATAAAACAAAGAAGGTACCTTCCCAAGGACCTTCATCTCATCTGTTTTTTTACTCAGGTAAGAAGTCAGCTTCTACAAAGGCTGCCAAAAATTACCCAGTACAGCTGTAATTCAAGCTCTCAAGGTGGGATATTGGGAAAAGTTTTCAATTAGCAATAACCATGCCTCAGCTGAACCTCAGAGGCTACAATTAGAAATTTTATTAAGATGATGTTAAAAAAAGTGAACAGTGTTTGAGCATAGAAGTTTCTGGTTATCGGGAATAACGTACAGATTATCGAGGGTGCAAAGTTTGGTTTAAAATCGGGTGGCATAAGGAATACATAATCTGCAATATCCCCGATTGGGGGTAAAAGATTGATGGGTCAAAGTACAGGCATTGAGATATGAGGGTATGAAGTTCATAGAGTGGCTATGTTCGGGTGAGGAGTATAATGAGTGGATATGATGATGAGGATAGACTACCACTGCACAAAGCTGAAACTATAGACCATGTGACCCTTGCTCACTCGCTGGCCACCTGCTTTAGAGCATGGGGTGAACCACTTGCTTAGCTCACACTGGACGGCGCAGCTATTCCACTGGGAGCCTCTCTTGCTGACAGAGCTAACCCCCTGAAAAAAACCCACAAGGCTGCCCCATGTCAGTCTTTTTCCCCAGGGCATCATGGGCCTGATTATACTAATTAGCCTGTCACCCTCTTGGCAACCCCAGCCTCCTGTCCCCTTCCTGTCTCCCAAAAATTCCACATGTGCAGCAGCCTCTCCCAGAGCTCAGGCATCTTCAGGGGGAAGCTCATCCATTTCTCCTCCACTGCCAATACCATCAGCACCACAGCAACTGTCCTGCTCTCTTACAGGACCAATGCCAAGAAACACTCCCTTAGACTCTTCCAGACAGCTTGGAGGACAGGAAGGCAGCCCAAAGCTCTTTGCAGCCTCAGTAAGGCCACTGACTACCTGGGGAGAGACTGAGAATAAGGGCACAGCAGGCCGGAGGGGAGCACAACTCCCATGCAACGGAGGCATCCAGGAACAGTTTTCCCTAAGTGGGGGCGAGGGGATGGAGAACCACATGGCACTTTGGCTCAGTCCTGGCCACTCCTGGCTAGTCCCAGTGACTGCTACCACCATCTACTTGCTGTCAGATAAAGGGAATAACTCATAAGAATGGTCATACTGGGTCAGAAGAATGTCCATCTTAACAGTGCTGGAACAATTTGTGTTGTGGGGGTGCTGAGAGCCATTGAACCAAACTGTAAACCCTGTATATGATGGAAACCACTTCAAGCCATGGGACGCAGCAGCACCCATAGTTCCAGCACCTATGGTCCATCTAGCTCGGTATCCTGTCTTCCCGCAGACGCCAGTGCCAGTTGCTTCAGAGGGAATGAACAGAACAGGGCAATTTGAGTGATCCATCCCCTGTCATCCAATCCCAGCTTCTGGCAGTCAGAGGTTTAGGGACACCCGCAGCATGGGGTGCCTCCCTGACCATCTGGGCTAATAGCCATTGATGGACTTCTTCTCCAGGAACTTAGCTAATGATTTTTTTAACCTAGTTTTTGGCCTTCACAACTCAGGTAGCCGGGTGTGACAGTTTGGGTCACAGAGACCCCCTTGAGACTGCCACCTGATGTGCTGGGCCTATTTTCCCTGCCAGTTTAGGACTTCAGTACCCTGTCTTCTTGAGCCAGACATGCTAGCCTGCTGCAAACATAGATCCAGGTCTGAACCACGTCCCCCAAAAGCTGCAGGCTTAACTGAAAACAGCTTAAGAAGTGCTCCTGTATCTAGCACCCAGATACCCAGTTCCCAATGGGATCCAAACCCCAAATAAATCAGTTTTACTCTGTATAAAGTTTATACAGGGTAAACTCATAAATGGTTCTCCCTCTATAACACAGATAGAGAGATATGCACAGCTGTTTGCTCCCCCAGGTATTAATTACGTCTCTGGGTTAATTAATAAGCAAAAAGTGATTTTATTAAATATAAAAAGTAGGATTTAAGTGGTTCCAAGTAATAACAGACAGAACAAAGTAAATTACCAAGCAAAATAAAACAAAAACACGCAAATCTAAGCCTAATACAGTAAGAAACAGATTACAGATGAAACCTCACCCTCAGAGATGTTCCAATAAGCTTCTTTCACAGACTAGACTCCTTTCTAGTCTGGGCCCAATCCTTTCCCCAGGTACAGTCCTTGTTCCAGCTCAGGTGGTAGCTAAGGGATTTCTCATGACTGCAACCCCCTTTGTGCTGTTCCACCCCCTTATATATCTTTTCCATAAGGCGGGAATCCTTTGTACCTCTCTGGGTTCCCACCCCTCCTTCTAAATGGAAAAGCACCAGGTTAAAGATGGAGTCCAGTGCAGGTGACATGATCACCCACTTTCCAGCACACAGGTATACAGGAGGTCTTACAAGTAAACAGGGCCATTTACAACCAATTGTCCTGTTTAATGGGAGCCATCAAGATTCCAAGCCACCATTAATGGCCCACACTTTGCATAATTACAATAGGCCCTCAGAGTTATATTTAATATTTCTAGTTTCAGATACAAGAATGATACCAAAAGAACAGGAGTACTTGTGTCACCTTAGAGACTAACAAATTTATTTGAGCATAAGCTTTCATGGGCTTTTTTCAGCCCACTTCATCAGATGCATAGAATGGAACATATAGTAAGAAGATATATATACACATACAGAGAACATGAAAAGGTGGAAGTTGCCATACCAACTCTGAGAGGCTAATTAATTAAGATGAGCTATTATCAGCAGGAGAAAAAAAAACTTTGGTAGTGATAATCAAGATGGCCCATTTCAGACAGTTGACAAGAAGGTATGAGGATACTTGGGGAAATAGATTCAATTTGTGTAATGACCCAGCCACTCCCAGTCTCTGTTCAAGCCCAAGTTAATGGTATCTAGTTTGCAAATTAATTCCAGTTCATCAGTTTCTCATTGGAGTCTGTTTTTGAAGCTTTTCTGTTGCAAAATTGGATGACCATACTCAGTAGATTATAAGCTTTGTAATGATACCTTACAAGAGACCATTTGCATGAAGCATCTTCCAGTTACATTATATTCGTGCTCATTAGCATATTTTCAAAAAATCATATAGAGTGCAACGTCACACTGGGGCCTCTGCTTTGGCTATGTTCGCTGAGTCACCTCCCATTCCTCTGTCCCCCTCTTGTTGGAAAGAAGGGAATATTATAAAGCTGCCCTTACATCTTCAGGGGTCAGTCATGCTCTTTGAAGGGCGTGAGCACTGGATTCACTTTAGGAATTCATGAACTCTGCCCTTCCCCGCTCTGGAGAAGAAGCACCCCCAGAGCACACAAAGCATCCGAAAAAGAAGGCAGCAGAGCTCCTCAGGAACACAGACTGAACCACCACAGCTTTGAGCAGGGCCGGCTCTGGCTTTTTTGCCGCCCCAAGCAACAACAACAACAAAAAAGGTGGCTGGACTGCCGAAGCAAAAAAAAATGGCAGCTGCAGGGAGTGCGTAGAAGGCGGTCAAGGCTGCTCGCAGGGGGGTGAAGGGCAGTGCTCGCCCGCTCCCTCCGCCCATGGGCAGCCAGGTGCTGCAGCTCGCTCGCAGCCGGGCGAGAGGGGCTCCCCCCTCTGGCCTTGGGGTGCCTCTCCCGGGGGCTGCAGGCGGTGCTGGCTCAGCCGCCCCTTTAAAGGCGGCTCAGCCAGGCTGGACTCAGAGCGGCACAGGAGGCGGAGGCCGGTGGAGGCGGTGGGGAGTGGCGCGTCCCGGGGAGCCCGGCGGCATGGTGAGCGGCGGGGATCGCTAGTTCCTGCCCCCCCGAGCTGGTGTCCGTGCCCCTGCAGGGCTGGGCTGGGACTGGCGGAGCATGGGGAGCCGGAGCTGCTGACCGGGCTACCAAAGCAAAAAACAAAACAAAACAAAAACACGGCAGGGTGGCCAGAATGTGCCACCCCAAGATTGGCCGGAATGCCACCCCTTACAATGTGCCGCCCCAAGCACGTGCTTTCTTGTCTGGTGCCTGGAGCCGGCCCTGGCTTTGAGAGGAAGATCAGGGTTTATTCTAACTCCACTAAACCAAAAACATCACAGAGAACCCCAGTGAGAAACACAGAAAACCCAGAGAAAAGGAGACACAACTAAAAAGGAACCTACTTAAGAACCTTCACCTTATCTATTTTTTCAGTCAGGCAAGAAGTCAGCCTCTAAAGAAGCTGCTAAAAATTGCTAATGATAGCTGCATTTCAACCTCTCAAGACAGAATACTTTGAAAAGTTCTCAATTAGATAATCACACCTCAGTTGAACCTTAGAAGCTAGGAGATAATATTTGTGCTTCATAGCCCAAGAGAAACAGACAAGGTTTTCATTTTGAAGCCAAAAGCCCAAACACATCAATATGCTTAATCATAGTCTTCAGGGGACTAATTCCCCTTGATATTAGCTCTGTGACCCTTGCTCACTTGCCAGTCACCTGCTTTCCAGCATGGGGTGAACCAGACTGGTTGCAGGGTATCATGGGCATTATTAGGCTAATTAGTCCATCAGCCAACTTGTGACACCAACTTCCTGTCACCTTTCTGTCCTATGAAAGTTTCACACATGCTGCACCTTTTCTCAAGCTATCTCTGCTGTCTATATTATAAGATGCCAAATTCATGAATTAAAATATAATGCCAGCATAGATGATCTGCTAAATTAAGTGTAATAAGCTAAGTACTGCTAGAATCTATCTCTAGTACTCATGTGAATTTCTCCCCCTAGACTTTGAGAGAAAGGATTGTATGATTGGTTTCCCTGGTGTTTTGAAATCTTGTTCTTTTTTTCTTTGCTCAGTTTTTCAACATGTGTGTTCTTTGAATTGTGGGATTTGTAGTTTTCCTTTTAGTTTTGTTTTTATAAACTACATTTCCCAGAGTTCTCTGTTTCAGCAGCCTTTTTGTCTTCTCTGAAGGTCAGGCACTACCATAACATGAGAGGTGAAATTGCAAATGCTTATAGAAATTTTCTTGCTGGTTTAACAACAAGGGCTTTATTTTTTCTGTTTTATTTTTCTCTTGTTAAGATGCATGTTTTATAGAAATGGAGGTATGGCTAAGCTGGGTGCTGTAGAGATCTTTGGAGTTAGGGGTTATCTTCTGATGCTGCCCCTTTCCTGCTGTAATGCTGATCTGATCTGTCTCGGTAGTGGTTTATAGTCGGTGTGTGAAATGTTAGTATTTTTTGCAACTGTAACGGGAAACAAAGAACTGTAGATGTGGGACTTGGCAGGAGAGTGAAATGGAAAATGATTTTTAATTATTTTGTGGACTAGAAAGCATTGAGATTAAGAATCATAGTTTAAAAGTAAAAAATCCTGTTTTTCAAGTGTATTTCTCTTCATTAAATATTTCTTTCTTTACATTTAGCCTCCCCTCGCCCCCCAGTATTGCTTGTCACAAAATCTTTCTCTTTCATCTTTCACCACATTTCTCCAATACTGTACATCCCTTCTCTTGTTTTTTGCTGCTTACTGTCATCTCCCACCTACACCACTGCAGACTCTCTACCTCTCATCTTGCTCCCCTCCAGTCTGACCAATATGCTGATGCATAAACAAGTGTCTGCTCCCACTGCTCTCATCATGTCAGTCCCTTATTAAAGATTGTGTCACTAGCTTCTCTTCAGCTCTATCCATTTTAGGCACCTAAAATCTTTGAGAATCTGGGCCTAAGTGACTTAGGTCTGGTCTTCACTACAGACCTATATTGGTATAACTACATCATTCAGGGATGTGAAAAATCCACTTATACCAACCTAACCCCTAGTGTAGACAGTATTATATTGGCAGGAGAGCTTCTACCACTTCTCGGGGAGGTGGATTAACTATGCTGAAGGAAGAGCTTTCTCCCTTCAGCTTAGAGCATCATCAGTAAAGCACTACAGCAGCGCAACTGCATCAGTGCAGCTGTGCCGATGCAGCGTTTTAAGTGTAGACGTGCCCTTAAACAGCTACGTCCATTTTCAAAAGTGGCTTCTCTAGTTAGGACCAGATTTTTAAAGGGATGTTTGCATTGCTCAGCTGAGCAGAGCAATGACTAACCCCCTAGGTGGCCCACTGTCTAGTGGAATCTTCAGCCCTGAGTTAGGCAGCGCTATGCTGCCTACGCTCCCTAGACTAGAGATGGAGATAGTTAAGCAACTAAGGGATTTTTAGAAGCTGACCAGGAAGTAAAATTTTCAGAACTGAGCAGGAACCACTTAAGCTATCCAGGAGTAAAATGCCAGGGGGAGGGGCAGGCAGAGGAGAGGGGCTTAAGCATCTAAGGGTCTGACTTGGTCTGATCAGCTGATGGGCCAGAGAAAGGCGCTTCCATCCACTTGGGATCCCCAGCCACAAACCTTCTCCTGGAGTTAGGCATCTAAACCAGGTCATCTGCTTAGGGAGCTTGTGCCCTAGCAACTAACCCCCTGCTTTCCACCCCCATTCATACTTCATCCCTCTCTTACCTCGCCTCACCCTATATTTCCCTGGGTCTCCCGCTCTCTTTTGTGCAGGTGCTGTACTGGCCACCCCTCCATCTGTTGGTGACCACCATCCGGACCCTCCTGCTGCAGGGTCTGACAGGATGCAGGCATGCTTAGAGCACACCTACAGGATCAGGCCCTGTTGGCAAGATAGACATTCCTCCAATTAATTTAAAAATCCCAGTTCTGGGACAGAGCCTCTGGGGCTTCAGCTTGTGCTAGGGCTCAGAGCAGCTCTTTAGCTGCAAAATGGTAGCAGCCCTTAGGCTGCTTTGGAAATGTCGGCTGGTGGGAACTTATGCACCTAGATGGGTTAGGTGGCACCTGGGCTGAATCTTTGAAAATGTCCTCTGAGATATTCAGGCATCTAACTCCCATTGAAATCCCTAAATACCTTTGGGGCTCTGGGCCCATGTGCCTATCTGCTTGTTTAGCTGGCTAAATCCCATTAAAAAATTCAGCTGTAGGTCCCAGATTTGTAAACACATTTCGGGGAGGGATTTACAAGTCAGACTGAGGACTGGTCTACGCCTAAAACTTAGGCCGACCTAGCTGTGTTGTGAAAATTTTTGCGCCCTGAGCACCGTAGTTAGGTTGACCTAACACCCAGTGTGGACATGGCTAGGTAGACCGAGCTACTTCCTCTCAGAGAGATGGATTACCTACATCATCAGTAAAACCCCTTCCGTCGATGTAAGAAGTGTCTACGCTACATCATCACAGCAGCAGGGCCACAGCTGTGCCACAGTAGTGGCTATAGCATAGACATTAGGTGCCTAATTGCCAATTCAGGTGCCTACATCCAATATTTAGGTGCCACTAGCACTCACAAAATCCCTGCTCAGCTGCTGCGTAAGCCTGTGGGTGCCTAATGTTTCTAGGCGCCTACGTTTCTGCTGTTAAAATCTCTGATGCACCTACATTTTGGTGTCTGGGCCTGGGCTCAGCTGCCTCTGCCTCAGTCTTGACCCTGTCCAGCAGCTTAGCACCTAATTCACAACTAGGCCCCTTCAGGATTCACAAATTAGTTATTTCTTCACCTATCTTGCTTGCGGGGCCCAGTTGGGTAGATGTGAACTCAATGGGAGTTAGGCGCCCAAAACCTTCGAGGGTCTGGGCCTTAGGCCTTGCAATGCTGAGCGGGGCAAGGCCTAATACCTTGAAATCCAGGCCAAACTTTTCAGATGTGGGTGCCTAAAATTAGGTACCTAAATCCATACTTAGGTACCTAAGAAAGTGGTCACATTTTCAGTGATGCTGAGCAGCTGCAACATCCATTGACTGTAATTGGCACTCAGCACCCACCTTTGCAAATCAGGCTCTTCATTTTAGGCTCCCATGCTGGCCTAAGCTGATATATTTGGTGTGAATTACAAATTCTCTCCCTGTTTTCTATCCTCTTGTCTCAGTCTCCAGAGATCTCCAGGCAGTTCATCCCCTCCATTGTTTGATTTTGTTTTTTTTTAAATGCTCTTTTTACACAGGGAAATTACAGAGTGGACAAAAATCTCCTGAAAATAGGGTGGACAAATGTCTCTCCTTGTGCCATTCCTCCTCTATGCTCTTTGACTCTTTCCCAACCCTATCGCCAAAGCAATCAATGCCTCTCCTGTCCCCAGATCAATTCCCCTCCCCCAGCCAATTTATATTGCTAGCTCTCCAAAATCCATTCTTCCCCTGCAGCCAATTTACATTGCTAGCTCTCCAAAATCCATTCTCCACCCCTCAGTCATTTAATGCTGTCCCCTACTGTTTGTGGGCCACTCTGCGGCCCCTTTGTCGGCCTCCATCGCCCAGCTGCTCCTCCTACACTGGACCCCTCTGTTCCTGGTTCCCTCCAGACCCCTGTAAGGGAGCAGCAGCTCAGAGACACACTGAACCCAGGCCTCCCTGCTGTTAGAGAAGCAGCAGAGATAGGCCCCATTCCTGCCTCCCCTCTTGCTCATACTGAGGGGGATGGTGCCCAAAATGGCGACTGGCTTGGTAGGCAGCTTAGGTTGCAAACTCACCCACCAATTCAAGGCCTGTTTTGCCCAGGCTCTGTAACAGCCAGAGGCTCCATACTCTCCTGCCCAAAAGGGTGGGATGCTGAAGGAATCTCTACCAGCAGGGCCTCTATCCTGGAGAGCGGGGAGACAACAATGCAAGTCATCTCTGCCTTCCCCTCATCAGAGGCCAGTGGCGTGGAGGGGCATCATCTGTGGGGAGGGGTTCTGAAGATAAGGGTTGCTGCTGTGGTGAGGGCTTTGCTCCGTGTGATGTTGCTTCTGTGTGGGCTGCTCCCCACCGGATTTGGAGAAAACTCTGCACTGAGAGCAGCAGAGCAAAGGTCCCACCTGAGGAGAAACTGGGCTCCCAAACCAGGCAAGGCCAGTGGAGATGGGCTTGATATCCCTGCGTTTCTCTTACCCTATCTCTCCACTGCCAGTCTTGGTGCCCATCGCATGTGCCTGAAAGGGACGCTGTCCAACTGCAACCCAGTGTAAAGCCATGCGTTAGGTAGATTCTGGCTTTCCCCTGCCTTGGTTCCCTTTAAAAAAGTCATAAAATGTGAAGAACTGGCCCCATCTCTTCCAAGTTTGCCCACTTGCGGGGGGGCAGGGCTGCCTGTCAACCCAGGAGGAAGGGTGAGACCTGCGAGTAGGAAACAGGGCTGGGAGTCAGGAGTTCTGGTGTCTAGTCCCAGCTCTACCATTGACTCAGTGCATGACCGTGGGAAAGTTACTTCTCCTCTCTATGCCTCAGTTTCTCTAGCTGGAAAAGGAGGCTAATAATGCTTTCCTCGCAGGTGCTGTTTAATTAATTAATGTGTCCAAAGTGATTTGGGATTGTTGACTAGAAGGCAGAAGAGAAGGACAAAGTATCATTATCAGCATCATGAATTCCTCACAGTAGCCAAAGAAAAAGTAACTTTGTAGTTAAGGAAGAGCTCTGTGTTCTAAGGTTTAACTGCCATATATTCACCTTGGATCCTAGATGAGCATATACTGTGCTTTGAAGGTGCCGGAAGGTTGCAGAGCCCTCGGGCTCCACCATTACAGATCTCACTCCGTGGCCAAGGCTGCTCCAAACCTGGCCTTTGTGCCAGCCAGCCCTGCTCCAGATGCCATGGAAGTGGAGGCACTGCAGCGCTTCGTTTCTCATTCCCAGAGGCTGTTGGTAATGACCGGTGCTGGAATCTCCACTGAATCAGGGATCCCAGACTACCGCTCAGAAGGGGTGGGGCTTTATGCCAGGACGGACAGGCGACCCATCCAGCATGCTGAGTTTGTTCGCAGTGCCAGTGCCCGCCAGAGGTACTGGGCAAGGAACTTTGTGGGCTGGCCCCAGTTCTCCTCTCACCAGCCTAACGCAGCGCACCTGGCCTTAAGAAACTGGGAGAAGCTAGGAAAGCTGCACTGGCTGGTGACCCAGAATGTGGATGCCCTGCATATCAAGGCCGGGAGTCAGCGGGTGATGGAATTGCATGGCTGCACACACAGGTACTCTACAGGGTTAGGGGAAAGATGGTTAATGCACAGGTACCATCTTATGGGTGGGAGGGTAGCTTACAAATGGGTGTGGTGTTATGGCGGGGGTGTTGTCCACAAGGAATTATGTAAAGATGTCATGTTACTACACAGGTGAGACAACATAAAGGTGCTGCTTGACTGCGGGGGAGGTGAGCACAGAGTTGCCATGCTATGGTGGGAGGGTGGCTAATCCACAGATGCTGTTCAAGGGGCAGAACATCTTATGCCCAGATGCTCCCACATTTCACACACCTTTTGTGCAGCACTGTTTGACTCGTTTCCCCTTTAGTCTGTTACAATTAGGAGCTTCTCCTTTTTTGTCATATCTAGAGTCTTCTCATTGAGGGTAAGAAGGGGAACAGGAACCATGAGTGTGCAGGGAAAGTTAAATGGGGCTGAAATCAGTGTGTTGTGCTGGAAGCACAGAAGGTGGACCTGTTTGGAGACAACAAGTGCAGCAAGGATAGTACATGCCACAGACATTGCATACTGTATGTACACAGCACCACTGCTGTACAGCCACTTCTTGGGAGGGAGAGCAGCACTCTGCACCACAGAAATGGAGGGGGAATTTTAGCCAAGGCCACTTACCAAAAGATCCCAAGGTACTTTAATGTCTACACAGAGCAGATGGGACCACAATGTTTGAAGGCCCTGTAGGAAAGATCTGCACACACAGTAAACAACATGGCAGCTAGTTTATCTGCCTTGGAAGGATGCTGGGCTGAGTTGACACTGTTGGAAGTTGAACCTGTGGTGATAGTTCAGAGCAATGCTAAAACCATGAATACCCCCCGGCTGGTGAGGATGGAGGTGGGAAGTAGGTAGAGGACTTAGGCCTTGCCTACACTGCCACTTTACTGCGCTGAAACTTTCTCACTCGGGGGTGTGAAGGAACACTCCCCCCCACCAAGTGATGCAAGTTTCAGCGCTACTGTAGACAGTGCACCAGCGCTCGTAGCTGTGCTCCCAGTGCTGGTAGCTACTCCCCTCGTGGGGGAGCTCTCTCCCAGCAATGGTGCCACAACTACACAGCCATGTTAAAGTGCTGCCGCGGCAGCGCTTTAACGTTGCTAGTGAAGACGTACCCTTAGATCTCTTCTTGAGTCGTTCTGACTTTCTAGAGCAGTGGTTTTCAACCTTTTTCATTTGTGGACCCTTAAACATTTTGAATGGAGGTGCAGACCCCTTTGGAAATCTTAGATATAGTGTGTGGACCCCCAGGGGTCCATGGACCACAGGTTGAAAAGCACTGCTTTAGATCACATGTTCTTTAGAACCCACCTGCTCCCATAGGGCAGTTTCCTTCAGGGTCATAGTTAAACACAGAGTTGTGAGGGCCATATTGGGCCTTCCAGCCTTCATGCAGGAATGACTGGGTAACATTCTCGGGCCTGTATTATGCAGGAGGTCAGATGATGATTAGATTAGATGGCCTTAAAATCTTTGGCTCAGTGAATCGCTGCAGCCCAGTGGAGATGGGGCCCTTTGAAAGACCATGAACTGTGTTTCAGGGTTCTCTGCCTCGGCTGTGGAGAGCAAACTCCCCGCTCTGAGCTTCAGAAGTGCTTTGAAGCACTAAATCCCACCTGGAGAGCTGAAGCACATGGCATAGCCCCTGATGGGGATGTCTTCCTCACGGAGGAGCAGGTGCATAACTTCCGCGTCCCGGCCTGCAGCAGATGTGGTGGGATCCTGAAGCCAGATGTAACGTTCTTCGGGGACACAGTTAGCCGGGAGAAAGTGGACTTTGTGCACAAGCGCCTGGCTGAATCAGATTCCATGCTGGTGGCAGGATCCTCTTTGCAGGTAACTGCTCATCTCTCCTCTCTGTATTCCTATTTTTCAGGGCTACTGTCTCTGCAATTGTCCCTGGTCCCGTAATCTGGGACCACCATCCCTTTTATCTCAATCCAGTCTCCAGAGTTTCCTAGTATTTTGTTCTACTCCCTTTATAATCTGGCTTCACAGCCATCCCTTGGGGTACCTGTAATGTGCTTTTCACTCCAGTGCCAGTCTGACTTAGCCATTTCCCTGATACTGCTCTGATCTGCCTCTGCTATCCCAGCTAGACTTTTTTAATCTCCACGGTTGCCCAGGTAGCCCTGTTATCTGCCTGACTTTAGATACAGATTAACCCTGCAAAGATCACGGTCCCACCTTTTCTTGCCCAAACCTTTTGTCTTTAGCACCCTATTAAGCCCGATGTGAAATATCAGGAAGTTATGAGACCCCTGAGTGCTGCAAAATCCCTCTTCACCCCCACTTCAAGTTTTCCTTTGAATTTTCTAACATATTCCTCTCACGCCCTAGCGTTATGGGAATGGCAACCTGAAATAACTTTGTCTCTAGTGTGGGAAGGCTTATACATTACCCAGGCTGGAGACCTGCAGGAAGCAGACTGGCATAGAGCGTTCTCTGCCAGGAGAGAACAGAGTTGCAAGTGAATTCCTCATAAGACTGCTGAAAAAAGTTGAAGCAGATGAGGGAGCAGAGAGCCTTCACCTGCTTTCTGGAACAGCCCTGCTGGGCAGCTCCCCTTCTTTGCTTTGCCATCTTTTTTTCTCCCTGAGCCACTTCTTGCCTTTGCTGTTATTTATCCTGACTCTGAGTCCACCACTTAACCTGGGAAGGAGTCTGGGACAAAATTTACATGAAAGCTACTTTACAGAATGAAGTTGCACTGTAAAATGCTCACACACGTCTCAAGGGCTGATGTGAGTGGGTAAGGCCAAGGCTGTTGAGTTCCAATCCTTACCTCTTCAGGATACTTGGGGCCAAACTGCTTCTTGAGCCTGAAGTGAAGTCATAATCCTGTCCCTGGAAGCGATCAAGGTCTCATGTTTATCCCCGGACTTCACCAGCAGGACCAAATGGGCAGAGGAGATAGGCCACGAAGGTGGAAGCATATAAGCAAGGCCCTATGATAACTAGCTAATGGTGGCAAGGAGAGTCACAAAAACCCATTGAAGAGGGAATATTTTCCACAGTATTGAAAATCTTTCCCCTGTTAGGAGTTAAATAGCAGCTGCTCCCATCCTGTACAGGTTTGAAGAAAGGATCTAGTGCTTGAATGAAGAGTAGTTTATGTAGCATTCTTCTGTGTAGTCTGTATCTGCAAATACACCAGAGGGAACAATCGTGTCCCACCATTGGGCAATGGCCTATGCGGACTGGTACTTTCTATTGCTCTTCCTCTGCCCAGGCTCCTCATCACTTTGTTCCTTTGTGTCCCTGCAGGTGTACTCTGGTTACAGGTTTGCACTTGCTGCCCATGAGAAGAAGCTGCCAATTGTGATCATTAATATTGGACCCACACGGTCAGATCACTTTGCATCCATGAAACTGAATTCCCGGTGTGGGGAGTTACTGCCTTTGATTGTCCCGCGGTGACCCAGCTTCTAGTGTTAGTGAGCTAGGCACCTGCACCCACTCAAGGTAAGTACCCTGTTCGTGGTGAGTAAACTCCCTGGCCTTACCTGTGACAAGCTGACGTGGGATTGTCAGTCACACCCACTGAGCAGCAGGAGGTCCTTGTACACCCATCAAATGCTGAGCACTTCTGGCAGGATAGGGACTGAGATCAGCCGACCAAAAAGCCATCCCATTAACAGGTGCCAACACTTGGTCATGTAGTTTCAGCTCTGACTGATGCAGTCCTGATGGGAAAGGCTGACTGCCTACAAATTAATTAACTTAAATAAAGGTGCTGGGCACCCTTAATTCCCATTGACTTCTTTGGGTTTGAGAATGGCTCCAAGGATGCTAATCCTCCCAGAGAATGGGGCGAGAGGAATTTTCAGACTTGATTCTTTAGTTTTCTGGTTTCTTTGGGTTCCAATCAGATAGATACTTTAACAAGGCAGTTAGCAGAAAGCCCCCAGGGAGTAGCTACAGGGTCACAAAGTGGCTGATCAGCACATTGTTGAAACTTGGTGTCAGGACATTAAAAAAAAAAGTGACTCACCAAGGTCCATTGTGCACTGTGATTTTTAGTGCAAAGTTTACGGATGTGGTAATACAAAAACACTGCCTCGTAGGATTGCACACAGCTAATTGGGCACTGATTTTTAAAGTATCAAGTTCCATCTGGGTGCTATGGTAATACAAATAATAATCAACATAAAGCAATTTCTTTTCCTCATATTGTCAGGTGCTTATTGACCCATCACAATCTCTTAAGAGAGGCTATTTCAACCCAGGAGGCAAAAAGAGGTGAGATCTAAAGGTGCATCTTTTGATGAGACCAGCAGAGGGCAGCAAACCATCATCCGTTCCAATCAGATCAGCTTCCTGCACTGAACTATGGTCTCCATTTACCTGGAAGCAGGAGGGGTGGGAAGCGTCTGGTATGAGATTCTCTCAGCTCTGCCTGTCCCTACAGTCTACTGTGCCTCTGCTTTGCCTTCACTGCAAGGTGCTGGGACAGGGTGATCAGACTTTTGCATCTCCAAACCAAGACACTTTTCTTACAATTGGCACCAGGAGGAGGGTTGGGGAAGGGGAGCTTAGAGGAGGGATTAGACAAATTGGAATAGGGGGCAGGGAGAGCACGGAGCTGAAGAGGGTTTTAACAGCTGGGGGATCTAATGTCACAAGCAGGTGAGAGGAGATGGCATAAGACAGGCCCCGTGAAGCCGGAACTCTGCTCTCCCAGAGCTGGGAGGAACCTGTACTAGAAAAAAAGTTTTCAGCAGAGGAGTTGAACAAGGGCACCTGCTAAATGCAGCTGCTTTCCAGAGAGAGACTTCTTTGAGGGGTGGGTTATCAGTTGAACAAATCCTCTTCTTCTAGCAGGGAGAAGGTTGAGCATTACTGGGCCAGAGGGAGGTGCTGTACAATTTTGCAGCTACCCCTGGCTCCTATTTGAACCTTTAAAAAAAAAAAAAAATTACTGGGATATTGCTGGAGTTTCACTGAATCAGTCTTACCAGAGCTGCTTCTAACTAAACTATTACCTTCCCGGGAATGCACAGCTGGGAGTAGATTTTCAGTGTGTAATTAAATTAAAAAATTGCTTACAAGATTTATGTTGCTGCTTTGGAATTTCTTCCCCTCCTATGAATCAGTCAAATTCATGCCTGGGTCAGATTAATTTTTCCAGTTCAGAAATTCAAGCTGAAATTATTAGCACTAGATGAAGCAAAAGCGTAATACGATGATACCTGCACAAGAGACCACCCTGATTAGGGAACTGTCTGTCTAAACAGACCACCCCAAAATATCCCCATCCCTCATTTTGCCTCACCCACCACTAAGAGAAGATCCACCTCTGTTAAGCTACCAATTTCTGTTGGTCCCTTAAGACGTATTTCGCTGTATACAGATTGAGAGGCAGAATGCGCTGGGCGAACATTGGGTCTTTGAGCTGACCTGCTCGCTATAAGTGGGTGTCAGTGTTGTGGTGAGTCCTTAAGATTCCATTCAGGATGCAGATTAAAATGCTCCAGTGCCATCTTCAAGGGCAGTTTCCTACAGTAACCTTCCAAAGAGAATAATAATAAATGCACAGGGCCAGGACTGCTGTGGTCACTTGCTGAAAGGACACTGCCCCTTCAAGTAGCAAAGTGGGGAGGGCTGCTTATGTGACACAGAGCTTTTCCCTGCTCATGCACTTGTTGAAATCCAGACCAGGACAGCCGTAACTAATAAGCTAGAGGAGACCCTGCTACACATGCCATCTGAAGTGAGGTAGCTTAATGTCCCCCTGCCCACAGACCACCAGCTCTACCTAAAGGGGGACACCTTTGCAGTGAATCATAGGTCTGTTTGCTCATGCTCACAAGTATCATGTCAACTCTGGCCTATTAGAATTGCCCCACCTGCCAAAGCTTCCCAAGCAATCAATCAGCTATTCTCTTTGTACTAACATCATTGCTCCTACACAGCAGAGTTCTCACCCACAATCAAGGAGCTTGCATGGAACTTTTATTCATGTAGCAACTTTCCATACAGGAAGAGACAATTATGCCCCCTTTGGAGGGGAACTGGGGCCAGGTTTCTCATTATCCATGTCATCTTCTGAGCCACTTTGAAACCTGGACAGCATGGGAGTGTCGAAAACAGAAGGTGTGGATTTCATGTCAGAAGGGCCTGTCTTTTGTGGAGAAGGGTTGGGACTGTTCCCAGGAGGCCTAGAACAAGAAAACATTTCCAGTGAGGATCGCCAGGGAGAAGTAATGTGATGGGTAGCTAACCTCTTTCACCTATTATCCCTATTTGTTCAGTACAAGCAGCTGAGCACCGGTGAAAGGAGTCACAGCACCCTTCAGGCTTTACTGATAAATCAGGCTAAGCCACATTCCTCTAATGGTTTACATGAGGCACATATAAATACACAGGAACAGCATGGTATGGAATGAATTCCCAGTGGTCAGAACTTACTGGCACAGAGTATTATGGTATACAAATGCACTACAGCCTCTTCACTACCACTACACTGCCTCTTCTCCCACTCCCAATCAAGGATCTGATCATTGTAGAGTCAATCCTCTAAACTGCATTGCTTCATTTGTTAGCACTCTTATGCAAGGGACTTTAACCTTTTCTTCCCTATAGAGGTTTTTGACCAGCATAAGGCTGAGATGATGGGATTCCTTCTTTCTGCTGAAGCGGAAGCTTGGCCATCACTGACTTCAGTGAGAACAGGATCAGAGCCCTCCATGTGTAAACAAATTCCCCTTTCCTTCCCCAAAAAGGAGATCCCACAGTGAGCCAAAAGGCCCCTCCCCAAGGGCCATATTCTCATCCCTTTCTCACATGAAGCAGCACCTTCTGCCATTTCTTCACTGGGACTGTTTGTACAGTACAGTTCTACTCAGAAAGAACAAGGAGATCAGAATCTGGCCCCGAGATAGCAGGTAACTAATGAGACCTACCTTGAGAGACTGGTGTACCTCAGCTTATTGAGGTGGTTACCAGCCTGGAGGGAGGCATGGAAGCCACCAGGGTTCAGCACCATAGGATGCAGATCGATCATGCTGTTGGAAGACAAGGCATTCAGGAAGAGAGCTAACACTCAACGCAGCCAAACTGTGCAGTGCCCTGTTGTTCACCCTGGATCCCGGAGGACAGGGGCACCTGAGGGGGGAGATGTAATAGTCCTATAGGAACAGACAAGAGGGAAGAGATCTCTGCGTCACACTGACCAGGCTGCAGGAGGAGCAGCGTTACAGGGGCTGAAGGGCATCAAATGTGTGTTCGGCCCACAACTGACAAGTGCCTGCTTCCCTCCAACTCCATCACACGTTCACTTTCCCCCTCACCCTGTCACTTATAAGGAAGTGGGGACGTGCTTCCTCTCCTCCTTGCTTTCTCACCCTCTCCTAGCCAATACTGACCCTCCCCAATGCCTCAAACCTCTTTTGGTTCATTGTCGACACCCCAGCCCAGTGGTGCTTCAGGTCAGTGTTCGAAGCTGTTGCTCTGTCCATCTATTGGAAATAAAAATACTCGTTGGACAACGGCACAAGCACTATTTCTTCACAAGCAAGTTAGCTAACCCACCAGTCAGTGCTCCTGCTGGGAAAGGCTAAAGCTGGGATGGAGATGCTGGTAGCATGCCTACCCCACTCTCTACAGGGCCTCTGCTGAGGAGGCTAGACTTGGAGTAGCTGTGAGCTCCCCCACAGCCAGTGCTCCTGCCCCTTTCCTACAGAATCTCTGCGGGGAGAGCCTGGGGCTGGAGTAGCTACTGAGAGAGGGCTTCATCCTATTGGGAGAGCCTTGCTTCCTGCTCCTGTATTAATGCCCACAGTCAGAGTTACCTCCACACTAGAGAGGCCTGCAGCCTGGGACAGGTGCCATGTGTACTCTGCTACAGTGAGGGTAGCACAGAGACCCCAGGCAGCCTGGACGACTTGCATGACTTGACAATACGTCAGGACTGGGGTCCCTAGGAATATATTAGTGGAAGATCCAAGTACAAACCTGTTTGCTCATCAGTTCCGGAAAAGGTCCGAAGACCCTGGGCATGGTGAACTTGGGAGGAGCGGTGGAGCCAGAAGTCCTGGCCCAGGAGGGACAGAATCCTCCCTCCAGAGCTTGCTTCTTCCCAGTCACTTGCCTTGGACGTCGCACTTTCACAGCCTTTGCAGCTATGAGAAAAGAAGACAAAAGCACACCCCCAAAGCACTTCAAACCAGCAACTGTAAGGCCTTCAGGTGTGTTTCACTGCCCAGAGAGGCAGGCAGGGTGCAATGTAGTTCTTCAGTTCTTGTGATACCATGTATTTAAAAATCAAGCCCAGAGGGGAATTGGATGGCTCAGGGTTTGGTAACAGTCAATGGAGCCTAGATCAGGGTGTCCTAATGCAGCTCAGGTCAGTTGTGACAGAAAGTTACCAGCCCTTGGTGGCTGCTTGTGGCCTACAGGAAATAAATGTGGAGGGGCTCAGTCAAGTTCCTAGTGGGTGAGTGTCCACATCAGCACAACTGGCCACCTATTGGCTGTCTCAGCAGAGAGGTCATGGAGACTGAACTCTCCCACCCTGGGCACTTGTCCTTCCAGGCTAGAGAGGAGAAATGCTGGTGAGACAGTGAATGTCTGGACAGAGGACTTTGCCCTCCAGGCCTGTCAATCTAGCACCTTTCACCAGTTATAAATTCAGAGAGGACATTTCCCTTAAAGCACCTGATTGCTCCCTGCTTAAGACACTCTCCTTCTGAGAGGAAGCAAAACCCTGGTGTGCTGGACATGCCCAGTGAACGCCCATAGTTAAAACAGATTTGATTTGTTGGGTTTCAGTCTAATGCAGTGACATTCCTCCTAGTCATTAAAATCCAGAAGGGACCCATTGATCTTGTTCATCCACCCATCCTGCCTGCAGCTCAGCTGTGGCTGGGTCCTTTTTCTTTGGCAAATATCCCAAGCTCTGCGCACACACACACACACGCACCCATTTTCTGTAACCTATGTATCTTGAATTTGTCTGAATATAGGAAATAATGATTGGTATAGAGAAATGCTGTTGTAGCGGTGTTGGTCCAAAGATATTCGAAGAAGAAGAGATCTGTGTAAACTCAAAAGCGTCTCCCTCTCACCAAGATAAGTTGATCCAATAAAATATATTACCTCACACACCTTGTCTCTCCTGGGACCAACATGGCTACAACAACACATAAAAAAGTGAAACACAGCCACAATATATTAGTGCATCATTATAGCTTAGTATAGTCTAGAGAGCATGATTTTCAAAAAGCTAGAGGCAAATGTACATATTTACTATTTGTGCGTGTGATAGCTAGTAAGACTCATAGCTAGCACTTGGCATGTGCAGATACCCAAAGCGCAAGTGAAACCTCAGTAACTACCTATGCATTTTTGCTAATAGCTTTGAAAATTAGACCCACTGCATTTTAAAATAATGTCACACTTTATGAGTAGGAATGGCATCTGCAGAGGCACCAGCGAGGGGAATATTTATAAGGGCCAACAGTTGTCACGCTTCAAGGCATTACCTGAGCACCTGAATTCTCCCCTGCAATGATTCAGTATCAGACGTTAGGTACATTATGGCCAATAGGGTTTTACACCTCCTATAGTTAGAGACAGGATACCAGACTAGATGGGCTATTGGTCCGTTCTTGTCTGCTGGCATTTATGTCCCACAAGCTTGAGCATCCCTCTGTGGTGGCAAGCGCAGGGTGCTGTGTACAGGCTTCAGACTTGCTTCTCTGCATCTCTCTCAAGCATAGCAATCCAAACAACTCAGCCAGCTTTCCTTGCTTACACAACTGAACCATCTCCCTGCTGTGGGTGCTTGAGCCAGTTTAATCTCAGGATGGACTAGACCAGCATTTGCCATAGTTCTTAATCTCTCCTTTACAGCAGAGCCGCAACAGAAAGGCTGCAACTGCAGTCCAGGCGGTTCTGATGTGCCCATCACTTTAGCATCAAGGCTCTGTTACATAACTAGCATTCACAGTGAATTCTGTCTGAACTGGGAGCCAAACTCTCCAGCCTCCCTTTCTTATAGCCAGTGATCACTGCCAAGCAGAAGAGCATTTCCGGACCCTTCTATCACTCCATTATGGTGGGGAGCCAGTGAGAGAAAAATCCTGCAAAGTGCCATACACGAGGGAAGATTCAGACCCACCCTGGTCTCTGAGGGAGGCAATGGCTTTCCACTGACAATGTTCTCCATGTTTCTCTAGCTCAATGGATCTCTCTGCCATAAGGGTAAAAGCTTATCTGTGCAGGAGACAGAACTTTCTCAGGAGCTGGTCCAAGACTATGAAATTAACTCCCTCAGGAACTAAGATCCATCACAAGTCACACCACCTTCCACTCCAACTGCAAGGTGCATTTCTTTCACCTGCCTTCTCTAACAAATATATAGCAACATGTATAGTTATTAAAAAACCTGCCAAAACAAGACACCAATGCATACACTTCTCCCTGTGGAGAGAGGATGAGAGACCAAACAACATATGGCAGATGTTAATCATGTTGCTTAATGCACTATTGGAGGGCACTCAGATACTATGCTGATGAGCACGGTACAAGAACGTATATAGTACTGTTTAGTGATGCTCCCTACCAGCCAGTCAGGATGGAGAAGCTGTCCCCAATGTTCTTTGGGTCTCACCCTAACCCCCCATCCCTCAAAATGCTCATATTGACAAGGGGCAGTAAGAGGACATTCAAATGGCTGCTTTTGGTCTGCAGCAGCTTCCAGAGTCTGCTCTCCCACAACAGAAGCGAGTAACTGTCTCCCTAAACAGCAGCCAATTAACGTCTTCCGCGTAGTTCAAGCCAGAACAGTTGGCTGCAGCTCAGAAGAGATGGCACCATATGTGGTGCACTGAGCAAAAGGGGATCTGGGTTAAACGGTAAATTGCTGCCTCAGCACATACCTAATCTAGTACAAGCTGCTGGCAGGAGGGAAGTGACGCAATGCTCCAATGTGAGGCTGGTGAGAGAAATCAGACAGTGGCATAGGCTGAAATCAGATCGTGACCCTCACTGGTTTAATCACTTGGACATGCAAGAGCCTGCTGGGTTTAATGATTCACCCCAGTGTCTATCACAGAGCTGATACAATGGCTGCAATCAGACTTCTCCTCTCGCTCCTTGTTGGCCTATGTGCTTATTATTTCTACAGCCAGGAAACCCTATCTGCAGGTAAGCAAAGCAGGACAGGTCCCCAGGGAATTCACACCCCAGGCACAGAAGAGGGCTAGGGCTGACTCCCTGTTACAGATCAGATCCTTCGCTGATTGCCAAAAAATGAGCTGAAATCAGGACGGAGGTTAGTCGCCTTCTGTGGCACTCTCACAGCTCAATGTAAAGGGAAAAGATGACCCCCATTTGGTGACTACTGTCAGCATCCAAAGCAATTGAAAATACTTCCTAAAACTAAGCTAGATCTATGACAATGATCTATTTAAGAGGCATATAGAAAGTTGGAGCTGAAAAAGAAGGGGTGAACAGAGAGAAGGGCCAGTGTAAAAGGGGGTAATGAAGCAGGGAGCGTGTGGCTCAGTCTCCACTGTAAGGGGAACCGCTCCAATGAGTTTAGAAAATGCAAAGTGGTGACAGGAAATGAGCCCCAACGATGCCCTAAGAGAAGCCAGATACTTTACTGCAGACGTGGTGTTATCACAATGGAAGCTTGTTGTGGCTGCAGCAGCAGATTTCTTCCAGGTGGTAACAAAGGAGGAATGCCTGTTCTGAGTAGCAAAGACAGACCAGGACTTGGGATAACCTTGTTTCAGAGGCTGGGGAACCTGAATATCAGGAAAGGGAGAAAATACCTCTTTCTAAAAGGAGCCATTGAGAGAACCAACTTTCTGGGGACTGGGAACTATCACAGGAGAGATGCATTTGGGGAACATGCTTTCTGTAATAGCAGGCAAGGCCACATTTGCAGAGAGATGCATTAGCCAGCTTGTGGAATAGTCTTCCAAGGGAAATAGTGGAAGCCCCATTGCTTGGGACATTTAAAGCAAGCCTGGACAAACCCTAGTAAATGTACCATATCCTGTAGTGGCAGGGAGAGGGATGGGGTGACTTAATAGGTCCTTTCCCTCCCTAACTTGTCCAATTACACATAAGCCCATATCACAAGTGGTCTCTGCTCCAACAGGTCAGGCTGATCAAAGGTGTAACGACTCCCCAGTTGTACAAACAATTTAGTGCCAGTACTCAGCACTTTACAAACGAATACTCTCAGTACTCCTGGAGTATCACTACCGCCATTTTACAGATGAAGAGATAGACCCTCTTCGATGGCACATATTGTTGGGATTGAGAGAATCAGTGTTGGAGTTCTGGGGCTCCCTGATGCCCAGGATCTTAGGGAAGCAGTGGGGCAAATTCCTGCTAACAGCCTTTTAAACCTCCAGAAATGGTGCGAGGGAAGCGTGTGCTGGTCACTGGTTCGAGCACTGGGATTGGGGAACAAATAGCCTATGAGTTTGCACGAATGGGAGCGCACCTGCTCCTCACTGCCAGGAGGGAGAAGCAGCTCAAGGAGGTAAGACCCCAAAAGAAGGCAACCCAAGGAGGGTGGAGAAATGGAACATTTGGGCTTCTATTATACCCCACTCTCCAATCCCACACAGCAGGGTGCAGGGGTGGCCAAACACCAGGACACATTGGCCACTCACCCACATTACAACCCCCTTCTCTCAACAGAAGTTGTGTTCACACCCGAGGCCAGGATGTGGCCTTGAGCATGCTGCTGCAAAACATCACTTCCTTGCTCCTCTGCCCAATGTGATTCTTCAGCTGCATTCAGTCCCTTCTATTTCATGCTAGACCGAGCTCCTGCCCCATCCATTAACCTGGGGCGAACTGAAGCAGACGGCTGCATGCTCTACTCTGTGCTATGAAACAGCTGCGATGCGGAAGGCTGCACAGCCTGCTGCAGTGTCAAGTTCTTTGCTGATAGCTGCTCTTTTCTCTTCAGGTGGCACAGAAGTGTCTGGAACTGGGGGCGAGTTCTGCCAGGCACGTGGTGTCCGACATGAACAACTTGACTTCAGCCCAGAATGTCATTGAAGAAGCCAGAAACAAACTGGGTAAAACTTGCATCTCTTCCCTCCTTTTCCTTGTCCTCCTGGAACAGGGAAGGACACAGACCTCTCCTGGGTCACCTACTCCAATCACCCATGCTGCCTTTCCCGGAAACAGGATGCTCCATTTTTCTGCTAACAGGAAAAAGCCTAACCATCCTAGGGACTGGCCCAGCCACGCAGATTCCCAAACACTGATTCCCTGTAGGCTTAGTGGAGCTCTCTTTTTAATAATTACTTCAACTGGCAGCAGAGATGCAGAGAATTCCAGAATGACCGGCTTAGGTGGGCTTCCAAACGGGGACTTCCCCATGCCCCAGCTGGGAAATCCCTGCACTAAACCTCAGTGGTAGCAGGACAGCTTCACTGGGAAGTTGAACAGCCATTAACGTTATTCCATCACAGATGCGGGGGCCCTCCATGGAAAAGGGTGCTTGCTTTAATCAACAGCTACTGCTTCATCCCAAGCTGCCTGTGCTCAGTGTCAGATGGAATAAACACCATCTCTCACAATGGAGCACTCGAGTGTGCACTGAGTAGCTGCAGCAAGTCAGACATACAGTGGGTGCTGGGTCGGATTTATCGGGGAGGAGGGAAGGCTGCAGTGAGAGTGGGGTAGGTCTCCAGCAGTCTGCACAGAGGAGGGAAAAGCAGAGCCTGACTGTACATGCCTGAGATGGCTCCACTGGCATATGGGCAGGATGGAGTTGTGAGTGGTTTCTCAGCTAGGGTCCTGAGTCCAAAGCCATCAGCCATCAAGAGCATCAGCAGGAGGGTATATGGGAATAGTTGATGTGCATCCTGACTCTGGGGAACAGAGAGTGGGAATTAGCTTGGGACCAAGGCCGACAATACCAGAGTCCAGTTCTATTCCCTTTTAAGTCTGTGGGAGTTTAAATATTGACTTCAGTGGCTGTAAGTCCAGCTTAGGGTGACCAGATGTCCCAATTTTATAGGGACAGTTCCGTTTTTTGGGTCTTTTTCTTATATAGGCTCCTATTACTCCCCACCCACTGTCCCGATTTTTCACACTTCCTGTCTGGTCACCCTAGTCCAGCTCCACCTAAGAAATATTTGTGATGAAATGTGAGTGCATCCCAGTGCGGATCCCGATTCTGGTAGGACTCTGATTCAGAACGGCTGCTATCTTGGAGCAGGGAGGGCAGATAGTGTACCGCATCCATCCTGATCCAAGAACAGATGCACATACTTCATCTGAATCTGTGTTTCCCCTTCTCTTTCAGGGGGTCTTGACTACCTGGTTTTGAACCACGTTGGGGGAAGTGGCCGGTTTGGCCCATTCCAAGGAGACATGGCAGCAGTGACCAGCTCCATGACTGTCAACTTCTTGAGCTACGTCCAGCTGACAGTTTCTGCAATGACCATGCTGCAGGAGTCTCGGGGCAGCATCATTGTCATATCGTCCCTGAGTGGTAAGGAAGGCTGCTCCTTTCAGTTACCAGTGAACGCGTCCAAGCTGCCCTACTCAGTCAAACCAATCTCACAGCTAACAATACGGTGGAATCACTGTCTCATCTCGCCTCCTCCACAGGAAAGCCATTAGTTACAACCACAGTCAATCTCTTCTTGCCTGTTACAAAGGCTTTTAGTTCCAGAGAAGTTTTGTTAACTTTGGTGGCAGAGGATGAGTAATTACAACTCTCCTCCAAATCTGTCTTTCAAAATGCTCTGCACAAACTGTTCACTGGGATCACTCACCCATCACTGAAATGCAGCTACCTGGTGGTTTAGTCTGAGTAGTAACTCAAAGCAGAGTAAAGAGGGCCACCTACGAAACCATCAACACTACAAGTGCCCCTGGAGGTCTCCTCCCAAGTACTGACATGCCCTGACCCTGTTTAGCTTGTGAGATTCGATGGGATCCCAGCAAGAGCTGGTAGGGCTTCTCCATCTAATAGAAGACATGTCTGGTTACTGAGGTTGGCAGTTATGCAACAGAAAAATGATCTGAGCAGTATTTAGACTTGGATCTATGTGAGAGACTCCAGCTTGTCCTCTGATAGCTCCACTTGCCTAAAACCATTTCCCTCAGCGAATCATTTCCTTGGCGGAACTTCTCAGCTATTCCTATTGCTTTGATTCTCTTCAGGTCGCATAGGAGCCCCATTCACCCTCTCATACAATGCAGCCAAGTTTGCTCTGGAAGGATTCTACAGCTCGTTACGCAGGGAGCTGTGCCTTCGCGAGATCAGTCTCTCAGTCACAGTTGCTGTGCTGGGATATATTGACACAGGTAAAACAAAAAAGCTACTCTCTACTGAGCAGACCCAATCATTAGGCTGCAACACATAGTGCAGAAGGGGATAAATATCATCCAGATGTTGAGAGATAATCTCAGGGGAATAAGGGGAGGTCAGGAGATTTATTACATGATGATGATCTTAAGAAGTATAGAAAAGGTTTGGGAGTTGGCTCCTGTAGTTCAGAGAGTTCATGCTCCCCAATGCACCCTCTGTTTAATCTGGAAGAAGAGAGGGAAGAAGATACCGTGTGTGATAATTGTTCTCTTTATCCCAGACAATGCTTTGAAAAGCATCGGTGATAAAATCACCATGCAGGCAAATCCCAAAGAAGAGTGTGCCCGGGAAGTGGTGCGGGCTGGTGTGCTGCGACATCGAGAGGTCATATATCCTTACTGGGTCCTAAAGCCTCTGCTGCTGCTAAAGGAATGGATGCCAGGCCTGATGGAAAGGCTGCTGGACAAATTCTTCGTCCTGGAAAATATCCTCTAAGCCTCAGGACAGTTCAGTTTCACATGGAAGCATAATAAAAGGAAAACCCTGCTCAAGCAGAGGGGGCAACTGAGATGCTGGACTCATGTTTGTGCTGGACATAATCTTTCCAAAATGCATAGAGAGATGGGTTAAACGATAGGAAACAAAGGGTAGGAATAAATGGTCAGTTTTCAGAATGGAGAGGGGTAAATAGTGGTGTCCCCCAGGGGTCTGTACTGGGCCCAGTCCTATTTAACATATTCATAAATGATCTGGAAAAAGGGGTAAACAGTGAGGTGGCAAAATTTGCAGATGATACAAAAGAACTTAAGATAGTTAAGTCCCAGGCAGACTGCGAAGAGCTACAAAAGGATCTCTCAAAACTGGGTGACTGGGCAATTAAATGGCAGATTAAATTCAATGTTGATAAATGCAAAGTAATGCACATTGGAAAACATAATCCCAACTATACATATAAAATGATGGGGTCTAAATTAGCTATTACCACTCAAGAAAGAGATCTTGGAGTCATTGTGGATAGTTCTCTGAAAACATCCACTCAATGTGCAACTGCAGTGAAAAAAGTGAACCGAATGTTGGGAATCATTAAGGAAGGGATAGATCATGAGACAGAAAATATCATATTGCCGCTATATAAATCCATGGTACGCCCACATCTTGAATACTGTGTGCAGATGTGGTTGCCCCATCTCAAAAAAGGTATATTCGAATTGGAAAAGGTTCAGAAAAGGGCAACAAAAATTATTAGGAGTATGGAACGGCTGCTGTAAGAAGAGACATTTATAAGACTGGGACGTTTCAGCTTGAAAAAGAGACAACTAAGGGGGGATATGATAGAGGTCTATAAAATCATGACCGATGTGGAGAAAGTAAATAAGGAAGTGTTGTTTACTCCTTCTCATAACACAAGAACTAGGGGCCACCAAATGAAATTAAGAGGCAGCAAGTTTAAAACAAACAAAAAGAAGTATTTTTTCACACAACGCACAATCAACCTGTGGAACTTCTTGCCAGAGGATGTTGTGAAGGCCAAGACTATAACAGGGTTCAAAAAAGAACTAGATAAATTCATGGAGTATAGGTCTATCAATGGCTATTAAACAGGATGGGTAGGGATGGTGTCTCTAACCTCTGTTTGCCAGAAGCTGGGAATGGGTGACAGGATAGGTCACTTGATGATTACCTGTTCTGTTCATTCACTCTGATGCACCTGGCATAGGCCACTGTCGGAAGACAGAATACTGGGCTAGATGGACCTTTGATCTGACCCAGTATGGCCGTTTTTATGTTCTTATGTTGAGCTAAGTTTTCCTTGATGAGCCCCAAAATACAGACCTCAGAGCTGGACAGGCCCATAAGACACAGCTCCATCCTTCACTCATATCTAGCATCTGGACACCTTGACCCATGTAGCTTACAGCCTCCTCTAGTCGGACAACGGTAACCCCCAGCCTGGCCTGAGGTGCATGTGCAGCTACCACAGACTACCTAATAATGCATGGAATTAGACCCCAGAGTGGGGATACAGAGAGAGCACTTCCCTGTCAAGGGCTGTCCTTTCCCTGCTCTTCTAAGTAGTTCAAAACTATGCAGTTGTATAGGCTTCTGGGCAGACCTCAGAGCTGCTGTCCGCCAATTAGATCAGAATGATAAGGGACAGTCCCCAATCTCTCTGTTTCAAACTGTAGTATGTCAGTACACACTAGGGAACTTTTAGTGTGCATCAGGAGGGTCTACACAGTTAGTGTGCGGCATGCTGAGTGCTGTAGGTTGATACACACACACACACACACACCCCTCCCTCTCTATACCAGTTGCTAATATAACCAGGAGAGTGAGAAGGACACATCAGAGCTATATCATAGACTACATCTAATATTTCTATAACATCTTTCATCCCAGACTTCCCAAAGTGATTCACAAACTTTTATACATAAACACCACTAAAACATAGCCATCTCAGGGGTGGGAGAGTGGCAAATAGGCACAAAACTGGTGCACAATGAAAGGGAAATTTTGGCCCAGGACAATGAGGCAAACTGGGAAGGCTGTGTTGTGCAGGCACTAGACTTGGAGACAGAAGACCTTGATACAATTCACAGCCTTGCCACCAACTCACTGTGTAACTGTCACAAAGTCACTTCACCTCCCTGTGGCTATTTCTTCATAGGTAACAGAGATAATACTGCTTATCTCCCTTTGTAAAGCATTCAGATCTATGGATAAAAATCACTAGAGAGATGCTAGCTAAATGAAACTGCCTCAGAAGCATGAAGGGTGGATTCAAGCCTGCTGTTTCAGGGAGCTTAGTTATTTCAAGCTTGTGCTTAGACTCCTGAGTTATCCCTTCCAAATAGGGAAAGTCACTATTATAACATTGCTGCATTTTCTCTTCTGCATCACAACCTAGAGTTGTGCCACAGGCCTAAATGGAGACTGAAGCACAGGGATTACCCCGAGCATAGTTGTTCACTTTCTGCATGTCTCGTTTCAGCTGCACCACCTTCTCTTGCATCTCCGCAATCCCCACATAGTTACAGTAATTCATCTCTCCCTGAAGTGTCCAGAAAAACTTGGCCTAAAAAACAACATGGGGGGGGAGGGGAAAGGGAGAGTAAGGCACTGCTATTCGCTTCTGCAGTGGGTACTGCTGTCTAATAGCCAAAGTGGACTGTTGGTTCACAAGACTACCTCACCATCTCTCCAGTATCGCACATACCAGCTGTTATGGCTTTGATGTTCTGTTTGTCCCGCCCACAGCTTCCATCCCTGCCCCAAGTACAGGAACAGAGTAACTGAAAACCAGGCTCTGTGTGCAATGGGAGCGTTAGTGATCTGAAATCACAAAGGTAGCTTTAAGATAGCTTTTTAAACCCTCCCCCCCCCATTCTGATGGTGAGTAGGGCTGTGCCTGATCCCAGTGTAAGTTGCAGCAGCCTCTGGGCTGCTCTAACATTCTGCTTCCCATAGCTCCCTGTGAACCCTGTTAAGCCGAGAACAGCTGTAGTGCCGTGCAATCTGGCCATCCCCTCAACGCACCCCTATGCTATGGATTAGGAGAAGGAATGGGGTAGAGCTTTTACACTGGTCAGGCAGCTCCCTGTACAAGGGGCAGTCTCAGGGGGACATTTACACTCACTTTAAGGCTCCTTTACACTGACAGAGCAGTGACATACAGAATTGTCAGATACCTTCAGCCTTCCATTAAATTCATGTGGGTTGGAATCAGGGGAAAGTTAATATCACAAAGCAGATAGAGAGCTGGAGAGTGTATCAGAGTCAACCTAAGGAGCCCTTACTACAGGGAAAAGGAGGAAGTACAACAATAGCTTCAGTATCACTTCCTCTGTCAATTCCAGCCTCTATTCCCTGCACACTCCCCCAGCAACAAACATAAAAAAAACCTCCTAAAAAACAGTGTAATTTTTCCATGGGGTGAGGGGAATTTGCTCCCATAATTTCCCACTAGCGGAAATCACATGAGTGGATTCATATTGACCAGGCTGAACATATATCACCACAGCCTGTGATTTCAGTAACATTTAACTCCCCCTTAAGGCTTGGACCGCTCTGCAAATAGAATCAGAGTCAACACACAGGTGGAGACTATAGTGGTGGTCTCAAGCTAGCACTTCATTCCCCAGTCCCAGAAGAGATTGATCCAGGTCACATGATGAGGCTACATCTAGGCTTTTCCATGCTGGAGAGAGGGGGGAACCCTGAGAGGATTGCAGGTTTCAGGAAAGTTCATGTACTGTTTGGAAAACAGACTTTTTCCTCCTCTTGTGGCACAGATACCAGCAGCCTAAGGTGAAACAGGGAAGGAGTGGTGGTGCAAAACTACAAGGTGATTTGTCTCATTACTAGAGTAGTCAGAGTTCCTGGCTCTGAGAGAGACACCCTCTCGCTGTTATTCCTCATAATATCTCCCCCCAATAATCTCAGATATTTGGGCGGATGGGGAGCTGTTAACCAGGAAGGCACTGCAGGTACCTTTAAGAATGAAGCCAGGCCAGCTGCCTCTTTGTCCATCTGCTTCCGCTTTCGCATGACCCTCTCACAGATCCCTGGGCTCCGCTCCATGTTTATATACAGTTCTTGCAGGCACTGCTCAGTGTAGGATAAAGACTGTACTTCAAAGTCCTCAGGGGAAATCAGCTTGCAGAATGACATACTGAGGGGGTACTCGTTGTCAAACTCATCCAAGGTCTCCATCCTACACTTCGCTAAAGAAAAACAGGTAGTAAAGCTACCCTGAATGGGAAAGCGAGCCTGCAGAGTTACTTCCTACTGGCAAGTAGAGGCCTCCCTCCTTCCCTATTCTGAGGCCCTGACACTGACACACCAGAGGGTAGATTGCTGCTGTAGTAGGAGCTCATAGCTACCCTAGTGCCAACCTCTCCTGGCAAGGATCTGTGTAGGGAATAACAGAGTTGCTGAAATTGCTGGAAGATTCAGGACAGAACATCCTCCCACAGGAAAATAAGGTGATAAGTGATCCTCTTGGGCATGGCTTCTCTGCACACAGAAGCATTTTCCCCAAGGGCAGTGCTGGGACCGTGACCTGCATCCTATTTGAGGAACGTGACTTCCAGCTGGGGAGAGGAGCTGGCTCAGTGCCACTGAAGAGCCAAATCCCCTCTCCCCAGAGACAGAGGCAGCAGCAGAGCAGGCCCCCTCAGCCTCTCCTGCCCAGAGGGTGACAACAGGACCACAACCTCCACTTCCGTCCCCACCTCCCCGTGCAGCCAGTGCCCCCGTGGGACATGGGGGTGTCACAGAGTGACAGGCCATGCGCAACAGCACCATGACCCACAGGCACTGGTGGGGCTGGACTGGACCACGATGACCCCACTCACTATCCCCTATTCACGAACAGGTAAGGAGGGGCCATCCAGCAATTGGAAAATACAGAGGGGAACAGCCCGGCCCCATTACACTGCAAGCAAAGACCTGGCCCCCCCCCCCATTCTACTTACACTGGGGAAGGCAGAGCGGGTGAACCTGCCCACCCCTTATACCACTGAAGGGAAGAGGAAATGGGTCAGTTTCTGCAGCCCCAACCACCCTATGGGGGTGCGGGGAGGGAGAGGGAATGGCAGTGGGCGTGGCTCAGTCTTCGATGGGATCAGTGGGCGGGGCTCCCGGTCCCTGGCAGGGGGGAGTGAGAGAAGGGTCTAGGTCTCCTATGGGGGAGAGGGAGGGGAAGTGGGCGTGGCTCCTTGTCCCCTACCCAGGGAGTGGGCGGGGCTCACGAACTCCCTGTCCTCTGTGTAGCGGCTGTTCTCACAAGGTCGGCGGCTCCCGGAACACGTGTCCCTAGCGACCCAATCGGGGAGGTAGGCGCGTGGGCCGCACACGTGACAATGCGCTAGTGTGACAGTTGGGGGGGCGGGGTACTACGTCACTCCGGGGAAGCTAGCGCGCGTCGCCCCGCCCTCTGCCCCGAACCGGCCGGTAGGTGGGGCCAGCGGGCGGGTCTCCTCCCCTGAGGCGCGGGCCCCTCCCCCAGTCCAGCCTGGCGCGCTGCCGTGGGCGGGAGCGCGCGGCGCAGCCGTTGGTGCCGGCTGCCGGGCGCGGGAAGGAAGAGGCGGGAGGCGCGGCGCGGCGCGGGTGTCAGGCTTTATTGCGCGGGGTCGGGGTCGGGGTCGGGGCCGGCCGCGTCCCTCGGCGGTCGCTCGCTCGGTCAGCCGCACAGGGCGGAGTCCAGGTTCTTGTAGTCCGGGTTGTAGGGCGCCCCCGCGAAGCAGATGGCCGCCTTGCGGTCGCACTCGCAGATGAACATCTCGCACGCGTCGTTCTTGGCTGCAGGCGGAAGGGAGGCGGCGTCAGCGAGGGCAAAGCGGCCGGCGAGCGCCCGGCCACGGGCCTGGCCCGCCCCGGGGCCCGCTCCCTAGGCGGGCTCCTTCCCCGTGCAGCGAGCCCAGGCGGGGAGCCAGAGCGGGCAGCTGGGCACGTCGGGCCCCCCCGGGCTGTGGGGGCAGCGGCTTTACGGAGCGCTCGGCAGGGCCCTAGGCCGCGCGCCTCTCTCGCGGGCGCTGGGCACGTCACCTTGGAGGGCGAGGACCGAGCGCCCCCAGGGAGACTCTGCACCGCTCCAAAGCTTGGCTCTTGCCCGAGCAGGAGCTGGGCCAGTAAAAGCTGCTGCCTCATCCCGCCCCCCGTGTCCACAGGCCTGGGACCAGCCCTGCAAACTCCTTCATCAATCACAGGCCACCAACCCCCTCCCAGCCGCCCCGCCAAGCCACCACCAGAATTAGATCAACCTAGTGCAGCCCTTGCAAGACTAAAGTATGATGTGCCCCGGGCAGAGAACAGGTGGGACCTGCTGCACCAAGGCCCTTGCAATGGCAGGGAAATGATTTAGTAAGATAGTCTTAACAAGTGCATGGCCCATGCTGCAGAGGAAGGTGAATACTCAGATGGTCCCTGGTACCGTGACAGCTTCTCCTATTCCAAGCAATGGCAGCACTTTTGGGAAGACAGAACTTTTGCTGTTTTGAATCTGATATTTTATTCTTTGTGTGTCAATTGTGCCTATCCCCTTTTAGGTGTCACTAGCCTCTGAGGGAATCCCTATGGCTATCATGGAAACATTACGTTCAGTTTTCAAATGTTTGAATAATAGCTGTGTTAAAAGAGGCAGTTTCAAACTACAGTATTGGGAAGCTTTAAATCTTCCTGGGTGGCAGGCAGGAGAATTTGCAGCCAAGGTGATTATCAGCTTCACTTGCCAGCAGAGAGAAACTAAAATAGTTATACTTCTTCCCTTCACTCTCATACCTACTCCCTTTAATTTGAAACACTCTCAAGGTGCTTTACAGAATACTTCAAAGACACCACTACCGAAATGCAGCCACCCCAGGAATAAAGAGCCACAGTCAAGTAGCCCTCAACCGTGGGAGGAGAGGAAACTATGGGCAAGATACTTGGGCAAACCCCCTCTCATAAGAATTGACATGAAACTTAATAGCTAGCAAGAAGAGATGGGAGCTCTGTGCACCAGACACTGTGTGGAACTCAGTTTAGCAGGACAAAAGGCTTTGTCCTTCTGTGTGTGTCCCAGATATGAACCTGTGGTCTCAGGGAGTTAAGGCCTTTCAAACCAGAGCTATGGGCTATGCTGTGTAGAATGTGATTGTTATAGAGCAGGGGTGGCCAACTTGCGGCTCCTTGTATAGGCACCAACTCCAGGGCTGGAGCTACAGGTGCCAACTTTCCAATGTGCCTGGAGGTGCTCGCTGCTCAACCCCTGGCTCTTCCACAGGCCCTGCCCCCTCCCCTGAGCCTGCAGTGCCTTCCCTGCTCCCCACCAGATCCTCCTGCATGCCAAGAAACAGCTGATCGGGAGGTGCAGGGAGGGAGGGGGAGGCGCTGATCAGCAGGGCAGCTGGTGGGCGGGAGGCATTGGGAGCGGGGTGGGGGAGCTGATGGGGGGCTGCTGATGTATTACTGTGACTCTTTGGCAATGTACATTGGTAAATTCTGGCTCCTTCTCAGGCTCAGGTTGGCCACCCCTTCTATAGAGTCTCTATGGGGAGGTATACCCACTCCTAACAAACACCATCTCTGCTGAAGTGGGTGACGGCATGGTGGGGAGCCTGCTTTTAGGAAGAACCTTCCTGCTGAAGGAGATGCAGCTTAGATCAAACCCCCATAAAAAAGAAACCAGTGGCTGACGTGAAATAAGAGAGAGTTAGACATACTGCTACAGGTAATGGTGGTGCCCGAGCAGCTGTAGGTATACAGCTCTGTGTAAGGGTTGTCCAGAAGTCCTTTACATGCTGGAAGCTTCTTGGCCTCAGAATAGCACTTATCATGCACCTGACAGCACCTGTGAAATAATGGAGAATACATTCAAAACCATGTAGAATCATAGAATATCAGGGTTGGAAGGGACCTCAGGAGGTCATCTAGTCCAACCCCCAATTCAAAGCAGGACCAATTCCCAACTAAATCATCCCAGCCAGGGCTTTGTCAAGCCGGGCCTTAAAAACCTCCAAGGAAGGAGATTCCACCACCTCCCTAGGTAACGCATTCCAGTGCTTCACCACCCTCCTAGTGAAATAGTATTTCCTAATATCCAACCTAGACCTCCCCCACTGCAACTTGAGACCATTGCTCCTTGTTCTGTCATCTGCCACCACTGAGAACAGCCAAGCTCCATCCTCTTTGGAACCCCCCTTCAGGTAGTTGAAAGCAGCTATCAAATCCCCCCTCCTTCTTCTCTTCTGGAGACTAAACAATCCCAGTTCCCTCAGCCTCTCCTCATAAGTCATGTGCTCCAGACCCCTAATCATTTTTGTTGCCCTCCGCTGGACTCTTCCCAATTTTTCCACATCCTTCTTGTAGTGTGGGGCCCAAAACGGGACATAGTGCTCCAAATGATGCCTCACCAATGTCGAATAAAGGGGAACGATCACATCCCTCGATCTGCTGGCAATGCCCCTACTTATACAGCGCAAAATGCCGTTAGCCTTCTTGGCAATAAGAGCACACTGTTGACTCATATCCAGCTTCTTGTCCACTGTGACCCCTAGGTCCTTTTCTGCAGAACTGCTACCTAGCCATTCGGTCCCTAGTCTGTAGCAGTGCATAGGATTCTTCCGTCCTAAGTGCAGGACTCTGCACTTGTCCTTGTTGAACCTCATCAGGTTTTTTTTGGCCCAATCCTCTAATTTGTCTAGGTCCCTCTGTATCCGATCCCTACCCTCCAGTGTATCTACCACACCTCCCAGTTTAGTGTCATCTGCAAACTTGCTGAGAGTGCAGTCCATGCCATCCTCCAGATCATTAATAAAGATATTAAACAAAACCGGCCCCAGAACCGACCCTTGGGGCACTCCGCTTGAAACCGGCTGCCAACTAGACATGGAGCCATTGATCACTACCCGTTGAGCCTGACGATCTCCAGCTTTCTATCCACCTTACAGTACGTTCATCCAGCCCATACTTCTTTAACTTGGCGGCAAGAATATTGTGGGAGACCGTATCAAAAGCTTTGCTAAAGTCAAGGAATAACACATCCACTGCTTTCCCCTCATCCACAGAGCCAATTATCTCATCATAGAAGGCAATTAGGTTAGTCAGGCACGACTTCCCCTTGGTGAATCCATGCTGACTGTTCCTGATCACTTTCCTCTCCTCTAAGTGTTTCATAATTGATTCCTTGAGGACCTGCTCCATGATTTTTCCAAGGACTGAGGTGAGGCTGACTGGCCTGTAGTTCGCCGGATCCTCCTCCTTCCCTTTTTTAAAGATGGGCACTACATTAGCCTTTTTCCAGTCATCCGGAACCTCCCCCGATTGCCATGAGTTTTCAAAAATAATGGCCAATGGCTCTGCAATCTCATCTGCCAACTCCTTTGGCACCCTCGGATGCAGCACATCCAGCCCCATGGACTTGTGCACGTCCAGTTTTTCTAAATAGTCCCGAACCACTTCTTTCTTCACAGAGGGCTGGTCACCTTCTCCCCATACTGTGCTGCCTAGTGCAGCAGTCTGGGAGCTGACCTTGTTCGTGAAGACAGAGGCAAAAAAAATCATTGAATACATTAGCTTTTTCCACATCTCAGGCTTGAGCTCAGCTGGCTTGTTTTAAGTTATCTAACCAGGGTGGATTGTCTAGACAGTGCTCTGAACAAAAGGGCACAATGATCAGACAGCAAATATAGGGCATCTCTGAAGGGAAAGTAATCTGCTAGATAAAGGGCCAAATTCTCAGTCTTATTGTTGCACATGCACTTACATCAGTAGCATTGTAGTGGCATCACTTGGGTACAAAGCCCTGTGATGTATGCTTAAATCAGATTACCCTGATTTGCTTCTCTCTTGGCTGCTACTTAGCACCACTACAAGAGTTGCTACTACACATTCACTTCACCTCTTCAATATAGCAACCACCAGCAGAAGAGTGAAACAAGGGGAGCTGCTTGGATGATGTGTAACCCCTGAGAATGCACACAGTGAAATACAATACAACCCCATTTCTTAGCTCTGAATGTCATATTAGCTAGGAATGTTCTCCAAACACCTACAGGCAGGGGCACCTGGGAAGGGGCTGTCAGCAAGAACGGCAGATACAGCTGCAAGGAGAGGGAAGGGTTTTGAGAAGGCAAAGTCTCACCAACCTGTCAAGGGTATCCACTGGTGTTCCACTGCCTCCGATGCCACAGTAGCAGCCGTAGTTATTGTAATCCTGTAGTGGGTTGCTGCTTGGGATAGTGCATTTGATCATCGCGCGGAACTGCCACAGAGCCCGGGAGATGGTAGCGGCATTGGCCGCACCCACTGAGAAGAAACACAAATGCTCAGGTTGGAGTTAAACCTGACATTAGCAGACGATACATATTCATGTCTCAGACATGCCCAATCTGGTTCCCTTGTAGCTGCAACCAAACTGATGTTAATCACAGATCCTAAAGACTGGGGTATGGGGGAGGGTGGGAAAATAGCTTTCTTCTTTGGGTCTTTGAAGTTAAAGCAATAATGCTCCTGCCTATCAAAAACGGGGTGCTGCAGAGTCAGCTTCTGAAGGTGGATGATCTCATTGTCCAACTGTCACTTTCCATAGATTACCTGTGCCTGCTCCAATATTTGTGGCAAGTTGAGTTCGTACCCACCAAGACCTCCAGTCTGTTATGCATGTGCAAGATAGACAGACTTAGGGTGTGAGAGTGAGTAAATGATGTAGCCATACCTGAAAACAGCAGAATGAGCAGGATGAATTTCATTTCTTCAGCAGGGTATGAAAAATATGTGTCTTTGTGGTCTGCGTCAGTCTCTTTATATTACAGCCTTACCTTGACACAGGTGTGATAACAGGGCAGTGTTTACATTGTTGACTGCAGACTTCTGTCAGTGGATGTGGGATCACAGAGCATAGCAAGGTTGGCTGAAGGTCAGCAGTTACCTTTCCAGGAGCCAACAGGCCAGCTGCATACTTTAGGGTTTTTCTTTTATTTTAAAATTAAGATAATACTTGTGTAACAAGCTAAATTTAAAGTCCTGGAAATAAATTCTTTACATCCATAAAACAGATACAATATAACATGGGCAAGCTCCCCAACCACAAACCTTGAAGAACTGTTTCCAAGCCCAGACAGTGGGGCCTCTCTGGTGAGACTAGCACTAATGGTGGCAGTTGTGCTGGTGACTCTTCTTACACAAATACTTATCCTCCTAGGAACTAGCCTGACATTTTCATGGCATCCTATTTTATCCCCAGTCCAGAAGGTGCACCTGTGTTCTCCTGGCCTGGTGCAGATAATAGGGTGAAAGCAGTTCACCCCATTCTGAATGGTCTTCTGTCATGAGGTGGGTGGCCAGGTGGAGGCGCTGTGTGATGCTAAGGGATAAGCAGGCTGTTCTTTTGAAAACATGAAGGAGGGAGAGGATGGAGATCTTCAACGATCTAAAAATCAAAAAAGAGTCCTACAAAAAGTGGAAACTCGGTCAAATTACAAAGGATGAATATAAACAAATAACACAAGTATGTATGGACAAAACTAGAAAGGCCAAGGCACAAAATGAGATCAAACTATCTAGAGATAAAGGGTAACAAGAAAACATTCTACAAATACATTAGAAGCAAGAGGAAGACCAAGGACTGGGTAGGCCCATTACTCAATGGGGGGGCGGGGGGGCGGGGGGGGGGGCGAATAATAACAGAAAATGTGGAAATGGCAGAGGTGCTTAATGACTTCGTTTTGGTTTTCACCAAGAAGGTTGGTGGTGATTGGATGTCTAACATAGTGAATGCCAGTGAAAATGAGGTAAGATCAGAAGAAGCTAAAATAGGGAAAGAACAAGTTAAAAATTACTTGGACAAATTAGATGTCTTCAAGTCACCAGGGCCTGATGAAATGCATCCTAGAATACTCAAGGAGCTGACTGAGGAGATATCTGAGCTATTTAGTGATTATTTTTGAAAAGTCATGGAAGATGGGAGAGATTCCAGAAGACTGAAAAAGGGCAAATCTAGTGCCAATCTATAAAAAGGGAAATAAGGACAACCCTTGGAATTACAGACCAGTCAGCTTAACTTCTGTACTCAGAAAGATAATGGAGCAAATAATTAAGCAATCAGTTTGCAAACATCTAGAAGATAATAAGGTGATAAGTAACAGTCAGCATGGATTTGTCAAAAACAAATTGTGTCAAACCAAACTGATAGCTTTATTTGACAGGGTAACAAGCCTTGTGGATGTGGGGAAGAAGTAGACATGGTATATCTTGACTTTAGTAAATCTTTTGATACTGTCTCGCATGACCTCATAAAAAAACTAGGGAATGCAGCCTAGATGGAGCTACTATAAGGTGGGTGCAAAATTGGCTGGAAAATTGTTCCCATAGAGTATTTAGTGGATCACATACATGCTGGAAGGGAATAATGAGTGGAGTCCCACAGGGATCAGTTCTGGGTCTGGTTCTGTTCAATATCTTCATCAATGATTTAGATAATGATATAAAGAGTACACTTATAAAGTTTGCAGATGATACTAGGAGGGGTTGCAAGTGCTTTGGAGGATAGGATTATAATTCAAAATGATCTGGACAAACTGGAGAAATGGTCTGAAGTAAATAGGGTGAAATTCAATAAGGACAAATGCAAAGTACTCCACTTAGGAAGGAACAATCAGTTGCACACATACAAAATGGGAAATGACTGCCTAGGAAGGAGTACTGCAGAACGGGATCTGGGGGTCATAGTGGCCCACAAGCTAAATATGAGTCAACAGTGTAACGCTGTTGCAAAACAAACAAACAAACAAACATCGTTCTGGGGTGTATTAGCAGGAGTGTTGTAAGCAAGACATGAGAAGTAATTCTTCCGCTCTACACTGCACTGATTAGGCCTCAACTGGAGTATTGTGTCCAGTTCTGGGCACCACATTTCAAGAAGGATGTGGACAAATTGGAGAGAGTCCAGAGAAGAGCAACAAAAATGATTAAAGGTCTAGAAAACATGACCTATGAGGGAAGATTGAAAAAATTGGGTTTGTTTAGTCTGGAAAAGAGAAGACTGAGAGGGGACACGATAACAGTTTTAAAGTACGTAAAAAGTTGTTACAAGGAGGAGGAAGAAAAATTGTTTCTTAACCTCTGTGGATAGGACAAGAAGCAATTAATTTAAATTGCAGCAAGGGAGGGTTAGGTTGGACATTAAGAAAAACTTCCTAATGGTCAAGGTGGTTAAGCACTGGAATAAATTGCCTAGGGAGGCTGTGGAGTCTCCATCATTGGAGATTTTTAAGAGCAGGTTAGACAAACACCTGTCAGAGATGGTCTAGATAATACTTAGTCCTGCCACTAGTGCAGGGGACTGGACTAGATGACCTCTCAAGGTCCCTTCCAGTTCTATGATCACTGAATGTTTGGCAAGTGGTAGGAACCAGGGGAGTTGGAATGTCTCTCAGCTTCTTAGGGTGCAGAAGCAGGGAACAGCCATAACATGGAAAATATTGGTGGTAGGATGTAAACAAAGGAGAAGAGAAATGTAGAAAGGAATTGTCTGAAGAATTATCATCAGTTACTATGGCTGCAGTTCCAGAACAGAATTCAGAAAAGATCCAGCAGGGCTTTCACGGAGATGCAAACTGAGTGGGCACCAACAGAAAATTGAGCTCATTCTTGTGCAGGGGTAACCCTTGACTGGACAAAATTGTGGCTACATTAGCATCTTGCCAAAAGAAATACATTAGCCACAATTAGTTTGTATGAAATGGAAAAGATTGCAGCCAACCTAATTTTGAATGGCATGCTGTGCTCCCCAGGCTGCTGGGATCTAGATGGTACTTTGCATCTTGGGACCTGCCATCTCCACAGGCAGCATTACAACTAAAGATGCATGGGACAGTGTTGTAGAGATACCTGGCCTGTATTTGGCCAATGGAACCCACTTTGCAAACCCCTTTCCAGAGGGCATTGGAGAATTACCAGCACCTTAAAATTTCCCTTCTCCCATGCATCAAAACCATCCTGGAAACACAAATATTTCACTTGAATACACTGTGCGTACCAGGAATGATGACCTAATGCCCCACATTAAGAGCAATCCTAGCACTACAGACTTAACTAAGTGCACCTCTAATTAGCACTGCACCACCAGATCTTTCCCTGGTTATGATCCTGCTAACCCATGACTGCTTTGGGAACACCTGCATCCACTTCTCTTCAGTCAGATGTCAGCAGATTGATGACAGAGTTGCTAATGGAAAGAACTGTTGATGAACTGATTCCAGGAATAAGCAGGTGGCATGGTACTCACACTCCTGGAAAGACAAACCATCTAACTTAGAGAGAGCCAAATTTATCTCTAATGTAACTCCAACTTCAGCAGAATTACTCCAGGGGTGAATTGGGCCCACTATTTTTAACTCACCCACCTGGTTATCATTTGTCTAAGAGATACTGATTTTCCAGTGCTGGCTTCTGAATTGTGATGGGAGCACCCAGTCACGTCTCTCACGGAGTTTTGGCTACTTTCCAGATCATAAATGATATTAAATAAAAGTGGGTTTAAACACAGGCAGCTCCCCACTAGCCATCTCTCTACAAGTACAAGCACCCAATACGCCTATCTGTCACCCTGATATTTTCATCTCAGGAAGTATGCTGCCTGCCGGGGGCTTGTATCTGAAATGTTACGGAGGCATTGTCGAGGATTATCCAGCCCTCTGACTACTACCCCATGCTACTCATCCATGTGGGCACAAATGATACTGCGAGGTGTGACACTGAGCGGATCAAGAGTGACTACAGGGCTCTGGGAGTACGGGTGAAGGAGTTTGGAGCGCAGGTAGTATTCTTTTAGATTCTTCCTGTCAAAGGTAGGGGCCCGGGCAGAGACAGATGCATCATGGAGGTGAATGCCTGGCTGCGAAGATGGTGTCACCAGGAGGGCTTTGGCTTCCTCGACCACAGGATGCTATTCGAAGGACTGCTAGGCAGAGATGGCGTTCACCTTTTGAGGAGGGGAAAGACCCTATTTGGACACAGACTGGCTAACCTAGTGAGGAGGGCTTTAAACTAGGTTAGATGGGGACAGGTGAGCAAAGCCCACAGGTAAGTGGGGAACATGGAGACCTGGGAGATGGGTTGGAAACAAGAGGGAGCGTGGGCTATAATGGCGGAGAGAAAAGAGGGTCAGGGCAAAACTGGGAGGCAAGATCAAACCAGTATCTTAGATGCCTATATACAAATGCGAGAAGTATGGGTAATAAGCAGGAAGAACTGGAAGTGCTAATAAATAAATACAACTATGACATTGTTGGCATCACAAACTTGGTGGGATAATACACATGATTGGAATGTTAGTGTGGATGGGTACAGCTTGCTCAGGAAGGATAGATGGGGAAAAAGGGAGGAGGTGTTGCCTTATATATTAAAAATGTACACATTTGGACTGAGGTGGAGATGGACATAGGAGATGGAAGTGTTGAGAGTCTCTGGGTTAGGCTAAAAGGGGTAAAAAACAAGGGTGATGTCATGCTAGGAGTCTACTACAGGCCACCTAACCAGGTGGAAGAGGTGGATGAGCCTTTTTTTAAACAACTAACAAAATAATCCAAAGCCCAAGATTTGGTGGTGATGGGGGACTTCAACTATCCAGATATATGTTGGGAAAATAACATAGTGGGGCACAGACTATCCAATAAGTTCTTGGACTGCATTGCAGACAACTTTTTATTTCAGAAGGTTGAAAAAGCTACTAGGGGGGAAGCTGTTCTAGACTTGATTTTAACAAATAGGGAGGAACTCATTGAGAATTTGAAAGTAAAAGGCAGCTTGGGTGAAAGTGATCATGAAATCAGAGTTTGCAATTCTAAGGAAGGGTAGAAGGGAGAACAGCAAAATAGAGACAATGGATTTCAGGAAGGCGGATTTTGGTAAGCTCAGAGAGCTGATAGGTAAGGTCCCATGGGAATCAAGACTGAGGGGAAAAACAACTGAGGAGAGTTGGCAGTTTTTTAAAGGGACACTATTAAGGGCCCAAAAGCAAGCTATTCTGCTGGGTAGGAAAGATAGAAAACGTGGCAAAAGACCACCTTGGCTTAACTACGAGATCTTGCATGATCTAAAAAATAAAACGGAGTCATATAAAAAATGGAAACTAGGACAGATTACAAAGGATGAATATAGGCAAACAACACAGGAATGCAGGGGCAAGATTAGAAAGGCAAAGGCACAAAATGAGCTCAAACTGGCTACGGGAATAAAGGGAAACAAGAAGACTTTTTATCAATACATTAGAAGCAAGAGGAAGACCAAGGACAGGGTAGGCCCACTGGTCAGTGAGGAGGGAGAAACAGTAACAGGAAACTTGGAAATGGCAGAGATGCTTAATGACTTCTTTGTTTCGGTCTTCACCGAGAAGTCTGAAGGAATGCCTAACATAGTGAATGCTAATGGGAAGGGGGTAGGTTTAGAAGATAAAATAAAAAAAGAACAAGATAAAAATCACTTAGAAAAGTTAGATGCCTGCAAGTCACCAGGGCCTGATGAAATGCATCCTAGAATACTCAAGGAGCTAATAGAGGAGGTATCTGAGCCTATTATCTTTGGAAAATCATGGGAGACGAGAGAGATTCCAGAAGACTGGAAAAGTGCAAATATAGTGTCCATCTATAAAAAGGGAAATAAAAACAATCCAGGAAACTACAGACCAGTTAGTTTAACTTCTGTGCCAGGGAAGATAATTGAGCAAGTAATTAAGGAAATCATCTGCAAACACTTGGAAGGTGGTAAGGTGATAGAGAATAGCCAGCATGGATTTGTAAAGAACAAATCGTGTCAAACCAATCTGATAGCTTTCTTTGATAGGATAACGAGTCTTGTGGATAAGGGAGAAGCGGTGGATGTGGTATACCTACACTTTAGTAAGGCATTTGATACGGTCTTGCATGATATTCTTATTGATAAACTAGGCAAATACAATGTAGATGGGGCTACTATAAGGTGGGTGCATAACTGGCTGGATAACCATACTCAGAGAGTAGTTATTAATGGTTCCCAATCCTGCTGGAAAGGTATAACGAGTGGGGTTCCGCAGGGGTCTGTTTTGGGACCGGCTCTGTTCAATATCTTCAATGACTCAGATATTGGCATAGAAAGTACACTTATTAAGTTTGCAGATGATACCAAACTGGGAGGGATTGCAACTGCTTTGGAGGACAGGGTCATAATTCAAAATGATCTGGACAAATTGGAGAAATGGTCTGCGGTAAACAGGATGAAGTTTAACAAAGACAAATGCAAAGTGCTCCACTTAGGAAGGAAAAATCAGTTTCACACATACAGAATGGGAAGAGACTGTCTAGGAAGGAGTACGGCAGAAAGGGATCTAGGGGTTATAGTGGACCACAAGCTAAATATGAGTCAACAGTGTGATGCTGTTGCAAAAAAAGCAAACATGATTCTGGGATGCATTAACAGGTGTGTTGTGAGCAAGACACGAGAAGTCATTCTTCCGCTCTACTCTGTGCTGGTTAGGCCTCAACTGGAGTATTGTGTCCAGTTCTGGGCACCGCATTTCAAGAAAGATGTGGAGAAACTGGAGAGGGTCCAGAGAAGAGCAACAAGAATGATTAAAGGTCTTGAGAACATGACCTATGAAGGAAGGCTGAAAGAATTGGGTTTGTTTAGTTTGGAAAAGAGAAGACAGAGGGGACATGATAGCAGTTTTCAGGTATCTAAAAGGGTGTCATGAGGAGGGAGAAAACGTGTTCACCTTAGCCTCTAAGGATAGAACAAGAAGCAATGGGCTTAAACTGCAGCAAGGGAGGTTTAGGTTGGACATTAGGAAAAAGTTCCTGTCAGGGTGGTTAAACACTGGAATAAATTGCCTAAGGAGGTTGTGGAATCTCCATCTCTGGAGATATTTAAGAGTAGGTTAGATAAATGTCTATCAGGGATGGTCTAGACAGTATTTGGTCCTGCCATGAGGGCAGGGGACTGGACTCAATGACCTCTCGAGGTCCCTTCCAGTCCTAGAATCTATGAATTATGCCCCTTAATCTGTGGTCCTTCTGACACTTTTCAATGTCTCAATTTTTATGGACAAGTTTCATTCATGTGCTTTACTAATATCCAGATATTCCAGCTACTATGTTTCATTTAGCTCATTTTGTGCTTTGCGTGCTCAAGTCTCTCCAGAACTATTTTTGTAAATAAAAACTTTCCATATTTATTACTTATGGTTCCATCATCCTCTAGGGATGCAACTACACTGAGACTTTTAGCCAATTCTCCCACTATGTCTAGTACCTGTACCACCTCACCAAAACTAGCAAAAGTGGGAGACTGACCACTTACATCCTTACCAACCTGTCTTCTATGCCTGCTCAGAGTAGGTCTAGTTAACATGGTGCCAAAACCACTGGGTGACCAGTCTACACTAGTGCTCCTACCATTTCAAACACTGGTGGAGCTGCACAAGGGCTAGAAAAAGGGTGGAAGAACTGCCTTAAATTCTCAGTGTAGACTAGGCCTCTACTCAGATTCTCACTATAATTGTATTAAGGGCCTGTAGCTAATTTTACTGGTTGCAACTACCAGGGTTACTTTTTTCCTCTTTTTTTGTGTCCCATGTGCTGTTTGTTGTTTTTTAAACTCTTGGTTTCCTCCCCAGTTCTCTAAGACTCCCACTCATTGGTTCAGAAAGTGAATTAATTAATTCCCTTTACACCGAGATACAGATTATTCAGAGCATTTGCTTAAGTATGTGTTCATTTTCCAAATAGTTCAAGATTCTCTTGAATCAATTGTCCAAACTTCTTATTAAAGCCAGATTTAAAACAATTCAGTATCTCAGTTGCTTTAGAATCACAGTTTCACCTTTTCCGCTACTATTTTCACTTTTATATACTTGTAAGCCTTCTTGTTCTCCGCTACTCTACTCTTAACATATTCCTTTTATTGCCCTTTCCTTTTGCCTGTAAACCTTCACTTTCTGGGGTTCCTTTCCTCTCCAGTTTTAGCGTGTGTGCTCCCAAAGAACAACTCGATGGTTGTGTGTTGTGTATTTTTGTGTCCCCCATGTACATAAGGCCCACGTGTGGCAGGTACAATTAAAGTCTGAGCATTTGTGTCTGGTGATTTCCAGACAACCAATCCTAAAGTGTGGGAAAGCAAGTTAGTGAGCATCACCCAGACACCAAACAAGGAGAAACAGGATACATTTCATTCTATCACTGAAGGATACTAGATGAAAGCTCTGGTCTTCAGGGATCAGTCTATCCCAAAGCCTCCCACCTTGATAGCTGTGACAACACAGCAGAATTTCCATTATTAAATGCTGACTCCATCAGGACTCTTGGGGTTACTTTTGCCAGCAGATCTTTGAACAGTGTTTCATGAAACTATTCTAGTTGCTGCTTATTATTTGCATTCTTCTCTCAGCAGTATTGTGACCTGTTGTGTATTAATTAGAGTGCTTTTTAGGATTCTCCAACTTTCTTGTACACTAGCAGATTTTAATACTTCCTCCCAGTGCTCTTTATTCACTAGATTTCTTTATTCTCCACAATTTGCTTTCTTGCAATCTAACTCCCTTGTTCTGCTGTGTTCAGCAAATCCAAAGAATACTTCCAGGCTTTCTGATTTCCTGGTGCGTTTCTCCCTTTCCGGAATCCACAGACATCCATGCATGACCCCTGTGAGGTGGAGAAGAATTATCATCTCTGTTTTACAGATGGGAAACAGATGGTCAAAAGAGAGTTAAGGGATGTACCAGAGCTGGGAGTTGAATGCCAGGTCTGTGGCTCCCAGGCTTGTGTGCTAACCACAGGGCAAGATTCCCAGCATCCCCAAACCTGGGTGAAGCTTTCCCCAATTCAGAGCCACTCATACAGATACCACAACTGAAAAGGATCATTTTCAAATAATTTATTAGGAATTTAAAACTGAAATCTGGAAAAAGGGTTACAGGTGTGGAGAGAACAAACATTGGAGTGTAATAACTTACTGGCTTCAAAACATAGCTTGATTTCTTTTTAAAAAATGCCCACCCTCAAACCGGAGCCCCAGCCTCTGGGCAGCAGCAGCACTGGCTGGAGAGCGACTCACAGCCCAGTGGCAATACAGTGGGGCTGGGAGGTGTGTGGAAGGGGGCACAGAAGCAGCTCAGCGCATGTACCAAGAGGGAAGAAAGCGCTGTCTGCAGACCCAAATTTGAAGTATACAGAATAAAAATAAACCCAATACAATGCAGCTCTTCTTTAATTAGGAAATATTAAAAAAACCCAGACATACAGACTCTTGTCTCAGTAACAAAAATTATTGCTTTGTGTTTTCAGTACTAACCCATTAAGTACCTCTTACTAAACAGAGCTCTCCAAATGTATTGCTTGGTCAGGCACGGCCCACACTGCTGGGTCTCAAAACTAGCCACAATGCAGCTAGGGAAGTGGAAGGGAAGAAGGGGTCCATTTGGGCACCGTGGCCCCCCTCCAATCCTCTCACTTACTGGGGCTCATTTTGGGAGAAGAGAGGGAATGATTTTTAAAACTTAAGATGAAGCTACATTATTTCCCTGGGAAAAGTGTTGGGCTGCATCTTAATAAAAGGCTTAATCACCCCCCTTAACAAGGTCTTTGGTTCACTTAAAACAAATCCAGACCCAAACCTGCCCCTTAAATTCCTGCTTGAGGCAACCCCCCAGCAGAGGCCACTTGTTAACAAGGGCTTGGGCAGCCTCAGGAGAAGGGACCATATAATCAAATTACAGGACAGAGGACGAACTCCCACAGATTTCAGGACACAGAGGAAAGCAAATGGGAAGCTGTGATTCTAGAATTCATATGATCCCTGAGAAGCCCTTTACTCACCCTTCCCCCATACAGTACCACCCCCAGTGCTTTTCCCTCCCTAGTTAATGACTTCCCCCACCCAATGCCCTGCCCTTCAGAGAATGACCACCCCCACATCCCACCCCTGACAACGAGCCCTTCCAAGTACCCTGCCCCCTAGAAGATGATGCCCTTCCCCAGACCATCTTGACACAAGCAATACTGTTTGGAGAGTCAATTCCGTTCAAAATAACAAAGACAAGCAGGGGCAGTAAAGCCCTTTGCCTAGCCAAACCAGATGCTGGCACTTAGGGAGCCCAGTGGTGGAGTCTGTACATTGACTGGAAGCAGCTTTAACCCGCTCAGCAAAATAGCCGATGGCCGGTAAGTTTCATTCCCCTCTCTCCCCCCTTCATCTCAGAGGTCTTAAAATCTTACAGTAAAAGGTGTACAAAAAAAGAAAGGAGTCCTGTCAGGATTCTGCTGGAGAATATTGCTCACACTGAGGTGCCAGGTTCAGGAACCTGGAGCTGCTCCTTGAGTCAGGCTGCAGCCAGGTTCACCTCACGATATTTACATATTATACACTAGGAAAAAGAAAACCCCACGTAAAACTAAATCTAGGAAAACAAAAATACTTTCAGCTGTAAGGGTAGTGTTTTTACTTAGCAAAATATACATTTTGTTTTGTTCCGTAGCGATGTCCCACCTTTTCAGATCCTTGGAGCTTCACACATTTCAAAACCTCACATTTACAAAACAGAAACAATTAAAAACAGTTTCTTTAAAAAAAAAAAGAAATGCGTCAGTTCTGCTCAGCGTTCTCTCTCTCTGTGTCTCTCTTCCCTTCAGAACTGCATTCACATCACATACTGTCCTTTAAAAATGTTGACAACAACAGAGTTGAAAAGATTCAAAACAATTTCAAAGCCAAATAAAAATACTCCTCATTAAAAACTATCTAACACGATCACAAAGCCAATTCATAAAATATGTCTACTAGCTCAGGAAAGAGCAAACAATGAAAAAGAGGGTCACCCCCCAAAAAAATAAAGATAAAAAAATAAAATAAAAAATAAAACTACCAGCTAATAAAATAAATAAAGAAGAATCGGTGGGTTGGGGGAGGGAGAAGCGTAAACCATCGGTGGTTAGTAAGAAAGCGAGATGATCTCCTTGGGTTCAGTCCAGTGTGGTCTGTTCAATGGGAGAGATCAGGGCAGGTCAGCAGGAGCCTGGCAGCCAGCCGGCAGTGTGCAGTTTTATTCAATAAAAAGGAAACCTTGGCTCATCCCCCAAGGCTCACCAGATCCTCCAGCCCGCTGTCCTTGGTTAGGTCACTGGGGAATCTGCAGGAGACCAGCAGAGGTGGAGAGTACGGGGGGGTAGAGGAGACAGAAACAAAAAAAAAAAACCCTAACAACTTTTCAGTTTTTTGTCTTGTCTAACAGCAACAGGGGGTGTCCAAACTTCCCCTAATGCAGGATTGTGCTGGCACCTGGGCAGTCGCATGAAGATCGCACCGACTGGCAAAGAAGTGGGGAAGAATGCAACTGTCCCCATCTTTAACATGAAGGTGTGGGCCAAAGGGACAAGCCCCAGCATGCAATGCAGCCTGACTTCTTGGAGCAAGGAGTACTAAATGCTAAGATCTGCAGGCTCCCTGGGTCAAACTTCTGTATTAAAGATGAGGCTAGTTATATGCTGCAAACTGAACTCAAGTTATCCCTGGTTGGAGAGAAGCAGCCCAGTCACTCCCTTTCCCTGGAAACATCTGCCCTACTCATTTCAGTCACATTTCTCTTTTTAAACTACCAAACTTCTGCCACTTTTGAGGTGTGCACCGAGACCCTCCAACAGCTCCCCCTCACCCCCTTCTAAGGGACACAGCTGGAACTGCATGTAGGATTTTCCCCTCTCCCATCTGGATGTGGAAGCCTCTTTTCTCTCCACTGACCACCTCCATGGAGAGGAAACACCACTCCAGCGATGCAGTGCTCTCAGCAGCAGTAAGATTTGCCGAGTTAGCTGCATGCATGGTAGTGCAAAGTAAAAGGGTGGGAGGGGCTTGTCTTTCAGAGTGCAGGTGCAAGAGCTCACATTGCCTTAGGATTTTGGCCAACTGTGCCTGTCCGTCTCCATCAACTCCCCTATTTCTACCAGGTCTCCATTTCCCTCACTCCACACCCTTCCAACTGAGTGCTCCCCCTTCTCCCTGCCACCACTGGGGCACAGCCAATTATTCTTCTGGCCTCAGAGTCCTGGAGGAGCTTCCCTTTAGAGCCCAACAGTGACACTCTAACTGGCCAAAGAGGTTACTCAAGCAAAACACCATTTCCTTTCCCTTCCTGCCCACACTCAATGGAATGCCTCTGCAGCACTTCAAGCTTGGGGACCAGAGACTGGGACAAGGAATTAGAACCTGGGTTACTGGGTGGACAGGACAAAAATGCAGCCCCTCGCTGGCCTCCTTGCTCTCATCTTCAGATGAAGCCCCTGAACGTTGGCCCAACCAATAGGAAACTCTCAGTGTAACTCAATAATAAAATCCCCTCCTGAGCCTAGCTTCACTCCTCTCACACTCTTCCCGCCCCCTCCTGTTCAAACATCTTACCTCCTGCCTCCTTGGTCGCTAGCTTCAGTGGTACCCATTGGTAAAAGCCGTTGCAATCAAGGGACCCTACAGAGGAAGAATTCAAATCCCCTGATTAGACAAACCACAGGAAAGAGGTTGAGTCCATGAGTGTGATTTGTCCATCCGTCCCTCCCCCTCGTAGGAATTTACTGGGATGTCAATGACACAGCTCCCTAAATGTACTATTCCTAAGGACAGCCCTACCCCCTTTAGAGATCTGACTGGAATCATTTAGCCCCCCAATCCACTATGAGGAGGCCTCTCGGCACCCTGAGATTTACATGGAGTGATACAGTCCCACTCAGGAAACATGCCATCACTAGACTGTCTCTTCAGAGCCACCTAATATCCCCCAGCAGAGTCCTCGCCCAGCTGTAGCCCCACATTCCACAGGGAAACATGCAGCTAGCAGATATTTGCTCTGCACTCTCCCCGTCCCTGTCCAGCCTTGTGTTATTCCCGGGGACCCCTGTGCGTTCCACCCTTGGAAGGGAGTTCTGTGTTTCATTCTGACGGTGACGAATGGTTGTGGTCTTTCTGAACACTTACAACGGTGAGTTCAGTCACGGCCCAGCTGCTGGGAAAGCGGTTTCCACTGCTCATGAGTCTCACCCTTGAGGTGCCAGTTCCATCGGCCCAGAGGAACGTAGCTGTCATGGCAGGCTATGATCAGAGTGAGGTAATAGGCCCTTGGGTAGCTTGGGCCAGTTCCATGGAGGGCTTTGAAGAGTAGGACCAAGCCCTAGCACTTGACTTGGTATTCAATGGGGAACCAGTGTAGAGAGCAGAGCTCTGGGGTGATATGCACTCAGCAGCCTGTTCTGTAAGCTAAGTAGGTTGCTGCATTACGAACCAATTGGGGCCTTAAGCGGAGTGTTTTTATGCCTAGGAAGTGTATATTGCAGTAACCAAGCCTTGAGGTTGCCTGCAGCTGTCATCATTTGGGTATTCATAGCTGTAGAAATCACCCTCCCAAAAGATTTCATGATTTATACATACCCCACCTCCTTCTACCTCCCAACCTCAACAGCTGGGTGTGAAACACTCACCCCTAGGCTGTGACCAAAGCCAGTACTTGGAGCTGGACTCGCAGCACTGATGTAACTGCTGACCCCTGAATCCTGATTGGCTGCTCCGTAAAGCTCTGCCATTGGCCCAGGACTGGTAGTGCCCAGAAACCCACCAGTGCGGCTCGGAGTAGAACCTAAGGGAGAAAGCAAAACTACATGGTGAAGATCCCAAAATGCAACCCCGTCCCACCCCCCTCTCATAGCCCAGTGCAAACCTCAGCCAGGTTGCTTCACCGGGTAGGAAAGTGGCAGTTACCTGTCCCTCGCACTACAGCTGCTGCCGCCGCTGCTGCCGCCATCGGTCCATATGCAGTAAGGGGAATTGCTGAAAGAGAAGGAACAGGCATCTCATAGTGGCACCAGAGGAAGCTCCCGAGCAGGCATCTTCACTTCCCTCTAGGAAACAGCTGCCAAAAAGGTGCATTAGCTTGGCATGTTACCTACTACACTCAGGATGGATAAGCAGGAGGAACACACAGTCCTGCACTTACAGGACAGTTTTCATTTAGAAAAGCCCTCAAGCAACTGAGCTGACCAATTCCAGACATAGGAAACGTTCCGTTCAGGACTGAAACACAGCGACATCTGGGATGACACTGTTAAACCGCAATACCACATGCCAGCTCAGGGCAGGAAGTGACAGAATCCCATAGCCAGGTGAACCGGCATGGGGAACTTAGGATGGCTATTGGCATTTGGCTCCAACCCTAAAGGCTAACACCCCAACTCTGGGGATTTTTGGTGGGCACAGAGGGTCAGTAGCTTGGTTTGACATCTCATTCAGAAGACAGCTTCAATGCTCAGCATCTCTAGGCATGCTGGGGCACAGCACCCTTCTCTAGCACCTTTCAACAGCAATGGTTCAATACTCACGCAACCTTCTCCACCCCAGCTCTCCCACTGCTGCAGACACGTAATCCTCCCTATCTTTCCAGCTCTCCTGCCAATTGCCACCCCCCGGCTGTCCACGCTAGAAGAGTGTGGAGCGTGCACCTGGGGGTGCAGAAGCCAGAAGAGGCACAATTAACACTGGAAGCCTTAACTTATATGTAGCAAATGTTGTCCATATTTCTACTGCCATGGGCACCCAGCCCTGAGGCCACAAGGCACCTACCCAGTACTGTTCTCATTGCCCCTAACATGCCTGGGTCAGCATTTCATGCTCTACTGCGAAATCCACTGTGATTCTGTTTAGAGCAATGTAAAAAGAGGTCAGAACAATCGATTAAGTTAAAGGGCTGAAATCCAGACTAGCTCGGGAGGGAATGTTTCATTGCAGGCTTTGTCTGGTTTCAGGCATACATCACATTGGGGGCTTAGATCTGGGTTAGTGGCTTATCATAAGCACAGAGCTGCCAGTATTTTTCTCCCAAAGATGCTGTTGTGGTGAGTAAAGGGCTGTTTTGCTGAGAAAGAATCCAATTTCCTCTGTAGGAAAAAGATTTTTGCCTCGTAGTTTATCTTGTTAGAAACCAGACTTCTGCCTTGCCTAAGAAGCTCCCATCTCATTAGCTGCTTCACACAGGAGCAGCACCGGATACTCTCAGAGTACCACCCTTCCTGTTTCAATGCTACTCAATACACCCCCTGCTGATGGTTTACATTTATAGAACACGTTCAGCCAGAAGGTTCCTGAAGCACTTCACACACAACCTACTGGCCTGGTCCTGCAAGGTGCTGAATGCCCTCAGTTCCCAGGGATGTCCCAGCAGGAGCTGCGGGAGCACATACGTTGTGGGAGCAAGCCCAAGGCGTGCACATGAATCGAGCACCCACCGCTGACAACAAGTTGCCCGGTGACTGTTTAACAGCCCCCAGCAGAGAAGTGAGGAATGCCACCATCTCCAGCTGAAATTCTGGGGGGAATCTAGGGACAGAGGTTGTAATTACTCAACATGGCAGCTAGCCAGGACACCAGCATTAATAGTTCACTGCTGGCAAAAGTACCAGTGTGTCTCTAATGAGCTCCAGTGAGCAGGACTTCTGTTTTATGCTCCTCCAGCAGCGAGGTGTGCCTCTTCGCACGCTGCAGGGGCACTAGTCCTATGTGGACTTAGAGGGAAGAGCACCTTTTACTGAGTTATCAACACTACTCTTGCAACACCCGTTTTTTTCTGGGAAGCCCCCTATTCAAATACAGACCCAGTCCAACCCTACTCCGTTTGAGAACTGGCAGAATCACAGCCACAGGTGGAATTTCAGAGGCTTATTCAACTATATATGTGGCTCCAGGAGAGGGCTTTATTAACTTAACACACCCCACTTCCCTTTGAGTAATTTGTTTTACCAACCTCAGCGTTCTTCCATGTGCACACTCTATGAGGATCAGCACTATTCTGCGCCATTGGAAAACTCCCCTTCCAATCCTCCCCAAACCCCCTGCAGCTAGCAAAGCTTCCAAATAATAAGCTCCCTGCAGAAGTCTGCATCCTCACTACAGACAAATCCAGTCCTTGAAGAAACAGATGGTGTCAAGGAAGTGTCAGAGTGAAAGGATGTTATGCAGAGTGAAAGGATGTTATGGAAGATGGGACAGTGGATAGGGAGGAGGAGACCAGCCCACTGCTAGACATAGCTGTTTTTCTAAGACAAATACCAGGCATGCTACAGAGCTTGGGAAAATGTGGCCATGGAAGGAAGATCCTATGGAAAGAGCAGCACCAAGAATACATGCTACACAAACTCAGAGGCCTGAGGAGCTGGGGGAAGAAGCAGGTATTTGGGGAAATACTCAGACTCCTGACTAGTCCTTGCAAAACTTCATCATCCCCCCTTCTATTACACCAGGCTCAACCACCATTACTGATGAGTACAGCTGGGAGCTCCACTACACTCAATGTTCCTCTACCATTCCCTGCCTAGAGAGCCTGGGGCTTAGGTAGCTGTGAGCTTCACCATACCCAGTGCTGAAATATCATTCCCTACTCTAACTCCCAGCTCCCAGGCAGGATCAAAGTAGCTGTGAGCTCCCCCAGGGCCAGTGCCCTGCACTACACCAGCTCAGGCTGGGACTACAGTAGTGGATTTCTTAGAATTCACATTGCTAGCAACAAGTTTTCATCAATGATTTAGAGGCTAACCCCTGGATAAGAAGCGAAAACAGGGCAGGAAACAGCAGCAGTTCAGAAGCTAGAGAATCTGGGGATTCAAGCCCACTTGCCCTCATCCTGTATGAATTGCATCTCCTCCAATGTGATATGCATGGTTCTGTTCCCCTCTCCACCCCTCGCCCCCAGCCCCTGTTCTTGATGTAGCTAGTGCAGATGGAAGAGGAAATGAGGAACGTTTCCAGTCTCACTGCGCCAAGCTATGGGGCAGCGACATCACTGGAATAACCCGAAGCCCCTTCTCCCCTTCCAGCTTGTGAGTTTTAGGAAATCAGTGGGACTGACCTGTGAGCTCGGGGAGGACGGGGGCACTCGGGAGAGGGGTCCGCTCTACACGGAATTCTAAAAACGAAATGTAAGACAACTTAGGAACTTGTAAAACGCCCCCGAGGGGGATCTGGCAGAGAGACAGCAGCATTGGGCCTTTCTGGCTAGAACACAAGGCCAGACAGAGATGGATGAAGTCACTGCAGCACCCGGCCTTCGACTCTTTATTTTAAATGAATTTCGAGTTGGATTGACAGCACTGGAGACTGAAAGCCTCTGCTTACCCCCAAAACAGGTACAGCACAGGCAAGGGCAGTGGAAGCTTGCCTTACGCTGCCCCGCCCAGACCATGTGCCTCAACTCTGCCCTGGGGGGACCATCTCTAGGGTTGAAAGGGAAGTTGAGTCTCTTTGGCCCAGCCAATCCTTGGCCTCGCAGCTAGGACTGCCAACAAGTGCCAGTTGAGCTGGAGGTGGCTTTGTGACATGAACACCTGGTTCGCTAGGACTGAGACCCAGCAACTGGATTCACACAGACTACCAGACAGCAACTTTCAGTCGCCGCCAACATAGGCTGGGTTCTGACTAGCAGCTTAGAGGTGAAAGCTGCCAGAGCCCGTTGCCAATCGCCTAATGTCAGGCCTTTCTACACAATCCATTGGGGGTGGGGGGCAGAGGCGGGCAGGGGACACTCAGAGTTGCCACTCGTCCTGAGAACAGCAGGGCAGTCTTTTATAGGGTGGCCTTGCAGCCTGCTCTTTGCTTGTGCCGGAAGGGGAGGGAGAGGAGGCCAACAGAAAGCTCAGAGCGGCTGCAGTGCATTCATCAGGGACCAGGCAGTGATGGTCACATATGGGCTTCAAGACAAGGAATGGGGCAGGTTAGGGAATGTACAAATATGCAGTGTTGTGAAGAGGGGTTTACTGGGTCTTTAAGAGATCCAGGATACAACTCACTGCATCTTAGACTCTCACATTTAGGAAGCCTGGGGAACTTCAGGCCCATTTAAAGCTAGCAGGGTTCAAGTCCTGCATTCTGTTTTCAGAAAGGTGGCGACTCTGGTGGAGAGACAGACACACACAGAGGCAGCAAGACAGGCGGAGCTGCAAGGGCCCTTCTGTGTAATAGCAGCCCCCAAGGAGGAACCTAGCAGAGAGGGGGGCGCATGAACCTAGGACTTTTCCTGTCACTGGAGTGAGAGGATAGCAACAGCAGACGCTCACAGGGCTACAGCCTCCTTCCTAACTAGCCAGTAGGCTGTTTCCACCTATTCCAGGCCTCCGTCCCCTCCCACCTTCACAGATTTAAAGAAAGTCCAAACTAGGGCAAGAGTAAAACAGGCAGAGATTGGGTCACATGCCATGGGCTTCCCTTAGTGTGAGGACAAACTGGATGAATGGGCAGGAAGAGGCACTTACCAGGAAACTGATAAGTGTAGCCAGGCGCAAGGCCCGTGTAACTCCGACTGGCATAAGTGGCAGCTTGAAAACCTGGATAACCTGCCAGCAGAGAAGAGGGGATTGTTACACGAACACACACAATTCCACTTTCCAGTTCCAGCTCTGCCTGCCTCCCCATAGCCTGAACACACACTGTGAAAGGACCAAGTAACATAGCAGTTGAACAACACACGCGTGCGCACACCGTAGTACCGTGCAGGAATTTGGGGAAGAATTGTAATGGAATTTTAATACATTGCCCCTTCGTGGTTCCAGACATTGTTACCCTGCAAAGACATGTAGATTTCCCTGTCAGAAAGCTCAAGGTCCCACAAACTAGCACTAGCAGGTTTTGTGAAAAGGGGCTCTGAGAGCCAGTGGGAGCATATGGATGACTGACCGGTACTAAATCACCCATCATCTACTTTAGTAATAGAGCTGCTGGCTAACATTCTGAAGTAGTTACAGAAAGAGCAGGTGGCTGAAAACATGCAGGCAGATAGCCTGTTCCCGGCACATAGCCTGTTCCTGGCACAGATCACTATTACAAGTCTTCCCATTTCCTGAGACGCTGTCATGGCTAATCACCTACTTTAAACAGTCCCATGAGAAAGACAGCAGCTGACTAAGAGCTGAATGTTTGATTTGAGATCTCCCATGACAAGCGTACATGGATTTCCCAGTGACTCATTTGAGTCTGCTGGTTTAAAATACAGGTCTACTCAAAAAAACCCCAAACTAAAATCTGAAGTGGCTTTGTGGGGTTCCAGATCTATTTTATCTCAGCAACTCCAGTGAGAATGTGCTGAGTGCAAATGCAAAGAAGAGGTGTTTTTCCTCTGCCTGCCAGCCCTAGCTGGGATCCAAGTGCCAGGTTGGAGTGTCCCTCCTCCAGGCCCACCCCTGGGGGCCCTGACCCAAAGGACACGTGTGTTTGTTCACCTTAACCACACCTATTGTACAGGTTGGATGGGCTCAGGTTGCTGGTGATGATCAAGCAAGAAAGACCCAAGTTTGACTCACAGACCCTAAAAGGAGCTAATTGGTCTGGAAGTCGGGGGGGGAGGGGACCCACACCTTTTCCTTTGTAACCTGAACACATTTGCTCTGAAGACACAGAAAAAAGGTCCCCACAATGCCACACATAGACACTTCCTTGTCAGAGTGGCCAGTTTGATTTGTGACCCAGAATACGTTCCCTAAAGGAGGGAAGTCAGTGGTATACAGGCTCCACTGGATTCTCAAGGACATTTTTATCCCCCTTGAAAACAATGAGACTGTTTATTAGGACGATACACAGAGAACACACTCTGCCTGTGTATTTGAAGTGATTATACTCTCCCCTTCACCCAGCTGAAGAAGGGTGACTAATACTATTTGGGGCTCTTGAAGCAAACATTCATTGTAAAGTCTGGCCTAGTACAGCAGTAATATACTTGGACGTGGAAAACTCTGCTTTTGGCCGAATTGTGTTGCCAGGGCATATACGGCCTTTTATTTGTGTTGAGTCACAGCGTAGATCCTGTTCTATAGGTATTATATTGGACAGGAATTCCAATGACACGTTAACATTTCTCCCAACCCAACTGCATTCCTGTTCTTTTTGTGACTCCACCTCTAGAACCGTGCATACGCGGTACATCTACAGTTCTTCCATGCTGCCACCAGAGGGCGATTTGTGATCATAAATTGATCCCAGCCCTCCTCCTCCCAGCTTCACTGCTGCTTTTCAAAATGGGGTCTGATGTCATAGATCCAATCTCTTCCTGAACAGCCTGAGCCACCTCCCCCATTGTATTATACCTAGAAACGTAGTCCCAGAATAAAGCCTTCTGCCCCCTGAGCAGAGCGCCCTACTGCTGCTGCCAAGTATGACGTGGGGGCTAGAGAGAAGCGTTCTCTTTTGCAGCACTTACCCAGCATGCCAATCCCAAGCATGAAGGCATCCATCCCATAAGGCATCACTCGGGACCGCCCTCTCGCAGAGCCAGTGGGGGACATCACTTCCTTTGGCTGAGCTTTTTTACATTCCACCTGCCACAAGAGAGGGAAAAAAAAAAAGTGTCGGACCTCGGCCTTGACTTGCACAGCACGTTTGCTTGGAGCACGTACAGTACCGCGGGCCACAGGCCAGGAGGGCTGCCTTAGTACACTGGAACCACTGCGCTTTCTCCGTCCCACGCACCACTCCCGAAGCCTCCCTCCCATCCTGCAGCCACTACCACGGCCTGCAGCCTCCCCCGCCCTGTTACTCTGCTAGAGAAGCAGCATTGTTGAGTAGTTAAAACAGGTGACTACAAGTTCTACCCGTGGTTCTGTCCTTGACTTCCTCTGTGACTTTTGGCAAGACAACCTTGGAGCCTCAGTGTCCTCGTTTGTTACATGAGGATACCTGCCTCCCAGGGGTGGGGAGAAGTTCAGCTAACGCTTGTACAGCACTCAGGGGTCACAGTTACAATTCCCAGTTATGGTTAGACTGCGTTGCCTTTTGGGCTCCAAATACCAGCAGTGGCTCCCCTCCTTGTTGAGGATCTCCTCCAGAGATCTGGGGCAGTGATTTCAGGGGTCCCATCTGCTTCCGACCTGCAGTCCCACAGCCCCAGTGCTTTATCCCATCCCTCCACCGCCAGCTTTGCTCTTCACACTCACCATTTTGTTATTGATCTCATGGAAGTGGATCTCACACACCTTCTCCACAATATCTTCACTCTCAAATGTGACAAATCCAAACCCTGAAGAAAGGGCAACACTTCCTGGTCAGGGCAGAAGTCTGTGTGATCAGTACCTGCCACTTGCCTGTCCCACATGCCCAGGAGAGAAGGCAACCTGGGGTGGACCAGTTGGGTCATGGCAATACTTCCACTACTCTCTGGTCTCCAGTAAGTCCTGCATGCATGCAGCACTCATATGAGGAGCACGGAAGTCACTGTCCTCTCCCCGACTTCCCTCTCTCCTCACAACTCCCACCTTCATTAAAGCCCATGACACTTGTTGCTGATGGATTTATTCTATTAAACTTTGCTATTTTTCCAAGACAAACTAGATGGCTTAATAACGGATACCACAATAGAGGGTTCCAATCCAGCAGAGGTCCATACGAACAAAACGGTGTCCTACCAATGCCTGTTCATAATGTGAAATGAGTGTGGTGGGTCCCAGTCCAGTCCCCAATAGACAGGCACCCACATCACAAACATCACCATCCCAAATAGTGATACTCAGCACATTTCACCTTCAAAGCCCTACCTGTACATTAATTGGTCCTTACAGCCCTGTGTGTGACAGGCAAGTATCAGAATCACTATTTCTGGAGCAAAACCAAGGCATGGAAAGGTTAAGTGATTTGCTCAAGTTCACACCGTCCAACAGTATCTGAGGTGGGAATAGAATTTGGGAGTTCTTGCCTCCCAGCCCTGTGCTCAGAGCACATCTCTAACTGACCCCTTTGCTGCCAGTCTTGGCAAAGGACTGACTGAGCTCCGGAGTCCAAACTTCCTTTTCACAGCCAGGGGTGGCCCTTTTGGGGAAGAGTGGAGGCATGGCAGCGAGGGACTTTGAGTGAGCTTGCATTGCAGCTGCGGCTAAATGGAGCTTTCAGCCTCCAGGGCTACTAACTGAGTCAACTTCACCAGTGCTAAAAATCATTTAAACACACACACACACTTTTCTATTTTTCAGTATTTTCCAAGCTGGACTGGACTCTTTCTATGAGCTTCTCCTTTCTCTCCAGGTAGGCATTTATATTGCCCCAATCATGATCTGCTATCTGGGTGCCTTGGAAACTCAAAAGAAAGTACCCTACACTGAAGCCACAAAGTTGCAAATACCAGACCAGATGATTGGTCCATCTAGTCTAGTATCTGCCTCAGGCAGGGACCAATACCTGATGTCTCAGAGGAAGGCAGTCCTCCCTAGCCCTTCTGTAATGCTCTACATAAGAATGGCCATACTAAGTCAGACCAGTGGTCCATCTAGCCCAGTATCCTGTCTTCCAACAGTGGCAAGTGCTTCATAGGGAATGAACAGCACAGGGCAATTACCGAGTGATCCGTCCCTGGTCATTAAATCCCAGCTTCTGGCAATTGGGAGGTTTAGGGACATGCAGAACATGGGGTTGCGTCCCTGACCATATTAGCTAATAGCCATTGATGGACCTATTCTTTATGAACATATCTAATTCTTTTTTGAACCTGGTTATATTTTTGGCTTTCACAACTTCCCCTGGTAATGAGTTCCACAGGTTGACTGTGCATATTGTGAATTATTTCCTTACATTTATTTTAAACCTGCTGCCTATTAATTTCAGTGGGTGACCCCTGCTTCTTGCATTATGTGAAGGGGTAAATAACACTTCCTTATTCACTTTCTCCAAACCATTCATGATTTCATAGACCTCTATTATAACCCCCTTAGTCATCTCTTCTCTAGGCTGAACAGATCGTCTTTTTAATCTCTCCTATCTGTTTTTGTTGCCCTTCACTGTATCTTTTTAAATTCGAATACATCTTTTTAAGATAGGGCACGCAGTACTCAAGGTGTGAGCATAACATGGATTTATATAGTGGCATTATGATACTTTTTCGTCTTATTATTTATCCCTTTCCTAATAGTTCCTAACATTTGGTTTGCTTTTTTGACTGCTGCTGCACACAGAGATGTTTTGAGATAACTAACTACGACTCCAGGATCTCTTTCTTGAGTGGCAACAGCTAATTTAGACCCCAGCATTTTGTATGTATAGTTGGGATTATGCTTTCCAATGTGCATTACCTTGCATTTGTCAACACTGAATTTCATCTGCCGTTTTGTTACCCAGTCACCCAGTTTTGTGAGAACCCTTTGTAACTCTTTGCAGTCAGTTTTGGAGGTCTCTACATTGAGTAATTCTGGATCATCTGCAAACTTTGGCACTTCACTGTTTACCTCTTTTCTAGATCATTTATGAATATGTTGAACAGCACTGGTCCTGGTACAGATCCTTGGGAGACCCTGCTATTTAACCCTCTCCATTGTGAAAACTGACCATTTATTACTACCCTTTGTTTCTGGTCTTTTAATCAGTTACTGGTCCATGCGAGGACCCTCCCTCTTTTCTCATGACTGCTTACTTTGCTCTAGACAAGTCCTGTAGAGGGCAGAAGTGCAGGATCTGATGATTTATTATGAGCTAGCCATTCCGCCCCCATTAGGGTGGGGCTGGAGGGGTACATCTATAAAATCAGGCAACCAGAATCACCTAAACAGTAAGAAAATGAGATGCACTGAAGGGCACCCTGGACAGCAAGAGTGAATACGTAAGTATAGCTGGGAGAGAGAGCCACAAGCAGAAAGTGCTTCCTGTGTGAGTCTGAGGCAGACAAACACACTGTGTAAGTGTTTAGTGATGTACGTGAACATGGCAGTGGCCCAGCAAAGGGCTGCCACCATCACAGTGTAGTTCTGTCCTCAGGATTGTGCACACCATTGTGGTGTCCTCCTCCAAGAGTGGTAGTCTGTTAGAGGGCACATGTACAAGATATTCAGGCACCTCCAAAACTAAGGCTCAAACTCAGTGGTCTCCTGTCTGATCCGAAGAGCCTGAATACCAAAGCCAGGCTCCCAGGCTGTAACCAGACTCCACAAATGGGATTTGATGAAAAGGTGACTTGGGAGCCCCGGGCTGAGGAAGGGGTCAGAGGCAGGCACTCTTCTGGGTCTTGCGTCAGCTTCCCCAGGGTTCGGATTACTCAGGACAAGGTAAGACACACACAGACGACTGGAGCCACGTAGGTAGCTGGGGAGGGGAGGAGGCTGCCTCCTCTCACATATCAGCCACTCGGCAAGTTTACAGCACAGGAAACGGGCTGGACAAAAGCTCTCTGTGCTGCGAGGGACTCTGCTAAAGGATGCGGATGCTAAGGGATGGGGTGATGGGAGGTGAGATAAAGAGCAGCTGTGACCTGCATGCCCTGCTGCTGGCCACGGGACACTAGCTTCCCCTCCACCCCCATCACCACAAACACACACACACGCTGCTCCTGTCATTACGCAATCCCCTGCCAGCTCTCCACACACACACACACACGCTGCCAGGGTGCTGCCCTCACCTCGGTGTCGGTTGGTTGTCTTGTCAAACATCAGCATAGCATCATCCACCTGCAAGGGACACAAAGGAGGAAAAGGCTCAGATCAGGTTATTACTGAGAAAGAGCTCTCCCCTGCTCTCCCTCCTTCCGGCCGGCCCCATGCCAGAGAGAAACAAGACACCCACCTGCCCTCAAAGCGCAACATGACATTAAAAAAAAAAATAAAAATCAACCATTCACTTACCCTTGGGAGGCCCCCAAGTGCCAGGGCCCCGACCCAACAACGGGACAGGATTCCCCCCCCCCCTCCATTAAAGCTTCCCCACTGTACTGAGGGCAGGGACTCCCAGCCTGAACCAACGGGCCCATCTCCATCCAAACTTTAGGGTGCTGGAACAGGTTCCCACCTAGCCATGCTCCTGGGGAGGGCAGGCACTTTCCTTCCCACTGAGCCAGGAAGCAGTCCTGGACAATTTGCATGAAGCTCCACAGACAGAGAGAGAGACTGTCTCGGTGTCCATGTGCACAAACCAAAGCCTGAGAGGGGAGAAGCAACAAGAGGCCTCACAGAGACGGAAAATGGAGGCCTCAGACACAACAGAGACTCTGCTTGGGGACTCTGGGAAGCCACCAGGGCAGGTGCAACCATTTAGGCAAACTAGGCGGCTGCCTAGTGGTTGGGGGTGCCTAAAAGCCCTCTCAGGCGAGGAGGTGGAGTGGAGGTGAGCTGGGGTGGGGGGGGACACGGGGAGGGCCGCCCACAGTAACGGGAGGGGGGGCGCACAGGGGAACCGCTCTCCGTCCCAGATCACCTCCACTCTGCCTCCTCCGCTGAGCACACAGCCCCCACTCTAAGTCTCCTCCAATTGGCACTGCAAGCCTGTGAGGGGAGGAGAATTAGAGCGGCGCTGGTGTGCTCAGCGGAGGAGGCGGAGCCAAGGTGAGCTGGGGCGGGCTCCCTAGGCGGGGTTAGCTGCCGTGGAGGCAGGCTCCCCGGGTGGAGTTAGCTTCTGCGCGGGTGTGTGTGTGTGTGTCTCCCCGGGCGGGGTTAGTTGCCGCGGGGGGGGGGGGGGGGGGGGGGGGGGGGGGGGGGGGGGG
>NW_020665141.1:2698607-2729435 GCF_002925995.2 Terrapene triunguis | reverse complement strand
GGGGGGGGGGGGGGGGGGGGGGGGGGGGGGGGGGGGGGGGGGGGCTGCAAGATGGAAGTTTCGCCTAGGGCGTGAAACTTCCTTGCACCGGCCCTGGAAGCCACCTCCACCCCAGAGGAGCTTTCCTCTAAGTGAAGTTTCCCACTGCTGGAGGGTGTAATTAGAGCAAATTTACTGCAAGGACTGAGCTAGTGCTGCCTACTGAATGGGGGGAGTGGATGCAGACACCAACCATCCCCCTCCCCCCACCCTGGGGCCACTCTCCCTCTCCACCCCCTGCCCCCACCAGTGCCTGGTGCAACTTTCTTTCCCCTGCCTGTGCTCTGCTGGGTATTTCCTTGTAGAGAAGCAAATCTGTGCAGCTACAAGTCAGGCCAAGCAGAGTTAAAAATGCACTCCAATCCCCTCTGCGTAAACCACCATGTAAACCTGTCCCACTGACCCATGCTCCTCGCTAATACCACTGCCTTAATCTGATTATGAAACTGGATGTGCAAGTGCTCAAGGGAGGGGCAACAGTATCCATCCAGCAGCTAGCCAGGGCCTTCCTCCGCCTCAATCAACGACAGCCGGGAGGGACCAAAGCAGCCTACATTGCTTGGAATCAGCTATTTCTCCCACCCCCACTTACAATTCCCCGTTTTCCTCCTTCCCAGCCTTGGTCAGTGAAGGAGGCTGAGATGCTGCCTCCCCAGAAAGGCCCTGCACTAGTCCGTGGCACAAGGGGCTGAGCCCGTCTCTACCAACCAGCACTGTCAGATGGCCACGCCCCAGGCTTCATTCAAAAGAGAGCTTGCAGCTGGAATGAGATGGGGGAGGGGGCTTACCAACATCCCCCCGACAAGGGGGCTCCATCAGCCTCAGCTGCCAGTGAGATAAAGGGGCACCTTTCTCCCATAGGTGAGATGGGAGGATGGAAGGAGGCCATTACTAAATACCCTCCACAATGTCACATGGAAAAGGGTCGTGTGGTCACTTGGGTCCCCCCAAGAACAGGGGTCACCACCCACATCTGCCAGCTCCAAAGAGCAGAGTGACATACAGAGGACTCGGCTACCATCCCACGCCACACTGCAGCCAGCGAAGTGGGACTTGAACTTTCCCAGCTAGGCCCCAGATCCATCAGGTCGTGAGGCCAAGACCCGAGAAACTCACTAGTGATCCAAGCTGAGCGGAAGGGGTCCTAACAGTTTAGATGGAAGATATGACAACCAACGCTTTGTCTGACACTCAGTGCTACCTGCTTCTCTCCGCTGAGGCAGGTGGGAGGGGGAGTTGCCCAATGGGTGGAAATATGCTCCAGCTGCTCGCTTACGCTATCTTGTCAGCCATACCCACTTTTTACAACGGTCTTTGTTACTTGCAGAGCTTGGAAAGGGAGGGAGCTTTCATGACTGGTGGATCCCATGGGTTAATTAAGGTTATGTGGGCCTGAGTGGGATGGAGCACAATACCATGCCCCTCTCAGCAACACCCTCAAATCAGCAGCTGCACCTTTGCAGTGCTTGAACCCAATCACAGCAGCTACCATCCCAAACTAAGCCTCATGTCCTGACGGAGCTAGCACCAGTCCCCTAAAAATCAGCCAATCCCCTCTGAAATCTAGTCCTCCAAAGTCAGATTGTCCACTCTAAACAAGCCCCCACCCAGACTGTAAATGTAAAGCCTATTTACATTTACAGTCTGAAAACAACTGTCCCCTACATGAATGCGACAGCAGTGCCACAAAACTCAACCAACTCCCGCACCCTCTCAATATCTTGAGCCTCCCATCCAGGAGCTCTAGGATCAAACAAAATCCCATTAGGGCCAGGACCGTTTTATACACCAGCACAAATGCACTTTTAGAGTATCAATAGAAGTGTACACACATAAAGAACGGTTCAAAACACAGCAAAATGGATTCCTCAGACTTTCACCTCAAGAGACCCCGAGTCACGTCTTTCCAACCTAACAGGCTAAATAAGTTTGATGGGCTCAGACTAGTTTGGAAGTTGACCCACAGTTCAGCACAACTGGTGAATTTCTTTTAGGAGAGGCCCAAACTAGAACACCAGCTGGTTAGAATTAAGGTGCATCAGCAGCCTGAGGGGCTCAGGACTGGCTCAGCCAGGGTTACAAATCGTCAGGATTGAGGTGCACTGTCAGAGCAGCATGAGTGGCCCAGGACTGTCCCAGCATGGGGTGGCTACTTGCAATTCCCCATCCCATCAATCAAACTCCCTTGTAATCGCCCTGCTGTGTCACACAACAGTACCACGAGGAGTTATCAGGCTAGCATTGCCACGGTAACTCCCAGGACACTTCAACAAGCTGGGCTGGCCCTGGGCTGGCTCTGGTTCATCCTAAGAGCCTCACGCTGTCCTGGGGACAACGTACACTAAAACACTCCAAAACCCACACAACAAAACGCAAGTGGAGCTCATTGCAGGATACCCTTCACTCCAGCAGCTCAGAGCAGGGAGGGACTTTGCATCTCAAACAGCACCCTGACAGGGTTTCTCAAACTACACAACACAGGACTCAAACAGCGCCACCCTGTGGAGAGCAAGGTAGATTATGGAAGATAAGCAAGAACAAAGAAACTTCCAGTTGAAGAGCAGAAAGAGCAATAATTCAACCACAGAACAAAAAAACTAAGCAATCCAGACAATATGGCAGAAGTGCCTGGAAACCTGGGAAGTGCCTAACTGTGTGCTCAGCTGCCGCCACCTGCTCTCAGTAGGCAAGGCCAGGGGGTTCAGACAGGAGGCTCACACTCTGCCAGGTAGATGCACCTAGGAATGCCAAGCATGGGTGCTTAACAGACATGAACCAATAAAGCCCACAGCCTCCCTGTGAGGTGGGTCAAGATTATTTGTCCCATTTCACAGATGGTGAAACTGAGGCACAGAGCAGCAAAGTGACTTGTCCAAGATCAGTGCCAGGAATGGAAGCCAGGGGATGCTGAGCTTGCAGCTCCTGGAGAGCAGAAGGCCAGGCTCCCCTTCAGCCCTCAGCACATTCCCAGCAGCACAGGCCTTTCCGAGCACCGCACCGGGTGCACATTCAACTCGCAAACTGCTAATGTGTGTCCTTAATAGGCTTCTGTGTCCATGGAAACCCAGGGCAGGGGAGGCGGGATTAGCGGGGCCGGCTGGCCCCAGCAGCCAAGTTCATGTGGCCAAGCGCTAAGTGTGAGTGGCAGTCCTTGGCGGGCGGCTATTGTTGTGGCTGGCTGTTGGGTGCCTCTCTGGGCAGAGCCCCCGCTGGGATCCCTGCCACTCCCAGGCCCATTCTCCTGAGCCTTTCTTCTCCGGGCCGCGCTAGCTTTGCCAACGCCGAGTTAGGCCTGAACAAAAGAGGCTGCTGGGGACAGCTTCTCTTGGGGCCTGATTACCATGGTAACCCTGGCCCCTCCAATCCCAGCTGCTGGATCAGATTAGTGCGAGCTCTAATGCTCTTCTGCAAAGCGCTCAGCACAGACACAAAGACACCCTGCTGCGGCCAGTCTCACCAGGAGCCGGCCTCACAGGCCTGTGTGAGAGAGGGCCGCCTGCACCTCTCGCCCCAGACACACACAAAATGGCCTTTCAATGCCGCCTCGCTCCCCCTGTGCTCACCACGCTGGAGCAACGCTACACCTCATACCACGGCATACCCAGCACAGCAGCTCAGATCTATGCCCATACCCCACGCCCGGCCTCCAAACATCCCCCCTCTCCTCCCAGATTCCACCCACCCATATTCCAACATAAGCTTGCCCAAAGAGGGAAGGAGCAATGAGCCATCATTGCTCTCATCAAAGGGGAGCGATGCACAAATCTCCCCCAATCTCACAAAAATAAGTAGAGGAGGAAGGGGAGCACCCAACCTCCCCAGAGCTCCCTCCCTCCAAGGGGGTCATCTAGAGGACAGAGCCACCCCCTGATTTCTTCCAATTTCACAGACAGAGCGTTGGGCTAAACAGGAGCAGAGTTACCCCAGATTTCCCTCGCTCATGCACACAACCAGCAAAACTAAAACTAACAAGCACAGCCCAGAGAGGGCTGTGCTGCCTTATTCTCTGAAAAACAAAATCCTGTTGAAATTCAACCACACCCCCAACAAAAGGGAATTGCAGTGCACACACGAGGTTGGGAATATATTCTGCTCACACACACACACCCTTCACAAAAACTACCCATTATAAAAATATTATAGTTAAGAATTTAGAGTCTGGCAGCAAATTCTCAGTTAAGGCTCCAACACCAACTTGAAGCCTGTCCCTGCCCCCACTCCATACACAAGCCAGAGACCACACCCCCACCATCCTATTGCCATATCAACTCTGCCCGCCCTCTCGTGCATATGCATTAGGATAAGTTATTTCATTCTGTAATCCTGCCCAGGGACCACATGGCTGGGCGGGGAGATTCTGGCCCATCTTGGGAGGGGGTCTCAACTCCCTGTTGAGGAGATATGAGAAAGGGATGGAGAGGGGGGTGTTTGTGTGTATCTGTATGCTGAGGATAGGTAGGGATGTGAAGAGAGGTCTGGGGACAGGCTGGTGCTGGGGGATGGCACCGAATACGCTGGCCACGAAGAAAGGGCCAGAGTTCAAAGTGGTTTGCAATGTGTGTGTGGGGATTCTTTGGTCTGTGCACTGAGAGGTGTGAAGGCAGAGACACATTTTGAGCTTGTACTGAGAAAGGGAGGGGTTGCCCAGTAGGAACAGAAATGCAGGGTGTCATCTCCAGCCCACGTCGGGAAGGTGGGCAGAGATACTGGGAAAGGATTCAAATTAACTTCAGAATTGTCTGATTTTTTAAAATAGCATTTACAGTTCCAACAATACAGTTGCAATGGAGTGTGGACATACCATACAACCGTAACTGGGCACTAACAAAAGTTTTGCTGGGTGAATTGTCTTGTTTCTCTTAAATAAATATTTGTTTTAATTGTTGAAACACAGCAGATGAGTGTTTAGCTTCGTGGTCAAGGCTGTAGTGATCCAACGTCTGACGTTAGAAGTTCAAGGCTTAAGTTTCTTCTATAGCTATTAGATAATGCCTTTCTCCTTGTTCAACCACTAGGCTCAGCCGTGACGGGGGAAGGAAAAGGTTAAAATATCAACTCCAAATGTACTGCCTCCACAGAGCTCGGCCACAGAAGTCCCATGGCAATGGACTTTTGGAGCACTATTTGGTAGTTAGGGGGCGTACGCATGTCCCCCGAGTCCCACATTCTATAGACAGAGGGTATAATGATCCCCCCGGCTCCTTCAGAAACCTTCTCTGGAGTTGGGCATCAAATCGATGGGGAGGAGGGAGGAATAATGTGGCTCTGAGGAGGAAATACATTCAGGGACAGAGTCGTCCTTAGGGATACGCAGCATACTAAGTTTTCCAGCCCCGGAGTCCGTGCCTATGTCCAAGACAGCAGGTAAGAGCAAGTCGGCTCCCACACATCCAGCACGTGCTGCAGTCTCCTTATTAGGCAGAAGACAGGGGCCATATTCACAGAGCCAAATGCGCCGGCGTAGGGGCACCAGTTGCGCCGGCATAGGGGCACCTGTTTAATAATCCTAAGGATGGCCCTGTTCAGAGAAAATGTTAACTGTTGGTAAGGAGCCCCCGTTTAGTCCTTCATGGCATTGCTTCTGCTGAGCCCTACTTTAGGGAGCTTTGCTAGCAGTGTCCTCCCTGAGGAAATGGGCTAAGAAGCTCTGGTAGCTGATCAGGAATTGAAGCTCTTCCCTCCCAAAGTCAGCCTTTGATCTTGCTGCAGTGCTGAGAGCAGCCCTAAAGATTTCACAGATGGGCACATGGCATTGAAGCTGCCCTCCCCCAGGTGAGCAGGCCCTGAGATGTTTAGGCAGAAGAATGTTAACCAGTTCACTAGACTGAACGTACAGTATTATCCACGTAGATAGCCTTTCAGCAGACATCCCTTGGCCTCCGGGTTTTTCCTCAAAAGGCGACAAACAGTCTAACCTTTTCAATGGCCTAGTCCCATCAGCTAACAGCTATCAGCTAACTCACCTTACTAATACAGTCATGGGGCTTTGGGGAGGGATGGGCCGAGACTGATTCAGATGAAAATCCAGTAAAGTTTTGGAGTGAGCTTCTGCAGGTAGACATCTTGGTGAAAGTTGCAAATATTCAAATAAGAACTTTGAAGGCAGAAGTGGAGAAGGCTTCCCCATGAACAGCAGATCAGCTGACCCCTGTTCATTTGAAGAGATACTACCATATCTTTTTAGAAAATTGTAAAAGGAGTGATGGCTGCAAAGAATGAGACCTTCAGAAAGAGACTGAACCAGGGCTTTGGAGTGGAGCACGGAGCTGGAGCGCAGAGCAGCTCCGGAGCAGTGGAGCTGCAGGTTTTTGCCTGGAGCTGGAGCGGAGCCAGAGCACAGCTCCAAAGCCCTGGCTGGAACAGGACGTAGTAAATTATGATGAACTGGAAAACTAACAGCCATGCTACCAGGTGAAATGACATGAGGTCCTGGTGTACTAACCAAACTACTGGGACAACAGAGCTTGATTTAGGGGAGGAGTAAATGGTTACTTGATCCATGCACAGGGACAGAAACTCCAAAAAGTAGATGTGCTGTGCCCATGCTAGTGCTAAGACCACCACGCTGGCTCTGTCCTGCTGAAACTTTCTCACTGCTCTGGGGATGACAGGAAAGTGAGGACAGGAGCCCCTTTCCCCCAGTGTAAATGAAAGGGGCCTGATAGGCATGCCTGTGCCTGCTTGCTCTTGAGCAGATCCTTGGACACCTGGCAAATATCAGATGAACCACCAAGAGTCTGAATGACCACTCATGCTGATCTGCGCTTCTCTGACTCAGGTCATTGGCTGCAGCATCTTTGGCTCCGTGCCTGCCAGGTGCAGAGTAAAGGGAATCCCTTTGTTCCAGATGTAGAATTGCCACAAGACAAGTTGCCTGCTGACACAATGGAGGTGATCAAATTCCCCCCATCTGTTCGGGATGTAAATTGCGACCATGTTGTGAATAAAAATTTGCATCAGTTGCCCTTTGATCTGTGGAAGAAAGGATTTGAAAGCAAGTTTGACGAGCCTCTGCTGTAGCAAGTTTACGTAGAGCTTTGATCCCTGAAGTGGACTGTGGACAATTAAGGATCCTAATTGTGCTCTCCCACCCTAGAGCAGAGGAAATCATGCCTATCATGAGCAGGGGAGAAGGACATTATTTTTAAGATGTTCTCCAGCAGCGTCCACAAGAGTTTTTGATTAGGGGAGTGGGGAAACACTCATTTCCCAGCTGTGAAATACTAGTTTGTACATGATTCAACTACCCTTGCAAGGGTCACATCCCTGGCCTTCTAATGGATGTGCATGTGCGTGTAACACAAAGGTGGAGGCGGCTATCTGGCCCAACACCTAAAGATAAAATCTCACAGGACCTTCTAGCCTGGACCTGGCTAGGTTCACTGCCTGGATGAGATCTCAAAACCTGGCCTGTGATGGGCAAGCTAGAACCCTTGTAGAATTTAAGGTTGCCACTACAAAGGTGAGAACCCAGGCTGGACAAAGGTAGATTTTTCCTTGTTTACCCTCAGACTGGGAGATATATAGAGGGAGCACAGGATATGGGCCACCTCATCGAAAGGCTGAGCTCTCATAAGCACGTCATCTAGCTATGGATACCCCTGCAGACCCAGGCAACATGAACAAGTCACAACCACCTCCATGGATCTGGTGAACACTCTGGGGGCTATAATCAGCCTGAAGGGTTGAGTACCTTGTACTGATTGGTAATTGTCTACTACAAACCTCTGAGGTACTTCCTGTGCTTTTTCCTTTTCAAAATGTGAACGTAATCATCGTGAAGGTCAAGGGCCTCAAACCAGCCTGGAGGGTTAGGAGTCAGGATTAATCTCTCCAGAGAAAACCTTGCAGAATTGGATTTTCCTTATGTAATTGCTCAGTTGATCCAATTTCTAGAATTGGGTGCAGACCGCCATTCCTTCTTGAGAAGAGGAAACAACACTTCTACGATTCTAGTTTAACTGGGCCAAGAGCTCGTCACGAAGTTCCTCATGAGAAGGCTCCCTGAAAAGGGAAGGGGGCTTGAGCTCTCTCATTGTCATGAATGGGAAGAAGTACCCCCATGCAGTGAGCTCTAGGACCTAGCAGTCCAAAGAAATTACTCAGATGCCTTTAAAAATAAAAAAGGGAGTTGTTCCCAAGGGGTGAGGTAAAAGAGGAAGAAGTTGAGGATCTGGGTCCTCCAAAATTGCTTTGAGGTCCTCTGGGGCATACTCTCCCTTGCTGAACTAGATGCAGCACCAGCTCTGGCTGAGGTGGAAGGTATTTTCCTCCTCTGATGGTTTCTTTTTTTAAATTTCACTTAAAAAAAAAAAAAAAAAAAAAGACTGTCTAGTCCTATTGCTGGTAGCCTGATTCCAGGAAGGACTGTTGAAATTGTCCCTTGTGAAATCTAAACTATTTCCTGCAAATAAAAGCTGACTCAAGTCCAGACACCTCTCCATTGACTTTGTGACCTTAATCCTTTCCAGAACCTCTGTCCCAGAGTGGAAAAGGTTGGTTTCTTTAAAAGGCAGGTCCATGACCTTGGCTTGGTGGAGATGAGAGTTTTGGCGCCAAGAGTGTTTCCTAAGGGACCCAAGCATGTTCAAAGTCCTAGTATAGTGCTGTCTGAGACATCAATGGAAGCTTTGGGAGTATGCTTAGACACCTGGCCTTCCTCAAACAATTCCACACATCTCGGTATCTTCTCCTCATAAAGGGAGCTGGTCAACATTTTTCATTCACAGCATTTTAAAAATAAAAAACAAAAATGGCCTTTCTTTGAAAGGAAAAGCTTTTTTATATTGATTTCTTTTTAATTTTCCAGTTTTTTGTAAAAAAAAAAAAAAAACAAAAAAAACAACCCAAACATTTGAAGTTTTGGGGGGTTGTTTTTACCCTCTCCCTCCATTTCACCCCTTAATTATTGAGCAATGGCTAGTATTTTCCCTACATGCACTTTTTCTTTTGCCAAAGGTCAGAGAAGTTTAAAAAAAAATCATTCATATACTTGTTCTCAGTGGCAACACATTTTTTTATCAAAGATTTGAAATTAAAAACAAAAAAAATTGTGATCAAAATTTAAAGTGGTTCCATGTCAAACCCAGCAACACAAATTTCAAATTTGCTCATTAAATTGTTTTTCCATTTTTCTGCTCATGAATGTGCTGGGCTCAAGATCCTGCCTTTGATTAGGCAGAAAACTTATGTCTGGCAATAGCTACCTTGGCAGCCTTGACAGCTGGAGAGTTCATACATTTTAACATCAGGGAAACCACTGTGATAATCTAGCCTGACTTCCTGCATAACACAGGCCACAGGATTTCACCTAGTAATTCCTGCATCATGCCCATGCCTTCTGGCTGAGTTAGAGCATATCTTTTAGATAGACACCCAATCTTGATTTGAAGATTTAAAGTGATGGAGAATCTTCCACATTCCTAGGCTTGTTGTGTCAGGCTTGCCTAGCAGTTAACCTTCTACCTTAACACATTCAGTTGTTTGAGCACCTTGTCCCCAGAAGTAGATGACAACTTCCCAGCTTTAAATATTTCACTTGCAGCGGAGATCACAATTGAGCTTGGGGTAGGATTCTGGAAGAACAATCCAAATCTTTCCCTGGGAACTGGCAGAAAGATCTAGGAGTCTGACAAATCAAGGAGCAAAGGCCAGATGGTGCCTGCCAAATCCTGGGAGGCTCTGGTGTCACACAGAGGAGGGGAAGGAGTAGTCACGGCAGTCTCATCAGTTGCTAAGGTACCGGGGCACCTTAGAGGATAGTCCTCACCAGTTCCTGCCTCTCAGAGTACCAATGCCCTGTGGATCAGTGGTGCTACTGGATGTGGGGTCAGACAGAGGTCAGGTAGACCCTAAGGAGACTGCCTTCTTTGGAGGAGACTTCCTGGCAGAGGAGTAGATCTAGGTCTCCTCAATTCCTTACACTAAAGATATCACAGATGCAGGAGGACCACAGGGCCAGACACAACGAGGGGTAGAGTACCCCTAAGGAGGAGATCCTGGGTAAGTCTTTAACAGGGCTCTCCAAGATGACAAGGTTCCAAATATGTCAAATGAAAATAAGGCTCCCCATGAGGAGGAACCATAGCTGACTGATACGGAACACTCTTTTCATAGACCTGGATATCATACCATCCTGAACTCAGATCTCATGGGAGCTGAGAGCCCCCAAGACCAAAGGGTGGCACAGGCTTGCCTCAGAACCACAACACCAAGGAGTCATCCACACACGGCCAGAGGAAGAGCATTTTGGAGAGAGCCTCCCCGGAAACAATCCCACAGGGAGAAGAAGCTGGGGCTTGGCACTGAGAATGGTGACATCCCTCACACCAGAGCTCTGAGGGTGTGTATTTCTGTTGGAGTGGCCAGATGAATCAGAAGGATGCTCCAAAGCAGAGGATCAATCCAATCGACCCAGATCTAAGAGGCCCTTCCTTGTGGGAAACTCTTATGATCTGAGCAGGCCAATTACATCGGGGTAGAGGTCTAGATCTAACTGCAGGATGCTTTCTGGAGCACTCCTCCTTTTTGCCATGAGGGTTACTGAACTGCATGAAGCTCTCCCTCCAGCCCTGTCCAAGGAACCTGGAGCCTTAGCTGGGGGAAACCAATCTGAGCAGTTCCTTGTGGGGCATCTTTTAATTTTGGACATTCCCTTTCTGCGTGTGCGTTTTCTCTTGGCTTCCACTCTAAGGGAGGTTTCAAAGGCACATTACACAGCCCTAGACACTCCTCCACAGAAGGTCTCCTAGAATACTGCGCCTCCAAAGCCTATGGCAGCAAGAAGTTCTGCGGTTTTCTTTTTGGGCCCTTTTAGAAGGGGCCCTTACAAGCCATCACAGCATTTCCCCCAGGCATGAAAGGCACTTTTCGTGCTTTTATGGAGTAGGAAACATAGGACAAGAGGAGCATTATTTAAAGCCAGTCTTTTTGGTAGTGTTCTCTCTCTTGGGCAAACCCTGACAAAACAAGAAATTAGAAAGGAGAAGTGTGCGTTCCTAAAACTAATTATAAAAGTACATTAAAGCTATGTACAAATGCTGTGTGTCTTACATGACTGAAGGGAGAGGTTGGTCCTGTGACACTGTTTGGAAGGCAGAGGGACGGTTACCAGATGCAGGGTATTTGTGCTCTATGGAACTTAAGGCTAAGAGAGGAGTGTGCCCCTGACTTTCAACTACTGATCAAAATGGTTCTGTGACCATTGAACAGACTCATGACTCCTGCAATGGTGCTCTGGAGACATCACCACGGAACATATGGATACAGCACATTTACTTTCTGTGTTAGTCACTTCTTTACGTTTTTTCTGTATTCTAACGTGTATATTGATTCCCAGAGCACTGAACACTTCCCCTTTCTCCCAAGGCTGATTGGAAGCATTAAGCTGCTGCAAGTTACTGTGATGTATATTTTGTTCATCCCAGGATGCACGTATCAATCATTCTACAAGACAAAGCAAAGATACTGGACAGCACCACTTCAAGTAGAAGAATCTAACTTTATAGGTGATAAAGAATTCCTGAAAGCTATTTTGATATGACACAGCCGATTGGGGATGATACTCTCTTCCAACCCATTTTCTTCTCTCCAAACGTTAAGGCATTCACACACCATAAAACCATCTTATGCCCTCCTCTGGGCTGCTGCTGGTGCCCTCTTTCAGAAGAGACACAGATACTGAAGTCCTCATCTGTCATGGTCATTCAACATTTCATGGCATTTTCTGCAAAAGTTAGGGTGCTAATCCCTGTGTCCTGGCAAGATTCCAACATAGATAATTACATTCTGCCTCCCTAAAATCCCCAAGAAGTTCTAATTGGCTATGGTATCCTTCACTTCCTGTCCTAAACGATTGTGCAATGGTTTTGTGCACTGATAATTAAACAGTTACTGTGCTTCACCCCAGAAGCGGTGGCATATCAGCAGTAGAGCAAAACAATCCCTATCTGTAATAACTTGCATTATTTCTTAAGTGTATAAAGTGCTTTAAGGACCCTTCAAGGTGAAAGTGGTAACATTATACAGCACCTTTTACACCACAAAATGCTCACTCTTCCCAGTGCATAAGAGGCTAAGATGGAAGATCTTTATCACTTCAAATTCTACCCCACTTGATTTCCAGCATATGACAGGCACGTGTGCTCGTTGAGGACTGACTGAATTGGAGTTAGAGGAGCCCATCTGGTTTTGAATGATCAGCTGACATAAAACAGCTACAGTAAAATGCAGAACCACCTGGAGCTTTGGGCAGCTTGCTTGCCAGATTTTCTTCCGGCTTCCTAAAAATGTCACTTCTGGCCCAAGACTCAGCAAGAGAAGTTTCAGCCCAAAGGATTTCTTTTTAACAGAAAGTTACAAAGGGGTCAATCATAAGGCTGAGAATCAGAAATGGGCCAAAGCTACACAGTTTGGTTCTGGATCAGATGATCTTCTTAGTCCAGATCTAGGGTTCAAACGGAAGCCAGCTTTCAAACACCTTAACTATGAGTCTATGGGACTCCAAAGCCTCAGAGGCATCTCCGGAGAGATTCAGGGGAGGGGGCAGAGCATGCAGCCTCCCCTCTCTCAGGTTCCATCTACTCCATGAGCAAGCAATGGGCTTCTGTTCAAAATCATTACAGGGCAGGCACATCTGGCCACAACCCTCTGCATGAAAATTCCAGCCACCCAAACCTTTTGCTGACCTGTGGTTTACCTGATCACCAGGAAGCACTGCTTCCTGCCCAGCAGAGAGAGAGCCCTGATCCAACTTCATCCATCAGACTTACCTTCCCAAACTGCTCAAAATACTGTTTCACATCCTCCACGGTAGTGTTCACAGAGAGACCCCCCACAAATATCTTCTTCGTCCGCGTTACCATCTGGGAAAGGGGAGGACAGGGATTCATGGGAGAAACAGAGTTAGCAGAGAACAAGATCTGTCTCCAAAACCTCCTCTTTTATAAGCTGAAGAACATGCTGTGCACTGTATTCCACTGGGAGATTGCCCGCAGCAAAGGAGCAGAGAGTCCCCCAACAAAACACTGTATCTAATGGAGGACGTTTCAGGCCTCAGAAATGTCATACTGTGAAACTCCATCACTCAAGTGCAATCTCAGAACTGCTCAAACATGCACCATATTGCTGTAGGGTGACCAGATGTCCCGATTTTATAGGAACAGTCCCGATTTTTTGGTCTTTTTCTTATATAGGCTCCTATTACCCCCCACCTCCATCCCGATTTTTCACATTTGCTGTCTGGTCACCCTATATTGCTGTCTCCTTCCCTCCCTAACCCCCAGCATGCACAAGCTCACCACCTGCCCGTGGGACTTGCCAGGGCACTGCCACTAATCTCTCATCTAACCCCCTGGGGACGGGTACAGCATGTTAAAGTCTTTCCCCCACTAATCGTTCAGTCACCCACTTTCACAAACCTCCTCGCAGACACACAGAGTGCTGCCATCTCCTTCCCCACCCTCCCGTCACTCACACAGGGCACTGCTGTCACCCGGCCAATCCCCAGCTCACCCTCCCTCCCTGCAGTGAAATGGGAAAGCAGAGCATGGCTGCGATGTGAGGTGGAGATCTCCATGGCCCACGGGTCTGCAAATTGTGCAGTGTCCAGTCCTACAGGGAACAAGCGCCGCTCCACTCCCAAGCCACCAGGTTTAAGGAGCCAGAGGAAACTCCCAGTTAAGCCTTCTTGTGCATTTGGGAGGAGGCAAAGGAAGAAACCCTGCCCTTTCCTCTCCCCCCAGCCACAGGAGACTGAGGAGGAATAACCGAGGGGGGCGATGGCTGCTAGGATGATGCACACTGGTGTCCTTTGAACTGACGCTCCAGCTGCATCCTCCCCTCAGCCCCTTGGCCACACCCCTGCTCTAGCAGGAACACATGGTCCTAATAACCCCAAGGAGCACAGGGCTAATCCGCAGCAATTCCATGGCTTGGAGAGCAGCCTGTTCTAACACTAAAGCACCTTCTGTCACCAAACTGCTTAATGGAATTAACCCAATTCCTACCATGTGCTTCCTGGCTCGTTACTCAGGATACCTGCTCACTAATTGTTCTCAGCTCCTGATCCCCTGTGCTTTCCTCCCCACATCAGTCTCTTCTTCCACTCTGCAATTCTCTCCTCAGCAACCCTTTCTCCCGCTGCAGTACTTGGGGTAAGATTGTAGGCTCTCGTCCCCCAGCCCAGTTAAGTGAGACCCCCAAATCTGTATTGCACTTGAAGGCAAGTTGCCAATTTGCTCTTCACTCTGCAGTTAAAAGTTTCCCATTGAGCATCTGGTAGAACCCCCACAGCTGCTCGCTTCCACCAAGCGCCCATCTTCCTGGTGCACGTCAAGCCCAACGTCCTTCTCTCTCTGGCCTTACTAGTGCTGGTGTGCACCTTGCCATTCCACAAAATGAAGTTCTTTCTGCCACACCTCTCCCCAAGTCATCCTACACGTCTCCTGCCAGGGATTGGAACTACTTCATGTTTCTTGCAGGCCCTCAGGTTCCAGATACAGGCTACCAAAGAGCAGAAGGTGCTACGTTCTTGAGCAGAGTTCTGCATTTCATCAGCTCCACTCACGAAGCATGCTGTAACCGCAGTGGAGTGGAGCTTGGGCTGTTCCAACCCCACACTGGCAATCACAAGAGCATCACAAAGCTCCATAGTGAGCTAGATCAGGCACAACGGAATGCAAGTCTAGAGGTGGAGCACCAAAGGTCATCCTTAAAGTAGGAACTAAGCCTGAGTATCAAGCATCAAAGCCTTAAGGACCAGTGCTGGCAGGTACACCAAGATGCCCTTCCAGCATCCTCTGGACAAAAGCACAAAGAGGATTTAAGTTTATTGAGTTGCACCTTTTCAATTTGTAAAAGCTGCACATGCTACCTACCTTGGGCTGTGCTCGGCGGGGGAATGCTACTTTTGGGTCGATCTGAAAGAGACATGGGAGAGAGAAAGCAGGTGAACACACTTTAATTGCCTACATTTCATTTATTAATATAAGCTCTCCACAAACTTTGCCCAACTGATAGCTTGCCAGTCGCAAGAAAAACACCTAATGAGCATAAAGTAGACTGCAGACAATTTTATCTTCTGATAGAAGTGTGATCCCTGGAGACTACAGTTCCCAGCATGCAATGTTCCATCTGAATGTGAGCAGCAGCAGTTCAGCACAAGATGGAACACCACAGGCTGGGATTAGCAGTCTGTTAGCCAGTCCTCTGCATTCACACTCTACCTTGGCCACCCTGCACCAGCAATGTCATATTAAAGTGCTCTTTATTCTCCCCTTCACTCTGGCTAAGTGTGCAGAGCTCACCTGGTTAATAGTGGATCCGGAAACGGTCAGCACATAAAAAGCTAAGAACTTCATCCCCAAAAGCATGGATTCACATGAGAAAGAAAGATGTGAATTAAATAGAAGAGTCCCAAGGACAGAAAGTTGCAATACGGACTGATACAGACTCTTGTCATCAAATCACACAGTATAGTACTGCCCCTTCTGCAGGTTATATGCTTTACAATAAAAACAATCAGTTCCAATCATCCCACTGTGCTAGATGCGCCTATTTGTTTGGTTTATTAATAAACCTGCTGTCCACTGGCGTGCCTGTATCTCAGCACCAATATCCAGGTGGTGCACATTCTGCTGAGGTCAGCAATGGATGAACACATGGCTGCACTATTATTAACACCACCACAACTTAAACTAGGAAAATACTAATGCACTGAAAACCAAACACCCACTATAATACACACAAACACACACACACACACACAGAGCAACTCTTGTGATGTCACCTTTACATTAGAAATGATCCAAATCTACAAATCAGCTTAGAGAGCCCTGTGCTAAAGGAGGGTCTTTCAGCCCACAGTTGGAAAGGCTGTAGCTGGGAGAGGAGCTGAGAAGTTTGTCCCATTAGCCCAGCAGCTCAAACAGCCCGCAAGGAAACGGCAGCTCTCCAGCTCCTCTCACTGCTATTGTTCTACTTTCCAGCCTGGCTTTTCTCCCTTCGTTCATCCTTTCATTTGTCATGCAGAACCCAAAGCTCAGTACCTCTTCAGATCACTCCCCTCTGCCTTCCCACCTCCATCCTGATTCACAACCTAGAACATAAATAAACTCAGCGTGTAAGTAAACAGAGGCAAAAGTGAAGAACATAAATAAACCTCCCCTTATGACTGCCAAACACAGAGAGCAACATACCCTCTTGGTGCCTCATAGGGACATCTGAGCACCTTTCCCTTCTCCTCCCCCTTCCTCCCACTCCAATCCTCTGGCTTCCTGGCTAGTGCAGAAATCCTCAGTGAATTCTGAGGACAGAGGCCGGCAGGAGACCAAGAGGCTGATGGCAGATAATAAGCAAAAACAATAATCTACTGTCTTTTAGTTCTCAGCCAGTGTCATTCAGCTCCTGCCAAGAAGATGCTTTCATACACAGCAAAGTTAAGCCCAGGCCTCATTTTTTCATTACCCTGAGAGCGATAAACTGGGTAGAGATAACATATCCACCTGGCTAGAGGGGGCAGGCAGTAATTTCACAAATTCTTCTGCACAACTAGCTATTGTTGCTGGTAAACCGAGGCCTGACCAACCAACTGCAGACGCGCAACTGAAGGTGCACAGAAGAGAGAGCGTTCAATACAAGACTCAAGGTCTATTGAGGGGACTATTCCTTAAGTGCAGGAATTTTCATAATTAAAGGAGAAGTGGTGGTAATCTCTTCCTGTATCCCTGGTATTAAAGCCAATAATCTGGTAGAGTTTTACTTCAGTGTCAGTTATGGATGTGATAAAGATTTGTACACAAGGAATTCAGAGTTCCTCAGATAATGTCCTAAAAAATTTAACCAGTATCAGACAGTGGTTAGGGGTGTTATTTAAGTACTTGTCACTTCATTTCAAGTTACTAACCTTTAGGGACAAATTGTGCCCATGGTTATATCCATGGAATCCCACTGACCTCACAAGTGTAAACGAGGGCACAACTGGGCCCTTCATTACCACTTTTCAGGCCACGTAACACTGTTTAATTCCCATGGAAGCTCATATAACTACATTTAACTTGCTGACATCATTATCCATTAGCTGGGATCTGAAGTGATTCAAAAAAGCACACTTGTCATCTCTCTAGTGCCAGTTTTGTTACATTTGTTAATAGTGAATCTGAAAATGCCTCCAGCGCCCCTTCCACACACACCAATAAAAACAGCAAAGGCAAGAAAACCTCAAGCACATCCCTGTTTCTAGGGCACACACAGAAACTGAAGGCAGCAGTTTGCTGCAGCTTTCCAAAGGCACGCAAATCTTTTACCTTGAGACGGCAAAGCCAACTCTCCTATCAAGCATTTCCATAAATAACCCCTGGAGACTGCGATCTAGCTTACAAACAAGGAGAAGTCTGAAAGGCACAAGGTTTCCTCCAGAGAATCAGGCCAACAACATTAATTACAATAGGAAGAATCAGAAAACAATGAAGCAACAAGTTGGGCAGACATTATCTACCAAGTGCTGTTTACCAGGAGACACCAAGCAGGGGGTAGTTTCAGGACACTGGCCTTTTCCCACAAAGTTTTATAAAAGCCTAAGTTAGGATTCAGATGAGTTGGTGACATTTAGTCCATGACAAACAGCAGAGACTTTCAACTAAAGGGGGGGGGGGACAAAAACAAAAAACCCCCACACAGGGCTACAAAATCAGCATGTTTTAGGGGAATTGAGAGCCACTGAACTGCACATATAGATCAGTTTTAGATCCTAATCCAGCAATTACCAGGCAACATACCTCAAAACATTCAGCCCAGATTTAAACTTTAAAAATAATAATAATAATAAAAAAAAATCAAAGAAAAAAAAATCAAAGTTCCTGACAAAGAAAGGACTCTAGAGAAACTGCCACCATTCTTCTTGCTTCCTCAACATACAATCAGCAAGCCAGATGCATCAGAATTTCAACGGCTGGCCAGCCCCACATGTTCTTTACACCACAAGTCCCTTCTCTTCTCCTTTAGCACACTTACCCATTCCCCATCCCCTCCCCTTCCTGGGCCCAGCCAGAGGATTGCAGAATTGCTTTAAGACCAGAAGCAGCATTGGTTTAGACAGGTAAGAATGGAGACCATAGATTGCATCTCACTTCTGTCCCAGAAATACTCTTGGGATTGCTGCCACCATCAACATCCATCACTCACCTTTTCAAGAGTGAGCTAGGCCAGTCCCACAGATTCACCATCAGACCCCACATTTACATGGACTATAAAATAAAACAAGCCTGCCCCCACCCCAAAACATTTCATCATAATTCTCCCCGCAAAGCAAAACTAACTTTGCACCACTCTCACGAGAGGACGAGGTTTTTAAGACTCCTGGCAATCTGCACGCTGCAAAGGCGGCTGGAATAGGTTTAACCAGGAGCTCCCATGGGGAGGAAGGTCCTGTATACATCAAAGGGAACGATCCATGCAGTTAAACAGGAACAGACATAAATCTCACCACAGCTCATGCTGTAAGCCTCAAGAAAGGGGTCTCTCTCTCCCGCTCTCTCTATTCAACTCAGATAAAGAATTTGATGCCTGAACTGCCTCACTAGACTTCAAGTTACACATGTGGACTTTTCATTAGTTCATGGCTGGAACGGGAACTTCTTTTTTTCCTCCATGTGCCCCCACCACTTGTATCGCCACCTCTGGGGCAGTATTAAGAAAGAGGAATTTGACAGCACAAAAGTCACTAAAACTACTCAGACAAAAGATCTCTAACACCCAGTCCCAAAACACAGATCCTACATATCTCCCTGATGCCAAGAGCTTGCAATGCAGGAACTGACAGTCTATGTTAAGAGACCCAATGACTCTACAAAAAACTATCTACAAGTTCACAAAGTGGCTAGAACAGCCTGTAATTACAAGAACTGATGCACCACCCTGGGGGATGGAGGCACCACTGATATCTCAAAAAGCAGAAGATGGCCCACAAAGGCACCTTCTAAGCACACTAGGAGACAATAAACTTCAGGAATTCATGGCCATTGCAAATTTGTATCCTGGGGAAGCCATAAGAGAGCATGAGGCAACAACTCCTCAACACAAAGGGATATGGGTCTATAACAGAGGTTCTCAAACTGGGGGTCATGACCCCTCAAGGAGTTGCAAGGTTTTTACATGGTAGGTTGCAAGCTGTCAGCCTCCACCCCAAAACCTTGCTTCACCTACAGCATTTATAATAGTATTAAATATTTTTAAAAAATGCATTTTTGATTTATATAGGGGGTCGCACTCAGGAGTCACCAATACAAAAGTTTGAGAACCACTGGTCTATAGCATCACCAGAGAGAACAGGCCTAGCTCTTTGTAAGGGTCAACCGCCCATCATGGAGGGGTTACACCTAAGGCAAAATAGAAAGTGACTGGTGCACGCAAGAGACAAGAAAAGCCTACCAAAGGCTGTGGGGTGCTGTATTTCCATAAGGGACTAAGAGAGGGCATCACATGAGAGTGTGAAGCTCTGTATGTCCTCTCCACTTAGGGGGCAGTTGCCCCCATAGACACTGTTAGTTTCACATGGACACACTTTTTCTTGTGCAGTCCTGAATGTATTCAGTCTTTTCAACTCACAAAGTGCCACAATCAGTTTCTCAAAAGGGATCTTGCAATCAGTAGGCAGAATGGAAAAATCATAACCTGAGATTCATAATCAATACTCCAACATTCACAAACCAATCCATACTTGGTCAGCCATAGCTCAGAAGAGCAGCCAGTTAACAAACCATCACCAGGATGCAGAAGGGTGGGATAATTCTTTATCAGTAATCAATAGTTTATAACCCCTCATTGGGAATCAAACACCACAATCAATCAGTGCTCTCAGCACTGAGGCTCAGTTGACAAATGAACCCCCTTAGATGGGAGAAGAAACCTCACCGTCTTGGAGTCCAGTTCATGTCTGGATTGGGCCAGAACCTTGTCCACACCGGCCTGGTCCATGAATGTGACAAACCCGAACCCCCTGAACCCCGAATCCCAGGCGGGAGATGGGGGGGGAAGAAGGAAAAAAAGAGAGAAAGTTGGTTAAAGTCGGCCCGGCTCTGGCGAGGAGCAAAGGAGGAGCAGGGGCCGGTCTTCTCACCTGGATCTCTTTGTCAGCGGGTCCCGCATCACCAGACACTCCTTCACCTCCCCGAACTGGCTGAAGTATTCCCGCAAGCCCTCTGCAACCAGAACACAAGGCCATGGGCCCCTGCCCAGCGCCGGCCCCCGGGGCTCCCTCCCCACCGCGCCGCCCGGCCCACGGAGAAAGCGCCCCAGATCCGGAGCCGACCCCTGGTGGCGAACAGCGACGCGCCCACACACACACACACACGAGTTCGGGGGCGGCCGCGGCTGTCCGCCCCCCCGGGAAGAGGCATCGAGGGAGCCCTACAGAGCGGGGTCCTCCCGGGAATAACAGCCCCGGGCCGAGCCGAGCCGGGCAGAGCCCCGACCCCGCTCCGCCCGGGGAGTTGGGAAAGTTTGGGTGGCAGGTGCCCGGTCCGGAGTTCGGCCGGGGCCCGCGGGGAGCGGTCCCTGCCCGGCGGGCCTCACCTTGCGTGGTTTGCCAGCTCAGTCCCCCGATGAACATTTTGCTGTGGGAGACACAAAAAGAGCCGTGAATGGAGCGGGGCGGGCCGGGGGGCAGCCGGGGGTCCGGGCCGGGCTAGCCGGCGGCGGGAGGGGAGTAGCGCGGAGGCAGCAGGCGGGTCGGGCTGCCCGGCTCCAGCGGGGGACCGGACCCGGCGCGCCGCGGATGCGGGACGAGCTGCCCAGGCTCGGGAGCGGGCACAGGGGGGGGGGACCGAGCGCGGCCCCCGGGGGGGAGGCGGTGCGGGCTGCCCGGTCCCGGGGTCAGCGCGTGGCCTTATGCTCGGCTCGGGGCAGGGGGGCTCGGGTCCGGACTCCGGCGGCAGCCGGCGGCGGCAGGGTGAGCTCGCAGGCATCGGCCATGTTGGCAGCGGCCGCCGCCACCGCCAAGCCTGTCCGGGCCACGAGCTCGTGGGGAGCGGGGGGCTGGCTAGAGCCGGGGGTGGTGGGAGAGGCGCGCTGCCGGCCCCGGCTCCCGCCCCCCGCCGCGCCGGGCGGAGCGGTACCAGGGATCGTGCGGGGAGTCCGGGGAGGCGAGGCCGGGCTGGCTGGCTTCTGTCTCCATTCGGACCTCTTCTCCCTGCGAGGAGCAGAGCCGCACTCCCGGGGCAGATGAGCGCTGGAAAAGGGGCCGGACGGACAGGCCATGCTGCCCCCTCCCCCGACCCCTCTCAGCCAGGCGGGGAGGGAGGGAGGAGGGCCCGGCGGGGACAACCTGCCCGGCTCCTCCCACCCCCGGCGGGCGGGCAGCCGGCGTGCGCATAAAACCCGGCTGCTGCCTGCCTGGCCGCCTGCACCGGGGGGACGGCAGCGAGCGGGGCTCGGGGAGAGCCGCGCCCAGGCCAGGCAACTACAGCGGAGTCGACGCAGCTGGTACAGCCTGGGAGAGGAGCCGGGACGGGACCCCGTGTGCGCTCCCCACCTGGCCCCCTTCTCCAGCCCGGGGGAGGGAGCCAGCCTGTAGCCGGCGCACGGAGGATTCTCACCTGGCTCGCCATGGAGGGGCTGCCGGGGCTCCTGCAGCGTGGTGCGTGCAGCTAGAGACAAAGGGGGCCTGGAGCTGGCCCTGGGGAAGCTCGTGCTGAATCGCTCCTGGCTCTGGCGTGCTACCGTGCGGGTCTCCGCTGCTCTGGGGGACCCGGCAGCGCGTCCTAGAGCGGAGGAGCGGAGCTATTTCTGCCAAGAAAGCCGCGTAACAAGACCCAAAGCGCTGGCTGCAGTTGGGGCTGTTCAAACGTGGGGGCTTAAAACGGGGCTGGAGCGGCCTAACTTTAGGCACTCACGTTTGAAAACATGGTACCGGGCGGCACAAAAGGAAACCGGGCTGTGAAAGCCCCCGAGAGGCTTCTGTGGAGAGCCCTGCAGCTGGAGCCTGGCTGGCTCAGATCTGTGTGTGGGTTCAGCCCAAAACTTGCCTTTGCGCTTCTTTCACTTACCCTGAACGGAGGCCAAATGCCCCAGTGAGCCTGAGTGTGGCAGGAATGTGAGCCATACTCCTCTCCAGTGCTGCCTTGCACACCTGGGACATCACCTCCAGCTTGATCCACCAGGGCACAGAGGAGAAGCTTGGTCTGAGAGGGTTAAATCAAATTGACAACAATAAGAGAGATCCCAGACCTGAAGAAGAGCCCTCTGTAAGCTCAGAAGTTGATCCAATAAAAGATATTCCCTCACCTACCTTGTCTCTTTAATATCATGGGGCCAACACTGCATACAGTAACACATGACACAAACAAAGCCTGAAGCAGGACCTGCATGGTGTGACATGTACCTTATTTAAACAAGACTGCTGACCTCTTCCCCCCCCCAACACACACACACCCCTTCCTTGCTGCTGATGCTTCTGTGGGACTCTTGTATATCCCACAAGTGTTCACTAAACCAGGGGTTCTCAATGTTTTCTTTTCTGAGCCCCCCACCCACACTCCCCTAAGATGCAATTAAAAACTCCATGGCCCACCTCTGCCACAACAACTGTTTTTCTGCATATAAAAGCCAGGGCAAGCGTTAAGGGGGAGCAAGCAGGGCAATTGCCCAGGGCCCTACACGATGGGGGGGGGCCTGGAAAGCTAATTTGTTTAGACTTTGACTTCAGCCTCAGGTGTGGAAGCTCAGGGCCCTGGGCTGCAGTGCCATGTGGTGGGGATTTGGCTTTCTACCCTGGGCCCCAGCAACTGTAATACTGACCTGGCTTGGTGGACCTTCTGAAACCTGCTTGTAGCCCCTCCCCTGCCCCCCCCCCCGGGACACAGGACCCCTGATTGAGAACCTCTGCACTAAATGATACCTTACATTTACTCCTCACAATCCATGGGCAGCATTATCCCCATTTTACAGATAAAGGAATGAGGTACAGATGTGAAGTGACTTTACCAAGGCCACACAGTCAGTCTCCGGCAGAGCTGGAGCATGAACCCAGGAAGTCCTCACGGAGGTCTTTGCACAGTCCCTTGACCACAGTGTCTCCTTAGTATGATTGAGTAGAGAGCTACCCCCCTTTCAATCACCAGAATGGAGACAGACTAGTGTAACTTTCCCCCTCAACATATTTTCTCTATCTAGATTCATGTTCTTGTGCCCAGCACTGTAGTACTTGTATCCTGGTACTTTACTCAACTGTTATCACTATCCAACCAGACTCTGAGTGATCACCTCCCTTTAAAATAGAGACAGCACCTTTACCAGCTCCTATCATTACCATGGGACTGTGATTACAGCAGAATAATATTTTTTATGAGGTACTGTGGGCCAGGACTACAACAGCAGGGGTATGTACTACAATGGATCGTCAGTTCAACTTCTATTGATGGCAGTGAGCGTTGTATAAAAACTGAGGGTAGACTACAACCATAGTTTCCTTTTGCAGCTGCCTTTCTCAGAGGCACTGGAGCCTTGTTTCAGCTGCTGTATAGTGGCCCAAATCACAGTGCAATTTTACATTGGCATGGATTAATAAACTGATCGGACCATAGGCCACCAGCCTGACACTTATGCCATGTTCCAAATCTTCCTCACCAACAAACTAGTCTGTCCTGCATGTGTCCATGTACAGATACTTTGGGAAGCTGAGTGAGTGCACCCTCTAGTTCAACCCCAAACTGTGCTAATAGGGGAGGAAGGGATAGCTCAGTGGTTTGAGCATTGGCCTGCTAAACCCAGGGTTGTGAGTTCAATTCAATTCTTGAGGGGGCCATTTAGGGATTGGGGCAAAAATCTGGGGATTGGCCCTGCTTTGAGCAGGGGGTTGGACTAGATGACCTCCTGAGGTCCCTTCCAACCCTGATATTCTATAATTCTAAGTGCTAGTGTCAAAATTTAGTTGGGAGTAATTGAACTGCTAGATTATCTACCATGGACCTACCGTCAAAGAACACTTCTTACCTCTTCACAACTACAACTCTGTGCATGTCACTTGGCACATTCACTCAGATGAATGGAATGTCACAACATACCAGACATTGGGCCAAAATGCCCAATATATCTGCTACCCCCTGCTCAAAGCAGGACCAATCTCCAGACAGATTTTTGCCCCAGATCCCTAAATGGCCCCCTCAAGAATTGAACTCACAACCCTGGGTTTAGCAGGCCAATGCACAAACCACTGAGCTATCCCTGTCCCCCACCCCAATATACAGATTATTTATTATACTCATTCCTCTCTCCAATTTATCCAGCGTGGGCTTCCCTTTTATTTTCTGATTCCCCATCATGCCACGATGCCTGGTTAGGAATGGTAAGATAGATATCAAGAAACTCCCATTCATTCTTGACCTTTTATCAGTTTTATTTCCCAGGCTCCCATTCCCTGCAGTAATCTCAATACTGTACCTCAGCTCCAACCAGAATAGACACGCACTTTTTTTTCACACTGTAAGATTGCTGGGGCAGGTGCTATTTCTTACTGCATGTTTGTACAGCACCTTACACAATATGGTTCAGATCCTGAGTGGGGCCTGTGGGTACAACCACAATACAAATACGAAAGTGTAACTGCTAATATTGCTGCTAGGCCTGGTACAGGTTGCTGCAGAGTGACCAGGCCTATCCATTACCCTTGGATATTTTTCAATGCCCATCCTCTTAAATCTGGTGACATGTCCGCAACATTTGCAGAATTGGGGCAAAAATCTCAGCAGAAGTTGCCAGCAGTTTCTTTGGCTATACATTGGCCCTTATAATTATGTACAGTAATGTTAAAAAGCAAAGACTTTGTAACCATTTCTTGGGAAATCAGTTACATCGTATGAGCTCAAGCTGCTAAGTATCCTCAACTCCCATGGGTGTCAATGGGAGATGAGTATGCACACTACCTCACAGGATGAGCTGCTTCTATACAATAACACAATAATTCCATACTGTGTTCCACACACACAAATAGCAAAATCTACTGGTTTGTCATCAATGTATGTCTGCAATTTACCATTCTTTCCATCCATTATAATCTTTGTATTTAAGAGATAGCTAGATAAAGGATGCCACACTGGAAGACCCAGAGAGGATTAAATATTACACTGTGTTATTGTTGTGTTACTCATGTTTTACTCCCTCTTCCCCATCAAAATAATGTTGGAGAAGGGAAAGAGGGCATTTAATTAATGTGGGTTAATGTCTGTGGGCCTCAGAGAAGAAGTGAGTGTTTAGGAGAACATAATGGCCGTAATGGGTTTGACCAATGGTCCATCTAGCCCAGTATCCTGTCTTCTGACAGTGGCCAATGCCAGGTGCTTCAGAGGAAATGACTAGAACAGGCAATCATCAAGTGATCCATTCCTTTTGATCTACTCCCAACTTCTGGCAAGGGCTAGGGACACCCAGAGTAGGGGGTTGCATTCCTACCCATCTTGGCTAACAGCCATTTATGGACCTTTCCTCTATGAACTCTGAAGCAGAGGCAGATAGATATTCGAGTTATTCACAAAGGGAGGCAGGAGCCAAAAAATGAAGGATGAGGGAGGAATAAAGTAGCAGAGACTTTTTTCCTCCTCCATCATTGCAGGAGGCTGAGAGAGACAGCGTTTTGGAGATCCATCTCTTCACAGGAGGTGGGAGGCTTCAGCAGAGGGATAAAGAGAAGAGCCTTGCTTTAAATTTAATTTGGCCAGCTAATAAAAAAGCTTGAATGAGAATCCAAATAATGTTTTAATATTTGTTTTAAGATAGTGAACATGTAAACCTGGAAAATATTAACTGCGGCTTTTTAGCCAGCCTGGGGGCAATGCCAGTCTGCTGACAGTGGCTTCCAGTTATGCTCACGCCTGCTTTGGAAATGATGCTTGCTCTCCGGAGAGAATGATGGTAAACACTCCCTGCTGGCCAGTATATGAGGCATACTGGTGTCTGCTTCAAAGGAAACTGCCTGGCCATTCTCCTACATGGTGGAAACTGACTTGAGGCAAGTGGTTTAGGTATGTAAAGGCAAGATTAATTAACTAGAATGAAGGGCTGGAAAGGAGCCCTAGGGTCTCAAACACTACAGTTATGGGGGCCATATAAGCACCAAGATAAATAGAATTTGGACCTGGTTCATGTTTGGGCATCAATAACAGTAAAACAGAACAGCTGAAAAAGCTTAAAACTTTACTCTGTTGCAACACAACCCATTAAATAGGGTTAGAGTATTATAAAATAGGTTGTATGCTGCAGAGCATTTGAGGAAAGAGGAATAGAATACACAAAAGGAATAGGGATTTGGATGGAAGACTGAAAGAATGGGAGAGGAGAAATGCAATGATGAATAAGAAAGAATGGGACAAAGAAGGGATATGAAAGCTTAAAGGGGCCATGACAAGTAAGTAAAGTGCAAATGAAAGAATCATGGCAACAGGAAAAGGGGTACAAAGGGGGAGAATACACCAAATGATGCAAGAAAGCAAGAGTGAACAGGACTGGGGCCCTGGCACCACAAGGAAACAAGGTCTGATGTGGGAGGGAAAGCAAGAGCTTTACGATTTGGGTACCAAAAAGGGGAGTTTGTACTGAGCAGGGTAGTAGAGAGTAGTGAGTTCAAGGTAAGAGAACAAAGAGGAAGGGAATTCTGAAGGACACAAAGGAAGTTTTGTGTAAGGGGAGTGCAGTGCGCCAGCTGCTGTCCTGGAGGTGAAATGGAAGATGGACAGAGAATAGTTCAGAAAAACCTTTCCATCATTCTCACAGACTCATGTAATTATTATCTGGCACCCAGTCTATATGACGAAAAACTATTCAAGTGTATCTCAGACTGATACATTATGTAAATGGAGGAAACAGTAAATATAAAGCCTAGGCTAACTGATTTGTTTCACACACCTGAGTATTTACAGGTCTGAGGAATGGTCAGTTGCTACCAAGTTGTTATTGTGCTTTAACATCTGCCATAGACCCATACTGGCTTTGTTCTTCTCCCTTTTCCAAAATGCAGTGTGCACAGGATTCTCTTTTCCATAGATAAGGATAGAGATACTTATCTTTGAGCTAAGAACATTTTTCTGCACTGACACCATATTCTCCACTTCCCATTACACCAGATTTTTTGTAAAACAAGATAAACACTAAAATGTTTACAGTAAGAGCAAATTAAAACAATTAAAATAGGTCTCTGCTCCTCCTCTCAAAAAGCTACCTGAACTCATCCTCACTGCCTGTACTCTATCCCCTCTAAGTGCCATTGGCACAGACCTTTATCATAGTTGATGGTTCTTGTACTACCTTTATTCCTAGCTGGCTATCCCCAGTAACTCTCACCCAGTCCCTCAGCCCAGCACCCAGTATAGGGGGGAACATCGTCCAGTCCTTCTCCCCGTCACCAGACTATTCAGTGCCCTTGGGTAGGGGCACTGCTTCCTATCTCTCTTCCCCCCTCATTCACTAGGGAGATCAGAGCTGATGCTGGGGCGGGTGAAATCAGAGCTATTTTCCCCCATTACAGGCCTCCCCTCCTCTACTTTGAAGCCTGATTAGCTGAATTTGGCAGTCAGTGAAAGGTTGCTGCCAATAAGCAGACCCCAGTTCCAGGATCAGCTTCAGAGTTCTAAAAAGTGACAATTTGAATACTACTTGTTACATCAGAGACTGACAGTTTCATTGCCCAATCCCTATGCTGGAGAGTCTCTCTTTCTCTCTCTCTCTCTCTCTCTCAGCCTCTGACACCTTCAGCTCATGCTACTTTGTAGCTCTTCTGCAATAGCCTGAGGGGCTTTTTAAAGCTGATGCCACCCTATCTCTCTACTGTTGCTTGCATCCAGCCAGGCATTACGTAGTACAGGTGCCACAATGGGGGGAGGGAACCTCATTTTCATGTTCCTTGCTGATGCCCCTGCCATCACCACTCAAAGCAGTAGCACAGCTCACATTTTCACTCTGCACTGTTTTCTGTAGCTACGGGCCTACACCTTTTTAGGAGCACAAGTATGAGTAAGAATTTGGAGTAAGGATTTGAGTAAGACAGAAGGGGATTTGGGAGGAGTAGAGGAGTCAAAGTGAGGGCTTGGTTGGGGAGAAAGGGGAGTTTGGGGTGTGTAACAGAGATGGGAAGGCTAGAGAGAAGGACAGAAAGAAAAGGGGAAGAGAAACGCATCAGGGCAGGGAATAGTGAGAAGCTGGAGTTTGGGTCTGAGATACAAGAACCTATAGAACTGGAGATAGGAATAGAGAAGGGGTGTGCAGAAAATGGTAAAAAGAGAAGGCATGTGGTGAGGTGGGTAAACAGAGAGATTTGGAGACAGAAGGGGGATTCGTAATGTGCAATCAGACAGGAAGTTGGTTGCATTTGGGACATGGCTCTTATTCCTAATTAGTAGACTATACAATATGGGCTTGATTCTCTATTGCCCTGCGCCTTGTGCCACCACATTAGAATGGCAGCGTTTTACACTCACTTTGCACTGTTGTACATGACTATACCAAATGAAGGGCAATGGAGAATTGGGCCCAAAGACCATAACTCTCCTGTACTTTGGATAGTCTCTGCATAGTGCTCAGCAGAAGCAGACACTCACAGGAACTGGGTCCCATTACAGGGCTTGGAAATAGCATGAATGTATCCCTCACAGAGCAGTTCAGAGGGATCAGATTCATATGAGCTGTTCCCTACCCTCTCCCCAGCAGCACCGAGTGATCATGCACAGGGATAGACAAAACAAGAACAGTCATAATCCACTGTATAAATCCATGGTAGACCCACACCTTGAATACTGCGTGCAGTTCTGGTCACCCCATCTCAAAAACGATATATTAGAATTGGAAAAGGTGCAGAGAAGGGCAATGAAAATGATGAAGGATAAAGAACAGCTTCCATATGAAGAGAGATTAAAAAGACTGGAACTGTTCTGCTTAGAAAAGGGATGATTAAGGAGGAATATAACAGAGGCCTATAAAACCATGAATTGTATGGAGAAAGGGAATAGGGAAGTGTTATTTACCACTTCACATAACACAAGAACTAGGGGTCACCCAATGAAATTAATAGGCATCAGGTTTAAAACAAACATAAGTACTTCTTCAAACAATGCACAGCAACCTGTGGAACTCATTGCCAAGGGATGCTGTGATGGCCAAAAGAACAATTAGAGAAGTTCATGGAGGATAGGTCTATCAATGGCTATTAGCCAAGATGGTCAGGGATGCAACCCCATGCTCCAGGTGTCCCTAAATCTCCGACTGCCAAAAAGCTGGGACTGGACAACAGGGAATGGATCACTCGGTAATTGCCCTGTTCTGTTCATTCCCTCTGAAGCATCTGGCACCAAGCACTGTTGGAAAACAGGATTCTAGTTTAGATGGACCATTGGTCTGACCCAGCATGGCCATTCTTATATTCTTACTTGCAGGACTAGAGTACATCTGGCGCAGCGCTCAAGCATACTCTGAGTGAGCAGAAGTTGTTTTTCTGTCCCTCTCCAAAGCATTCACTCTCGCTCATGATATAGTCAATGCCCCACCTGTGTTCTAACACAATCTATGATTTAACACTTCCACTCACCTTCTAATCATCAATAAATGGACGTTTGCTCCACAAATCCCACCCTAGCCACCTTTATAGCGTTCCCATGCTGAGGATGGCGTTAAAGCAACCCGGGCCGCACTGAGATTTTAAATAATAAGATTTTGTAAAGTCTGTTGGCCATTTGAGGAAAGGGTGAATAGAAAAAGAGCATCTTCTTGTATGCTGAAACTCCAGTAAGAGGGCAGGTTAAAACCAAATCCAGTGCCCAGGACATAAATACATCTCACAAATCTTCTTAAGCAGCTCAGACTGTCCTGGTTCCTCAGGGCTTTGCCAAGGTATTTTGTTTGTATCTGTTACATGACTTATATCAGGTACCGTATCCTAATCAAGACAGACACCAGTGTCTTCCCAGGCAAAACCCCATCTTCAGACTGTAGGAACAGCTTTGCAGGCTGTGCAATCACTCACTGTCTGAGCTTCCTTCCCTTTGTAGGGGGAAGGGAGAAAGAAGTTCCATGAGAATATTCAGAGTGCAAAGATCCAGGTGATTTTTGGGTTCAAATGGCCTTGATTTAGGTTTCTGCAGCTGCAGTCTGAAAGTTCTGGAGATAGACATATAGTACCCATTCTGTATTCTCCACTCTGCATGGGGGCAACAGTATAATTTTCCTCCCGCCCATGTCTGCCACACCACTTATTGTAATTCTTTTGTCAGAAGTTGAAGAATATTTTCCTAATACTGTTATCAAGCAAGTCACAGTGACCAAGTTCATCTAATGGACATTGTACTGAAAAAATAACTGCCATCCTTCTCCAGCTGTGCAACTGGAGCAGGCGTCTATGACCAAGTATATCATCTCTTAGGGTATGTCTACACTACAAAATTAGGTCGGATTTATAGAAGCCGGTTTTATAGAAACCGGTTGTATGCAGCCGATTGTGTATGTCCCCACATAAAATGCTCTAAGTGCATGAAGTCGGCGGACCGCGTCCACAGTACCGAGGCTAGCGTCGACTTCCGGCGCATTGCACTATGGTACCTATCCCACAGTTCCCGGAGTCTCCGGCGCCCATTGGAATTATGGGTTGAGATCGCAATGCCCGAATGATGCAAAGCAGTGCCGCGAGGGGTTCTGGGTACATTGCGTCAGGCCCCTCCCCCGCCGTCACAGCAACGGCAGACAATAGATTCGCGCCTTTTTACCTGGGTTACCTGTGCAGACAACATACCACGCCAAGCATTGAGCCCGCTCAGCTCAGCT
>NW_020665141.1:2680968-2698597 GCF_002925995.2 Terrapene triunguis | reverse complement strand
GCGTCCCTGTTATGGCCTCTGTCCTTCATGGCCTTGGAGATCTTTTCTAATGTTTTGCCGTTTCTTTTACTGTTTCGGAGTTCGGCGAGCACTGCTTCATCTCCCCAGATGGCGATCAGATCCCGTACCTCCCGTTCGGTCCAGGCTGGAGCTCTTCTGCGATCCTGGGACTGGGAATGGGACTCCATCACGGTTACCTGTGCTGATGAGCTCTGCGTGGTCACCTGTGCTCTCCACGCTGAGCAAACAGGAAATGAAATTCAAACGTTCGCGGGGCTTTTCCTGTCTACCTGGCCAGTGCATCTGAGATGAGAGTGCTGTCCAGAGCGGTCACAATGAAGCACTGTGGGATAGCTCCCGGAGGCCAATAATGTCGAATTCCGTCCACACTAACCCAATTCCGACCCCCTAAGGCCGATTTTATCGCTAATCCCCTTGTCGAGGTGGTGTTAAGAAACCGGTTTAAAGGGCCCTTTAAGTCGAAAGAAAGGGCTTCGTAGTGTAAATGTGTCCAGGCTTAAGTCGATTTAACGCGGCTAAAGTCGACCTAAACTCGTAGTGTAGACCAGGCCTTAAAGAAGGACCTTTTCCAGGGGTCCAACACACTATACACAACATTCACTCATACTTTTTGTGGATCCTCATGCTCAGGGCCGGCTTTAGGACCTGCAGGGCCCGATTCGAATACCCGGTGGCGGTCCGGGTCTTCAGCGGCACTTCGGTGGCGAGGGGGCCGCTCCGCGTCACTGAAAGACCCCCCCCGCCGCCGAAATGCCGCTGAAGACTCGGAGCGGACCGCTGGGTGAGTAAGCGTGGGGCCCTCTTCGGTGCAGGGCCCGATTCCCCTGCTCATGCTTTCAGGCTAGGGAATGTGAAATAGGCAGGTTGTTGCTGTCCCTTTAAATGCTTCACACAGCTTTGGACAACCTTAGAATATAAGAACAGCCATACTGGGGTCAGACTGATGGTCCATCTAGCCCAGTATTCTGTCTTCTGACAGTGGCCATTGCCAGGTGCTTCAGACGGAATGAACAGAAAAGGGATTCGTCCCTTATCATCCATCCCAGCTTCTGGCAATCAGAGGCTAAGGACACCCAGAGCATGGAGTTGCATCCTTGACCATTTTGGCTAATAGCCATTGATGTACCTATCCTCCATGAACTGATTTAATTCTTTTCTGAACCCCGTTATAGTTTTGGCCTTCACAACATCCCCTGGCAATGAGTTCCACAGGTTGACTGTGCATTTTGTGAAGAAGTACTTCCTTCTGTTTATTGTAAACCTGCTGCCTATTCATTTCATTTGGTGACCCCTAGTTCTTGTGTTATGAGGAGTAAATAACACTTCCTTATTTACTTTCTCCACACCAGTCATGATTTTATAGACCTCTATCATATCCCCCATTAGTCATCTCTTTTCCAAGCTGAAAAGTCCCAGTCTTTTTAATCTCTCCTCATATGGGAGCTGTTCCATACCCTTAATCATTTTTGTTGCCCTTTTCTGAACCTTTTTCAATTCTAATATATCCTTTTTGAGATGAGGTGACCAGAACGCATGCAGTATTCAAGGTGTGGGCATACTATGAATTTATATAGTGGCATTCTGATGTTTTCTGTTTTATTATCTATCCTTTTCCTAATAGGAAAACCTTGATTTAAAAAATAATAATATTTTGAGTTTGGAACTAACATGGCATCAATAAATCATCTTGGACCCTGAGCCATGTTGGCTCACCTGTGACCCAGGGCCAAACAATCTGATCTCTCTGATTCTGTACTGCTTATGATCCAGTTTGGAATATTTTGCTTCTTCTCCTATTTGTCCATTCTTGCCCTTGTAGCACCTGCTCACTCTTCCCAACCCTTTTATATTTATCTCTCTGCTCTCTTGCTTGCTGGGGACTTTTCTCTAAGCTGGTTTTGCTACATTTGGGTCCTTATTTCATTTTTGTCCTGGATATGGCCTTCCCACCTATGACATTCCCATGCAATCCTTTCCATAGCTGCTGAAGTGGACTAGCAGATTCACTGCTTCTTTTCCTAACAGGTATAAAAAAGAATTCCCTCATGGCACAAAGTATTTCCCAAAGCCACTAGTTAGCTGGCAGTCACAGCACTATCAAGGCCAACCATCACCATCTTCCAAATTAGCTGTCCAAAGCCATTTCCCACAGGGAGAAGCTGTTATGAAAATAAGTAGGTATATGGGGACATGCTCCCCCAAAACCCCAGGAATGCAGGTGAGCCAAGGGAGATACTCTTAGAATGAAGGGGCGCTGTAAAATATCCTAATGATCTACTTCTCTTTAAAATATGAAAAAGAAAACAAAATCAATATAAAATCCACAATTAAAAGTTTTTCAGACAGATAGTAAGAGACAGGGGATGATTGTGGTAAATCCCTCAGCTTTTTGGGAAAAATAAAGTCCCAAAGGTGTCACACCTCTGTCATCTAATATATTAAACAATGAAGGGCTTGATTCTGATCTCCCACTAGTTGAACACTGGAGCAGCTCCACTGACTTCAGGGGAGTAGCTCCTGAATTAAACTGATGTTAGTGGAGTCATGCTCGGGCTTGAAACATCTTGTCGCATTTGACTTGTAATCTGACTACATCGTTGAAACGCCCTAGTTTAGGGTGGTTTCTTTCTTTTTTTTTTTTTTTTTTTTTGACGTGTTATTTAATGTTTTATGCCTTTCTTTAGCACCTTCCATCTGAGGATCACAAAGTGCTTTCCAAATATGAGTCAAGCCTCAGAAACACCCTCTGAGTTTTTATCATTACTCACTTTTAACAGATGGGGAACCTGAAGCAGTAAAGGCCCAATTTTCAAAAGTTGCTACTGATTTGGGAGTCCCAACTTGAGATACCACAGGCCTGATTTTCAGATGCACCGAACACCCACAGTTTCACATGAAGCCAATGGGAGCTGTAGGTGCTCAGCATCTCTGAAAGTCAGGCCTAAGGTGTCTTACATTGGGCATGGAAAATCAGTGGTTACTTTTTAAAATGTTGGCTTCAGTGATTTGCCCATGATCACACAGCAAGTCTGACGTGAAGGCAGAAATAGAGCCCAGCTATTCTGTCTCTCACCTTGTGCTTTAGCTGCAGAAGCATCCCTCTTCATCCCTGCTCAGTTTCCCTCCCCAGAAAGTCAATAGAAATATTTTTACAACACAGATATTCACCATTAATTTAAATATGTATGCAGCGTGAATCCAAGAAAACCCCTCTGGTCCCTGAAGCAAGCAGAGAATGAGTGTGTATGGGGGGGGGGCGTTAATGGGGAAAGGAGCTTTTAAGTCAGGAGAATTCTTGAAATGGGAGATCTCCCTTACACACTCCAATTAGTTGTACAAACTGCATTCAGGATGGTTGATCATTATGGAGTCCTGAAAGCTGTGCAGTCTGCCAGGCAAATCCATTCCTGGATGCTGGGGGTAGCAAAGGGCTGTGGCAGTGGATTTAGGAGTGCAGAAGTAGTTTGCTGCAGAACAGAGGGAAATCAGTAAGTTTGTTCATTCTTTTGGACAGTGTTATTTTTGTGCTCATGTCCCTTTAAGGACAGGAATGCTGGAAACAGAGGTATTTGATATCTTTGCTGGCTAATTACAGTGCAAGATCCCAGTGTCCTGACAATGCCCTTGTCCCTGACCTGGAGGGGCCTCCCTGTCTCAGGGTCAGATGTAATTTAGTCTTAGGTCAGACTTGAGACTCTCCTTCCAGACTGACTGCACTTTGTTTTGAAGTGGAAACCATTTTCCGGTTCAAAATGGATTGAGACCATCAAACTCATTTTACTGATGAGAAACAGGACACAAATGCAGAGAACCAGAGGTGAAGGTCAGTGTGTTCATCAGAGTGAAGAGTATTCAGCTGTGTCACCCAGGAGGTGATTGTTCTGCTCATCAGGCTATATGAGCTCAGAGTTAGCATTTCCTGTTTCCATCAGTTATTCTGCATGTTTACTACAGTAGTGTCTAGGGACCAACCAAGAAAGGGGCCCTGCTGTGCTAGGCATTCTACAAATAGAGTGGCAGTCAGTCCCTGCCCCGAAGAGCTTACAATCTAGTAACTAGACAGTGGGAAGCTTAAAAAGGAGAGAATGGTCACGTGGTAAAGCACAAGTCCTTAGATCTGAGCACTATTCTTAGCTATACTTAATTGGCCTCTCAGAGTTGGTAAGACAACTCCCACCTTTTCATGCTCTCTGTATGTGTATATATATCTCCTCAATATATGTTCCATTCTATGCATCCGAAGAAGTGGGCTGTAGCCCACGAAAGCTTATGCTCAAATAAATTTGTTAGTCTCTAAGGTGCCACAAGTACTCCTGTTATTCTTAGCCCTGCCACTGAATTGCTGTGTGACTTTGGGTAAGCTACTTCACCTCTCTGTGGCATAAAGTTCTTCCCAACCTCACAGCAAGGTTCTGCGTAAAGTGCTTTGAGATCCTCAGACAGTAAGGGCTATAGAAGAGTAACATAATTATGAAAGAAAAGTGCTTTCTGCAACTGTCTCTGAACCACCAGCATTCACTACCTCACAGCAAATGAAAGATTTTTTTTAATCCAATCAGTCCAGTTCCCATCCTCCTGCAGGTTTCTGTCCATATCAGTTGGCAGAATATGCTCTGGCTACAGCTGAGCTTGTCTGGTGTCCTCTGGCCAGAATTTGGGGGTGGTGGCTGAGTATCAAAACTCAACCTAATTCATACTGTTTGCATCATCATGTTCTGTTGGTATTGGAGAGATTATGACATTGCAACAGAAATGTTCAGTGTCACAATGTTGCCCAGAATTAACCCAGCATTTAAAAAATCATCCTCTACACCAAATATGTTAGTTGCTGAAAATCAGGTATGTTATTCACATTTCTATTGTCCCCTCTTTTCCATTTGCATGCCAACATGGGATTGAATTTGCCTATCCATACATGAGGGAATTAAGTGGTTTTGGGTACATAAGCCATTGTACGGAAAGGCGTGCAAAGCTGTGCTTATCCAAATAGAGGTCAGGATGCAAAAGTATTTTGACAGTGAGAGTAATGGGTACCCAACTCCATTTGAGTGGGGGGAAAGAAACACAGACACAGAACCAAACATACTATTTGGTAACATCTCTACCAGCAAAAACATCTTGATCTCTGGGGTAGCAGCTGGGCTTAGCATTGCCATATGCCATGCCATGGTTGTATATATGAATAAAGGGATTATTACAATTTATCTCTTGCTTCAGAAGAAGGTGAGATCTTCCCCCTACTCTTACATGGGTAGAAGGAGAGAATTTGCCAGTCCCTGCAGGTCACCATTGTTGCAGGAATGTTATGAGGATTGACACATTTCTGTCGCAATGTCATAATCTCTCCAATACCAACAGAATGTGATGATGCAAACAGCATGAATTTATAGCATGAGGATTATCTGTTGTGATACATTTGTGACCAAAATAGAGAGTCTCCTTTCAAATGTGAGGGGTCAGATACAGGGCTCATCAGCTCACCAGGGCCGGTGCAAGGAAGTTTCGCGCCCTAGGCGAAACTTCCATCTTGCACCCCCCACCCCCGCCCCGCCGCCACCCCCCCCCCCCCCCCCCCGCCCGAGGCCCCCCCCCCCCGGCACCCCCCCCCTGCCCTGGGGCGCCCCCCCGTGGCAGCTCCCCACCCCCCTGGCCCGGGGAGCTGTGCAGCAGCTCCCCACCCCAGCTCACCTCTGCTCCGCCTCCTCCCCGAGCAAGCTGCCCCCGCTCTAATTCTCCTCCCCTCCCAGGCATGCGGCGCCAAACAGCTGATTGGCGCTGCAAGCCTGGGAGGTGGGAGAAGTGGAGCGGCCCAGGAACACTGTAAAAAAATTTTTGGGAGCACCGCTTTTTGGCGCCCCCAAATCTTGGCGCCCTATGCAACCGCCTAGTTTGCCTTAATGGTAGCACCGGCCCTGACTCCCTTTGATGTCTGGTCAGCCATTCACACTGTATAAGGTTTAGACTTTACATTTGCTTTTCAATATCCATCCCAAATCTGACCAAGCCCTATGCACTAGCTTTATAAAACAAAATGTTAGAATGATAAATAATTGGTCATTCTTGGTACAAGAGCCTTCTTCTCTGCAGCTTTCCTGCATTTATTCGCCTCTTTTCAAATCACTCCGAAACTACTTTTTTTTCCTCTTGCTTGTACATCTTAATTTGCTCTCCTACCCATTATTACCTGTGATTAGATCTGTGCAAAATACTCACAAAGAACCCGCAGACAAGCAACACTTAGTGGGTTTCCTTTTTCATTAAAAACTTGCAGTTTAGTCAAGATTCATTGGTGGGTTCATCCTTCTAAACTCTTTGGGGAAGGGATTGTCTTTTTATTCGGTGTTTGCACAACACCTTGCACAAGGGGTCCTGAGTCCATGAAGGGCCTCCTAGGTGCTGCCACAGGACAAATTAACAACAGTTTGGGTTGGTTTATGGCTAAGTCTAAAAAAATAGGTGATAGTCAGTAGTCCCAGCTGAATTTTTGGTTCAGATTTTTGGGTTCATCCCAACCCAAATCTCAGTGCTCAAACCCCAGGAGCACAAATCCCAAGCAGTCAAACCTCAGAAGAAAGATTTCATGAACCTCTGTCCCCAGCAGCATCTATTCAGCACCTAACCCAGCACATGGCATATTCAGCTCTGTCAAATGGTTGGACACAGCAGGGTTATGAAATTCCCCAGACAAAAGGGGTATGAACTAGCAGAGCAGGTTGGAACATCAGGGGAACTTTGTTTACAATTTTGTTTCCATTGATACTTGATGGCCAGATCAATACATTTTACTGATGAAGCCTCAGAGCAAATTTGGGTCTGGACAAGAGACAAAGGCAGCAGAGTCCCTGCCTCAAGGAGTTTACAACACATGAAGGTTTATTGACGATAATCTATTTTTGCCCCCATATCTACGCTGGTTGAACTCCCAGCCCTAAATCTAGGACCACACCCTGCTCCTACACTGGAGCAAATGCTGCTCCAGATTTACTCCAGTGTCCCGAGCTCCCCCACCCATTGCTTGGCCCTGGTGCAGAGGGTGAGTGGCTGCTGTCTCTGGGAAGGGTCTTTGGCAGGTGGCAGCCAGGGGCAGAGGACAGGAGCCGGAGCCGGAGGGCAGTGCCATGTGAACGCGCTGCCTTCGGAGTAAGGAGTGGGTGCAGGATGCTCTCACTTGTCTCCGGCAGGTTGCTCAGCACAAACTCCTTGGCTGTGGCCACGTCCCGCTCCCGAGTGACATCCAGCGGCAGCACCCACAGGCGGCCGGAGCCGGAGGCGGCTTCCCGCAGCAGCCGCTGCGCCCCTTCCCCGCCCGGGCAAAGGCAGCCGGCAAAGACGGTGAAGCCCAGGCGGTGCAGGCGCAGCGCCAGCAGGTGCCCGAAGCCGCTGTCGCAGCCGGTGATGAGCACTGCCTGGCCGGCGGGCTGCAGCGCTGCCTGCCGCGGGAGCCTGGCCAACAGCGCCGGGGGCAGCAGCAGAGTGGTCGCTTCCCACATGGTGGCTGCGCAGGAGCGGCGCCAGGGTTTTTGCGGCCCCCTAGGCGGGGGTCCTTCCGCACTCCCGGTCTTCGGGGCACTTCGGCGGCGGGTCCCGGAGCGAGTGAAGGACCCGCCGCAGAATTGCCGCCAAAGACCCAGACCGCGGAAGGACGCCCCGCCACAGAATTGCCGCCAAGGGCGGCAAAATGGCGCCCCCCAAATCCTGCTGCCCTAGGCGACCACCTAGGTCGCCTAAATGGAAGCGCCGGCCCTGCAGCTCACCTAAGCACACATAGGACCCACCAATCTTAGTGCAACTAATAACACTCTCTCATTCTCTAGTTGTTCTCTCATCACATTCTCCAAGTTCAAATTCTTACATTTCTTCCTCTGTCTCTGCCTTCTTCCTCAAAGACATTTTTTAAGTTTATGGATGGGGTAACCAGCAGTAACGGTATCTCACAGACAGTTGGAGGAGTGCTGCCAGAGGCTGGAGGAGATGTCACAGAGAAGCAGGAGGCGGCCAGGGTTGTCATAGGTTTGCTGAGGTGGAAGTTGCTCTGGTCAAAGGTAGAGAGGGAACTAGCTGGTATTTCACGTATCTTACGCTGCATAGGAACCCACAAAACCTGGGGCCAGCTGGTTCATCTCATGTCCCTTATAAAAGTATAAGGGCTCTGTAGTGGGAAACCAAAACTGTCTGCTCAAGATCTTGGGTTATCTGCTTCCAGAGTCACCACACCTCATGGGTGTCATGACACTGAAAATCCTTTTAGAATGGGCTTTACATCAAGATCTTTTTCTCTTACAAGATGCCAAATGGCATAAGTTTTGATGTGCCTTGTGGCAATGTATTTGCTGGCCTCATGCTGGAGAGATTAACAGACCCTGCCTGAGTCTTCTCTAATTCTTAATGATCTCCCACAAAGCCAACATTGGTCTTTACTCAGGCAAATTGGATTGTAGTTCCCAGAAATAGAGGGCCATATTCTGTAATCCTTTACACCACTTTTGCCCTAAAATAATTCCATTAACTTCAGAGTTAGTCCTGATTTACACTAGAGAGTAAATAAAGAATCAGGCCCAGAGAACTTCTAGATACCAAGGTGAAATTTTTGAGACACACAGTGGCCAGTCTCCATTGAAGTTACTGAATGCAGCATTGTGTGCATTCCATCAATGCGAGTTCTGATAGGTAGTGCTTATAATTGCTTCTATAATACTCTCAGGAAGACTTCAATAAAAATCAGTTCCATAGCTGCAGATAAGTGTATAGCTCTTGCCTCGATTAGCATGGCACTAGAGTACCTGAACAATATAAAGAGACAGGAAATTCCCAAGTACTCAATAACCTGACCACGTCAAGCACAGAACAGGAATTCTATCTTCCTCTGTGTTTGAAAAGTAGCTAATACATTTTGAGAGTTTCCAGAACCTAATATCTAACAACCATTAGTATTTTGGTTACTAGTCCACCATTCACCTTCTGTGGGTCTCCTTCCAAGTTCATCCCCATGTCCCCATGAATCAAATCACCAGTCAGTTTCATAGAACAGCAGGTCATAACGCCGTCTAAATGTATCCCACTGGATCTGAAGCAGCAGAAGTTGTGTGAAGGCAAGTGCCAAAGAGCAGGTATGACAGTAGCCAGTGATTTGCCCCTTTATGCCATGCAAAGTACTAAAATGCCAGGAACAGATCATGTTCATGCTGAATTTGACAAGCGTAGGACCTCCTCAGTGGGATGTGGTGAGTAAGCTTTTCAGTCATGAAATATCAACTCCAAAGCCATGCCACACTGGGAGTATAACTGCCCTGCCCAACCTGGGGAAGGATGCCAATCTACAGTACATCCCAGTTATTAAACTATAGATCATTTTAGTCCCCAGTTAGACTTTCTGAATGAGTAATTCTGCCTTCTCACCTAAGGGCTTATCTACCCAAGGGCACTCAGAAAAGTATATCCAAATTAACTGAAGGTGTAAATTGAAAGTGGATTATTTAAGCCCCATGAAACCCGTGAGTATTCAGAATTAAAGTGGGCTTAAATCAGTTTAGCTTATTCATAATTAACTTATTCTAGGGCCACTGGCTTCTGGCCATGATCTAGCCCTACCAACTACATTCTCACAGCCAGAGTGACTCACAAGTGAAATGCAAATCTGCTGCGGTTTTTACTGATGTAACAAAGCTGATTCATATTGCTACCTTTCACCTATGCTTGACTGATATGTCCAGTAGTTAGTACACTGAGAAGGTTGGACACACAACTTAAAAAACACACTGATTTCCTTAATATCTACCTAAATGGTAACCCAACTATACATGGAGACAGATTGCATTTGTCTGGTAGCTCAGTCTGTATCTTTATACACCCTGAGCTCATCCCTAAATTTTGTTTAACTCTGATCGATTTCTTTCCACATGGAGACTCAAAACTCACCTAATGAAGTTCAATAGCAGCTGCTTTCATCCCATACTGAAGTACAATGAAAATTTGAGCTCAGAACTAAGGTATCCCTGGCATGCAATACGTCTGGGAGTCCTTCTGGATGCTTCACTGTTAGTGGACACTCAAATAGTGATGTTTGTTAAAACACATTCTTCTGTGAAAGGTGGGCTAGGAAACTGCACCCCATCCTGTCTGACTCAGATTTGGTCACAGCCGTTGTTCACCTCCATGCTTGATAACTGCAATGCATTGTACCTAGGAATGGAAATGCCAACCCTGAAAAAGCTCTAATTGGTTTAGGATACAGCAGCCCAGCTACCATACAACCCAGGTCCCTAACAGCACATCAGCCCAGTGCTCTGCTCAGAACACTGGCTCCCCAATTAATCTCAAGACCGCTTCAAAGTTTGGACCCTAATCTGCAAAGCTCTTCATGGGAATGGCTCAAGCTACCAAAGAGACTGCTCAGTCATTTTGCACGATGAGAGGTATGTCCTTCAGATACTATAGGTGTGTCCACTACAAGGATGAGACTCATGAGCATTGGAATTAGGGTTTTCTTGGCTGCTGGCCCCAGCACTGGAACTCACTCTCACAAGCAATAAGTATGCGTCTGCGCTTTGACACCTTCATAATTAAATGTACAACTCACTTCAACTTAGCTTTCCCACAATAGCAAAAAATAGTGTGGGGGGGGGAAACGACAATTGGGAGCTGGAAGGTGGGAGACAGAGATCCCTGTTACCTTAACTTGTAGAACTTTGTAAGGTGCTTAGATAACAGTGGTCAGTAAGGGACAGACAGTGACATTGAATAGATAATGCTTCACACAGGGGAGAACAGCCTGATTACCAACTCTGATCAGGGCATTATATTCCTACATAAGATGGGCCAAAGATAGATCTGTGGTTGCAAAATTTTGTGGTGACATTTTAAAATCTGTGACATAAGATAAATTAAATATAACATGAAAAATACTTCATGTCACAAGCAAATCACCTCATTAGAGCCTCCGGGGTGGCATTGGAAAGGAGTTATCCTCTGCTTCCCTGATAGTGTAATTTATATGCTGGGCAGACCAGAATAAAATTTAACTCCCTTATACCTTGTCTTCATTGGGAATTCTCCCTGACTCCAGCCATTGGTGTAGTTACACTGCCACTGCTGCACGCTGCACCACTGCAACCCCTAGTGTAGACAAGGAAAACCAATTTACACTGGTAGAACTTCTCCTGGTGGGCTACATAAGGGATTTTGCACAGATGTAACTGCAGTTGGTTGAAATCTGGGCTAATTCTTAAGGTAGACACGGTCTTAGTCTCCCCACTGCCTATGGAAGCTGAAGCTGGCTCTCCTGAATGGCAGCGTGTAGCAGTAGGACTCTTTTTTTTGCCTGCAGGTATCCGTTATCACGGCCTCTGGGGCTTAGACACATGGAGTTGTCTTCCTGTCCTCTGCTCCTCAGATTGTTGCCACAGGACCAAGTTTGCATAGTGAAAGGGGGAGAGTAAAGCTCAGGGCTGGGCTACATTCAGGCAGGCAGTCTTGGCCTGGGAACTCAGCGAGGAACAAGGAAGGAGGGGATGCTGGAGTGGAAGTGATTTGAATTAGAACAAACTGGCTGCTGAATAGAAGCTTTTATTCCAGCCTGGAGAAGGCTTTGTTAGTCAAGCACATGTGATGCACAAAAGCCTCTCCTTGAATTCATTGAGTTTTAATTGGTTCTCAGGTGGGGGAGGAGATGGGTGTTAGGAATTAGGGATTCCTTAAAGAGACAATATCATTAAAACTTCACCCCTAAGATTTAGGAGTCTGGACCAATTCATTTTTTTTTATGTTAAATGAGAGGATCAGAAAAATTGAGAATGGGGAGTGGGGGAGGATCAGTAATGGAGAGAGAGGAGAGAGATCGGAGTATTAGGAGGGTGAGGGGCAGAAGAAAGAATAAAAAGAGAGAGAGAGGAAGGGAGAGACCAGGGAGAATGAAGGGAGGTCACACACAGAGGGAACACAGAAGAATGTGAAAGGGATTGGGGGGAAAAGGAGAATGATGCTGTTTGGGGCAGTGCTTCCCTTCCTTGCCACTGTGACACAGAAGGATCCTGTTGGTCACATTTCCTCCTTTATTGAATGCTTTAAGATAGGGGTGGGCAAACTTTTTGGCCCAAGGGCCACAGCTGGGTATAAAAATTGTATGGTGGGCCATGAATGCTCACAAAATTGGGGGTTGGAGTACAGGAGGGGGTGAGGGCTCCAGCTGGGGGTACGGGCTCTGCGGTGGGGCCAGAAATGAGGAGTTCAGGGTGTGGGAGGAGGCTCCAGGCCTTGGAGGGGGGAGTGAGGGTTTCGGATGGGGGTGTGGGCTCTGAGGTGGGGCTGGGGATGAGGGGTTTGAGATGCAAGAGGGTGCTCCGGGCTGGGACCAAGGGGTTTGGAGGGCAGGAGGGGGATCAGGGCTGGGGCAGGGGGCTGGGGTACAGGGGGTGTAAGGGCTCCGACTGGGGGTGCAGGCTCTGAGGTGGAACTGGGGATGAGGGGTTTGGGGTGCAGGAGGGTGCTTCGGGCTGGGATTGAGGGATTTGTAGGGTGGAAAGGGGATCAGGGCTGGGTCAGGGGCATGGGGCTCAGGGGTGCAGGCTCCAGACAGTGCTCACCTCAAGCAGCTCCTGGAAGCAACGGCATGTCCCTCCTCCAGCTCCTGCACGGAGGCACAGCCAGATGGCTCTGCGTGCTGCCTCGTCCACAGGCGCCGCCCCTGTGGCTCCCATTGGTCGCAGTTCACAGCCAATGGGAGCTGTGGGAGCGGCGCTTCAGGTGGGGGCAGAGTGCGGAGAGCCCCCTGGCTGCCCCTACGCGTAGGAGCTGGAAGGGGGACATGCCGCTACTTCCGGCAAGCCCTCGACCCCACTCTCCCGCTGGAGCACCAGAGCGGGGCAAGCCCCGACTCCACTCCCTGGCGGAAGCTCGAGGGCTGGATTAAAAGGCCTGACAGGCCTGATGTGGCCCGTGGGTCGTATTTGCCCACTCCTGCTTTAAAATGTCCTTATTTCTAGATCCTCTTCCTCACAATCTATGATTCTGTGCTCCAGAGCAAAACAATGAATCACTGCAGCAGTGTGAGGAAGAAATTGCTGGCACAAGGGTGGAAGATGGATAATGCCAGAGAGATGATGGGAAGAGGAGAACAGAATGTAATCCAGAATTCCTGTTCTGAATAACCTAGTAAGAGCTGAATCCAGGTTTGGCCAGGCCCTGTATGAAACAACGCATGGGTTTTTCAGGAAGATTTCAGTAGTCGCATAGCACATTTTCAATGGAAAAGTTCTACCATCAGGGAAGGGGATTGGGTACTTGTCAATGGAAGAGGAAAGGTTAGATCAAAGTGCTTGCCAGTGGTGGCAAGGGAGAAAGAGGGTGGCCAGCAAAGGCTGGGCTCCAAGTTTAAGTTCAACATGTAATATGGAGGTGCAGAACATGGACTAGCAAGTTGGGGAGACTGTAGGTGGATGGGGTTGTTGATAGAGTCAAAAGCATTGGGCCCTGGGCAACCACACACTTGGTACATGCAGAAGGAAAGCCTTCATCTTTATAATGATTTCCATTATTTCAACACATTTTGGAGGAACGAATGAGGGATGTTAGATACTGACATAGGACTCCTAGCTGGTGTAAAGCTTGAGCGGCCAAGGTTAGGCAAGGGAGAGGATTTCTTACAATGTCATCTTTCGTGCTATTCAGTTCTCCCTTTAAAACAGAAGCTTGTATCTGCCACGCTGTAGAAAAATCTAGTTCACCTTTTGTCATGTGAGTTTCAGGCTAATTCAGCTGGGTCTTTTCAAACCAAACTGGTTCATCGGGAATGGACAGACACATTCACCATGAACAGGGCAACCTAGGAGCTTGTCCCTGAAGTTCATCCTGCTTGTCCATAATCCTTATTGTGGTCACTGGTTTCTCTGTGAATATCCACAGCAACTTTGGTAGACAGCACGGAAAATCAGACTCTTTGTTACAATACACTGCACCTGAGACAAGAGATACTGCAGCTTCCATCCTAAAATGATTATCTTTCCAAAAATAGACTCCTCAGAGTCCACGAAGAGGCTCTAGCACAGTGCGGATAAGTAGTCAATTTTTCTACCAAGTTATTTTCCATCATTTCCCTAGTCCTGTTGCAGGGAGTGCAAGCCCTTTTTCTTGCTACCTCCACCCTACACCCCTCATTTACCAGTACTAGTCTTTCCTGCAGTCATTTTTTTTCTCTTTCAGGCATGTTCAGTGTGTCCTTTTTTATTAGCACAATGCTGGAATATCAACCTTTGCCCCCACACACTGCTTATGAATAACCGTCCCTGACGCATCTGGTAAAATCCAATGGGAGATGGGCACCTAACTGCCACTTGTACCTCTGAAAATCTTCCTCTTATGCTTGAAAATGTTGCTGTTATCTTATGGCCTTTGTAGAGGCACTCACCACACGGGATCCTCTTACAGCAGTTTCCATAGAAAGCACCATTTCCACAGCCTTCTGGTATGTGAGATCAGGCTCCTACCACTGGCACTTCTGAACTGCCTGGCTACATAGACCACAGACCTGCCGGTCACAAAGAATATCGTTTATCACAGCATCAGATTCACCAGTGTTCAAAAGGCCTCTTTAGAGCTAGCATGAATTGGGAAACTGATTCTCCTCTTTCATGGTGTCTTAGAGAACAGGAATTATCACTAATGGCTTTGGAGCAAAGTGTGACAGATGCATCTGCACAACCTGTGCATTTAGTTTTGTTCCTGGTCTGCCTGGTTGCACCAGAGTATATAATAGGCAGCAGTTTTACCGTCCATCACCCTTTGGAGAGAGGGTACAAACTGGTATTAGGGCAATTTTGGCTACTAAATATTCCCCATGTTCAGGATAGGAAACAGCGCCTCATTATAACCAAAATGGCCAAAGTGACCCTTTGTAGCTCCCATTATGGTGATTTAAAAAAAAATACAAAGCAATGTCTTCAGCGGTGCCCCAGCAACACTTACCCACTATCAGAATCCCTTTTCGCTCTCTGGCTCTGCTCAGCTGCACCCGGTCAGGATTTCCTCCCTGACGGCTATTGACAGTTTTCCCTTTTTCTTTCAGTAGGTATTTCCCCCCCCTCCCCAATCACACACACACACACCTCTGTTTAAATTACAGCTCATAACGGCCACACTTCTTTCCCATCTGCATGGAGAGCTTTTCCCTCCAGGGAGCTATTTTCTCTCAATCCAGGATCTAGGAGATTTGGAGAGCATACACAATCCAACAAATTAAACTGGTTTCACCTACCAGATCCTCCTGAAGCAACAAAATTGCACTTTCCTTGCCACTACTAAGGAATAGAGGCTCACATAAGGAAAAGCTGCCTCAGGTCAAATTCATCCTTAATAATATAACTCTGCTGAATTAATTGGTTACACACCAGGGATGACCTTGGCCAAACTGCTGGTCAGCAACAAAATCTTACTATATTGTGTTTTCTTCTATGGAGCAAAAGATGTATGATGTCTGCTGCCATAGTTCTAACAATTCAAACTATTGTGCAGTTCTTTTCAAAGCCAATCAGAACACCATTGTGTACAGTAGAATCTCAGAGTTACAAAACACCAGAGTTACGAACTGACTGGTCAACTACACACCTCATTTGGAATCGGAAGTTCGCAATCAGGCAGCAGCAGAGACAAAATAAAAATGAAAAAAGCAAATACAGTACAGTACCTAAACTACCTAAAAAATAAAGGAAAAAATAAAAAAAGATGTGACAAGGTAAGGAAACTGTCTCTGTGCTTGTTTCATTTAAATTAAGATGGTTAAAGCAGCATTTTTCTTCTGCATAGTAAAATTTCAAAGCTATACTAAGGCAATGTTCAGTTGTAAACGTTTGAAAGAACTATCGTAACGTTTTGTTCAGAGTTAGGAACATTTCAGGGTTACGAACAACCTCCATTCCTGAAGTGTTCGTAACTCTGAGATTCTACTGTAATACAATCAAACCAACCTTGCTGGAAATAATTTTATTTGTGCTGGAGTGAATAAAGGCCCTGCAAGATCTTCAGGAGCAATCATACTTGTTCTTAGGACCACAACAGCAACTTCCGTGGAGCCCTTGGGCTACAGGCAATTAGCAGAAAATTAAACTGTTTACAGATTCCTTTATCTTTTAACACAGAGTTGCAGGCCACAACAATGGCAGATTCCAGCATACAGTGTTCTGTCAAAATCCATGCAGCTACTTGTCTCTTAAACTATGACCATGACACCAGGGAACTCTAGGAGTTGCATTTTGGTCCACTCCTGAGCTACAGTGCCCCATCCGGATGAGGACAACTTAGCAGTACTGGAAGAGGGAGGGGGCTTCATCCTACATAGACAGAATGAGGCTAGGATGACTAATGACAGAAACCAATGCTGCAGAAGCTTTCCAGCCCAGTGCACTCAGTTATGGGTTTCTATGTGAGGCAGTTCTCTATAGATCTGTTGGTGTATTTCTTCCCTAAACTTGGTCTGATGCAGGGCCCCCAATTACTCGTCACTGGACTTTGCCTTGGAAGATCTTTATAGATGAATTTCATTGTTGACAAACAGTACACCAATTACCATTGTGAACTTCAGAGAAGTGCTTTGCCATTGGTTTGTCTCTGTCATTTTGTCTAGGTGCATGTTATGATTTGTTTGAATGATGTCACTCTGTTTATGGTGTACCCTTTATTCCCATGTGTTTTGACTGGCAAGTAGGAAAGGTGCAGTGTCTCTTTAAGAAGGTCATTTTCACTGTCCTGGTGGTATAATTAGCCTGCTAAAGAAAGAGCAGAGACTGGAAATTGGATTGAACAAGCCAGGCTTTAGCCCCAGGATGAAGCCGGATCTACAAGGATTGTTATGCTAATCATCTGAGATCAGCAGTTCCAGTGTCCTTCAAACTCCCAGGTAGTTACAGGCGGAGGATACCATAGGGATGCAAAGCAAAATGTAACTTTTCTGCACTTCTATAGCACCTTTCTCCTGAAGATATCAAAGTACTTGACAAACATTTAGCTTCTCATTACTTCTGGAAGATGAGTATGTCCCATTCTACAGATGGGGAAACTGAAGCACTAAGAAGTTGCCCAAGGTCAAACAGAAACAGAACTCAGGAAATCTCAATTTCAGCCTCCTGCTCTAACCCCTCAGGCCACACATTACATTTATTTATACAGTTCCTTTGATCCAAGGTACTGGGAAACAGTTAACAGAAGGGAAAGAACAGCAGAAGGTTATAGAATGACACTATAGCTAATGGATCTATGCCAATTTACACCAGGTGAGGATCTTGCCCATATAGATGGCACATGGTGAGTCAGTACGCATTATGCAAAGAATTGCTTGTTAACTTCTATTTTGTTTACATGAAATGTTGTTAAGAGCAATAGGCTAGATTCATCTCTGGATTAACTCTACTGAAGTCAGTGGAGTTATACCAGGGAGGAATCTGTCTCAATGTAGTAGCCAGCTCAGACCCAATTTATACCTACTAGCAGGGCCGGCTCCAGGCACCAGGCACCCAAGCTGGTGCTTGGGGCGGCACCTGGAGGGGGGCGGCGGCGGGGCGCTCCGGCCGCCAGGGAGAGGGGCCACAGCAGGGCTCGCCGCCCTCCCCCCAGGGCTCTGGCCGCC
>NW_020665141.1:2589125-2680868 GCF_002925995.2 Terrapene triunguis | reverse complement strand
AAGCCAGAGCCGGCCCTGCTACTAGGCACCAATCCACACTGTGGGTGGTGTGGAGTTTCACTGCCCTGCAGTGGGGCACACAATGGGCCCTCCAGAACTCCCCAGAAGAGGCGTACATTGTGCTCCACAATTAGCCAGCTCTGCTAGCTGGTTCGGAGAAGGGCATGGACGCACCTCATACCTGCCCCTTTGGGATTGCTAACACCTAGTTGGAATTAGCAAATCTCTGCACTCAAGTCAAGAGAGTAGAGGTCTGCAATTTTGCCTTGCTACTGCACAAGGGGTCCAAGGTGGGGGAAAGGAAGGCTGGGGAAGGTGGGAGAGGGCTATTTGCATCCTCTCACCTTTATGCATCTGTGCAAAAGTCAGACAAAGGCTGGCTCTCAGTATGAGCATCACTTGTTACCTGACGGCTGGTGGTAACTACTGCTGCCCTCACCATTTCCAGGAAGTTTCTTTTGATAGGCATTCCCTATGCTCACTGCCTGTGAGAGTGACTGCGAATCCTGTGGCATGTCTGAACTCCTACTGTAGTGGTTACTAGTCCTGCTGCTGTTCCCATTGTCAGATGCAGCCCATGAGAATGTTTGGAGGCCCCTATGACACAGGGCCAAATTTGTCACTATCCTAAACTGGTGCAATTCTATTGAAGAGGATGGAGTTGTATCAGCTAACCCTGGTGAATCTGGCCGGGGTGGCTGTTAATTTGCTGAAATGGTGTGTTTGTGGCATTAGTGAGAAAGGGCTGGCTATAAATTGCTCCCAATTACAAACTGGATGTTTACTCTTTCCTGTTTTGTTCACTGTCTCCTCATTCCACAGAGGAGCAAGGCTAGAAGTTCACCCCACCACTTTATTGGTTTCTCACAGGCATGCCAGCCTGGAAATGCGCTGCCTCTCTCCCTTCTAACTACTGGAAATTTAGGCTAGGAGTCCAACCCTCCATCCTTTACTATCCACTCCTTTTAACACAGAGAATCAGGCCAGAAATGGCCTCTTTTCTTCCTCTATTGCCTCTTCCTAAGGGATAAATTGCTTCTTTCCCTCATTCCTCCAGCTGGATCTCTGCATTACCTCCCTTGTTCTTTCACACATTTTTTCACAGTGCCCCTCCATTGCCTGAAAGTGGGGGGATGGGTGGGAGGGCACTGTCTGGCTCTGTATCCAGAGCACCGGATGGCATGGTTTTGGAGAGGCCTGGCTTAGTGAAGTTATTCAAGCCAACCGCAGCCTGGCAACCAGGCGGTGACAATGGGAGTGCAGGAGGCGGAATGTTTCCACATGCCTGATCAATGGGAGCGAGTGAGACAGCAGAGCAAACAGAAGCTGGGAAAGAGACACAAAGAGAAAGCAGCCTTTTCTCTGCTCAGTTCCTTTCATTTATCACAGCTCTTTGTGAAGCTGATAACAACGGAGGCCCTTGGGAGGCTAGTTTTAGGGAGTTTGGTTTTTCTAATTAAATAAAATGCTGTGTCCTTTTTCTTCACTTGTCACCTTCCAGCTCACCAAAAATGTAAAAGCCCCATCTGTGCTAAAGCCTCCAACTTAGTGTGCTCCTGTGAACCCCGAAGGGTTCTGCCTTCCTGGAAAGGCAGCTTTTCCCTGAGTGCAATTCCCTGCACAAACAAAGCAAGGGTATGCTGAGGCAACTTCTAAACTAAACATGGCAATCATGCTCCACAGCAACTCCTTCTCCTAACATGGCTACAACCCAGGGGCAGGTAGTGTCTAACAAGCAAATACAAACCATGACATTCCAGGCCACTTGCTTTCAAGAATAAGGAACTCACAGTGGGGGGGGGGGGGGAGGGAAGTGGCAACAGCAGCCGTTAGAAACATGCTTTTAACAGCCTTCAGAGGGCAACTCCCTATGGGAAATTGGCAGCCGTCAGCAGAGAATTACAAGGTAGTTGTTACCTAAAGAGACTGGACAGTTTCTCATGGGTATAATGTTCCATTACTCATCCCAGTCAGGACTTAACCTAGGACAGGCTGCAGTGTATAGGACAGCAACTCTGATGTGCTGCCCCCTGCAGCCTCTGGAAGCTGCTCCCCAGGAGGGGTTTCTCTCTGGAGGAATGCAAGAGCTCTGTTTGTTAGGCTGCACAGTAATAACTAGGAGCTGGTTCCAGCCATGTTTTGTAATCAGTGGTGGGAGTTGGATATTTTTCTTCTCACTGCAAGAGCTGATAGCAACAGGCCACGTCTACACAAGAAATTGACTAAAAGTTTCTTCCTGGTTGTAAGTCAGCTTCAGTTGAATGACCCGGGATTTGGGGGGTGAATTTCCCTGGTGTAGATGTGGTCATAGAAAGAGGGATCAAAAGAGTGGGTGTTTTGAATTAAATCTCTCAAAAGGAAAGAAAGAACTGTTGATTTCTATACCACTTGGGTGTACAAAGAACTTCTGGCTGCTGGGGATCAGGAAGCAGAACCCCTCAGCCTTTTCAGTCTGCTGGACAACATGCAGGCATCCATCTCAGCAGCAGCTTCCTCTCCAGATGGCCATTGCTGCAACAGCCCAGACGCCAGCATCTTGACATCATGCATCCAGGAAGAGGATTAGTAACCTTACCTGCACCTTGAGTAAGGAGGCGACACTTAATTGTAAACAGCAGAAGATCTGGAGTCTCAATAGCCCCTTTGAGTCACAATTAGACTCAAGACTGTGACCTAAATACTGAGAAAGGGAAGACCTGGCAACAAGTGACAGAGTAAGACCCCAGTGAAAGACTGAAACTTGATTCTAATCATTGCTGTAAGACTGTTTTAACAATGAGAAGGAAAATTTCGGGTCAAGATTTTCAAAACCAGGTGCCTAAAGTTTAGGCTTTTATATCCACATTTAGGCACCTAAACGTGTGGCCTGACTTTCAAAAGTGCAGGTTTCCCCAACTCCCACACTCAAATAAAACGATAATTAATAGGAGGCAGCAATATCTATGGCTTAGGTCACAGCAGTGAGTCTCAGCAGACCTTGTTTCTACCCCCAGCTCTGGCACTGAATCATGGTGTGACCTGGGATAGGTCACCCTCTCTGTACTTTTCTTTTCCAGTGTGTAAAATGGGGATAATATTTACCCCCTGTCAAGGCTGTATCCCCACTTTGAACTTTAGGGTTCAAATGTAGGGGCCTGCATGAAAACTTCTAAGCTTATCTACCAGCTTAGCTTTGGTCCGCTGCCACCATCACAAGAATTCCCTCCCTGGGAAGCCTTGAGAAACCTTTCACCAATTCCCTGGTGAACACAGATCCAAACCCCCTTGGATCTTAAAACAAGGAGAAATTAACCATCCCCCCTCCTTCCTCCCACCCTCCTTTCACCAACTCCTGGTGAATACAGATCCAAACCCCCTTGGATCTTAAAACAAGGAGAAATCAATCTGGTTCTTAAAAAAGAAGGCTTTTAATTAAAGAAAAAGGTAAAAATCATCTCTGTAAAATCAGTATGGAGAATAACTTTACAGGGTAATCAAACTAAAGAGCTCAGAGGACCCCCCTCTGTCTTAGGTTCAAAGTACAGCAAACAAAGATACACACTCTGGTAAAAAGGTACATTTACAAGTTGAGAAAACAAAGTAAATCTAAGACGCCTTGCCTGTCTTTTACTTACTAGTTTGAAATAGGAGAGACTTGTTTAGAAAGATGGGGAGAACCTGGATTGATGTCTGGTCCCTCTCAGTCCCAAGAGCGAACCACCCCTTAAAACAAAGAGCACACACAAAAGCCTTTCCCCCCACCAAGATTTGAAAGTATCTTGCCCCCTTATTGGTCCTTCGGGTCAGGTGTCAGCCAGGTTACCCGAGCTTCTTAACCCTTTACAGGTAAAAGGATTTGGAGTCTCTGTACACAGAGAGCTGTTACCCTTCCCTTAATAGTTATGACACGCCCCCCAAATCACAGATAGTGTTGGACGTTCGGTTCCACACTGGCTGTGATTTCTTCCTGGAGTTCTAGGAGAAAACAGAGTTAATAAGACACATGTATCTTTAGACATACTACTGATTATATAAAAACTAACAATATGTTTCATTCCAAGAACATTTGTTAACCAGTTAACTCTGGGAAACTTTCCCGGGAGAGTGCATCAGCCACTTTGTTAGAAGCTCCCGAAATGTGTTGTATTTCAAAATCAAAATCTTGGAGAGCTAAACTCCATCGAAGAAGTTTTTTGTTATTTCCCTTGGAGGTATGAAGCCACTGTAGCGCAGCATGGTCTGTTTGTAGTTGGAAACGCCGTCCCCAAACATATGGGCGTAGCTTTTCCAGCGCGTACACAATGGCGTAGCATTCCTTTTCGCTGATTGACCAGTGGCTTTCCCTCTCAGACAGTTTCTTGCTGAGAAACACGACAGGATGGAATTCTTGATCCGGTCCTTCCTGCATTAAAACTGCTCCCACGCCTCTCTCGGAAGCATCTGTGGTTACTAGGAACGGTTTGTCAAAGTCTGGGGCCCTTAGCACAGGGTCAGACATGAGTGTTGCCTTAAGCTGGTTAAAGGCCTTTTGACACTTATCAGTCCACTGAACTGCATTTGGCTGTTTCTTTCTGGTTAGGTCTGTCAGCGGGGCGGCGATTTGGCTGTAGTGTGGTACAAATCGCCTATAATATCCGGCCAAGCCTAAGAAGGATTGGACCTGTTTCTTTGACTTTGGAACCGGCCACTTTTGGATAGCATCCACTTTGGCCTGTAGGGGATTTATAGTTCCTTGACCCACCTGGTGCCCCAGGTACGTCACTCTGTTTTGGCCTATTTGACACTTTTTAGCCTTAACAGTTAGTCCTGCCTGTCGGATGCGCTCGAAGACTTTTCCCAGGTGCTCCAGGTGTTCTGTCCATGAATCAGAAAAAATGGCCACATCATCGAGGTAGGCAACTGCAGATTCTCCCAATCCCGCTAGGAGACCATCTACAAGTCTTTGGAAGGTGGCGGGTGCATTTCGCAACCCGAAAGGGAGTACATTGAATTCATACACCCCTGCCTGGGTGACGAAGGCTGACCTTTCCTTAGCGGGTTCATCTAGTGGTACTTGCCAGTACCCTTTGGTTAAGTCTAAAGTAGAGATGAATTGGGCATGTCCCAATTTTTCCAATAGCTCATCTGTGCGTGGCATTGGATAGTTGTCAGGACGAGTTACAGCATTTAGCTTACGGTAGTCCACGCAAAAGCGTATTTCCCCATCTGGTTTGGGAACTAGAACCACTGGAGATGCCCATGCACTGGTAGAGGGGCAGATTATACCCATCTGTAGCATGTCCTGGATCTCCCTTTGTATAGCAGCTTGGGCATGAGGTGACTCCCGGTAGGGTGGGGTTCTAATTGGGTGAGCATTACCTGTGTCAATGGAGTGGTATGCCCGTTCGGTCCGTCCTGGAGTGGCTGAGAAAATCGGTGCAAAGCTTGTGCACAGCTCCTTGATCTGCTGTCGCTGCAGACGTCCCAGGGTCGTGGAGAGGTTCACCTCTTCCACGCCACCATTCCTTGTTCCTTCGTAGTAGACACCTGCAGGCCACTCCGCGTCATCTGTTTCCTGGGCTGTAAACTGGCAAACGTTTAATCCTCTGGAATAAAAGGGCTTAAGAGAATTAACATGGTATACCTTAGGCTTTATGTTGGAGGTGGGGGAGGCTATGAGATAGTTAACAGCTCCTAGGCGCTCCTGGACCGTGAATGGTCCTTCCCACGACGCTTCCATTTTATGGGCCTGGAGCGCCTTTAAGACCATGACTTGGTCTCCTACTTTGAAGGACCGTTCTCTGGAATGTTTATCATACCAGGCCTTTTGCTCTTCCTGAGCATCCTTTAGGTTTTCTTTAGCAAGGGCTAAAGAGTGTCGGAGGGTGTTTTGTAGGTTGCTTACAAAGTCTAGAATGTTAGTTCCTGGAGAAGGCGTAAACCCCTCCCATTGCTGCTTCACCAACTGTAATGGCCCCTTAACCTCGCGGCCATACACAAGTTCAAATGGTGAAAACCCTAAACTGGGATGTGGTACAGCCCTGTAGGCAAAAAGCAACTGCTGCAACACTAGGTCCCAATCATTGGAGTGTTCATTTACGAATTTACGTATCATGGCCCCCAAAGTTCCGTTAAACCTCTCCACCAGACCATTGGTTTGATGGTGATGAGGGGTGGCAACCAAGTGATTCACCCCATGAGCTTCCCACAGGTTTTTCATTTTCCCTGCCAGGAAATTAGTTCCCGAATCTGTAAGGATGTCGGAGGGCCACCCTACCCTGGCAAAAATGTCTGCTAATGCCTGGCACACACTTTTAGCCTTGGTGTTGCTTAAGGGTACAGCTTCCGGCCATCGGGTAGCAAAATCCATGAAAGTCAGTACGTACTGCTTTCCTCTGGGTGTCTTCCTTGGGAAAGGACCCAGAATATCCACAGCTACTCGCTGAAATGGGACCTCAATTATGGGTAGTGGCTGGAGAGGGGCTTTAACCTGGTCTTGGGGCTTTCCCACTCGTTGGCACACCTCACAAGACCGGACATAATTAGCAACGTCCTTGCCCATTCCCTCCCAGTGGAAGGACTTCCCCAACCGGTCTTTGGTTCTGTTCACCCCAGAATGGCCACTGGGATGATCATGGGCTAAGCTCAAGAGCTTTACCCGATACTTAGTGGGAACTACCAACTGTCTTTGAGGATGCCAGTCTTCCTGGTGCCCACCAGAAAGAGTCTCCTTGTATAAAAGTCCTTTTTCTACAACAAACCGGGATCGGTTAGAAGAGCTGAGAGGCGGTGGGGTGCTCCGCGCCGCCGCCCAAGCTTTCTGAAGGCTGTCATCTGCTTCCTGCTCGGCCTGGAACTGTTCCCTTGATGCTGGAGACATCAGTTCCTCCTTGGACTGTGGACTGGGGCTTGGTCCCTCTGGAAGCGATGCAGGTGCTGGGGCTGTTTCCATTGACTGTGAACCGCTGTCCGCTGGTGCACTATGTGGTATTTCAGGCTCTGGCTGAGCCTCCTGGGTAGGGTTATCTGCTGCTTCCGCCAGTTCAGGCTCGCTGGTGCCCTCTGGCATTGGAGTTGTAGATGGGGTTGCAAGCGCTGGACTCAGTGCTGGCAATGGTTCTGGTGCTGGTTGCGTTGTCAGTTCCGGTTCCGGGACTGGCTTTGGCTGGGTCTCTGGGATTGGATCCACTACGGCTGTTGCAGTCGTTGGCAGGGGATCCGGTTCCACCACCTGTGTTTGGGTCTCCGGTAACACTGACGGGGCTCTGGTGGACGGCTCAGGAACAGGGATGGGGGTGAAAGCTTGCTTAGCCTGGCTGCGGGTGACTATTCCCACCCTCTTGGCTAGCTTCACATGGTTGGCCAAGTCTTCCCCCAGCAGCATGGGGATGGGATAATTGTCATAGACTGCAAAAGTCCACATTCCTGCCCAGCCCTTGTACTGGACATGCAGCTGGGCTGTAGGCAAGGTTACAGACGGTGACACGAAGGGTTGAATTGTCACTGTAGCCTCCGGGTTGATGAGTTTGGGGTCCACTAGGGATTGGTGGATAGTTGACACTTGTGCCCCAGTATCCCTCCAAGCGATAACCTTCTTTCCGCCCACTCTCAAGGTTTCCCTTCGCTCCGAGGGTATGAGAGAGGCATCTGGGTCTGGGGATCTTTGGTGTGACTGGGGTGTAATGAACTGTAATCGGTTGGGGTTCTTGGGGCAGTGAGCCTTTATATGCCCCAGTTCATTACATTTAAAACATCGCCCTGCTAAGGTATCACCGGGGCGATGTTGGTTGGTGGAGACTGGTGGGGTGGGGTGAGAAGGCGTCTGGGGTTTCCCTTGGGATGTGGGTGGGGCCTTGGGTTGTCCCCGGTGGTAAGGTTTTGTTTCGGCTTGCCCCTTCTGATATTCGCTCCAACTGCTACTAGCTTTTTTCTTTTCTGTCACCTCCACCCATTTGGCTCCAATCTCCCCCGCCTCGGTTACAGTTTTGGGCTTCCCATCTAGGATGTACCTTTCTATTTCCTCAGGAACACCCTCTAAAAACTGCTCCATTTGCAATAGGAAGGGCAACTCTTCCGTAGATTTAACATTTGCTCCTGATATCCAGGCATCCCAATTTTTTCCAATGTGGTAGGCATGTCGGGTAAATGACACATCAGGTTTCCACCTTAGGGCTCTGAACCGCCGACGGGCATGCTCAGGTGTTAGCCCCATTCTGATTCTGGCCTTGTTTTTAAAAAGTTCATAACTGTTCATGTGTTCCTTAGGCATTTCAGCCGCCACCTCTGCTAAGGGTCCACTGAGCTGCGGTCTCAGCTCTACCATGTACTGGGTTAGAGGGATGCTGTATCCAAGGCAGGCCCTTTCAAAATTTTCTAAGAAGGCCTCAGTATCATCGCCTGCCTTGTAGGTGGGGAATTTCCTGGGATGGGAAGTGGTACCTGGAGAGGAGTTGTTAGGATGGTCTGCTGCATCCTGCCTAGTCCTTGCTGCTTCCAGTTCCATCTCTCTCTTGTGGGCCTCCTGTTTGGCTTTTTCTTCTCTTTCATGGGCCTCCTGTTTGGCTTTTTCTTCTCTTTCATGGGCCTCCTGTTTGGCTTTTTCTTCTCTTTCATGCTGCTCTGCCTCGAGTTTTTTAATTTCAAGCAGTCTCTGATGTTTTCTCTCGTTTTCTTCTGCTTCTAGTCTGGCCAGTTCTATTTTGTTAGTTACTTCTTTGGCAGTCATTTTCCTGTTTTCTTGTGCTGGGTCACACCCTCTGCAGTTGACTGAGACTGGGATGTACTTAGCTCTGGCTGCTGCTGAGTTAACAGAGACTTTCTAACAAGCTACTCCCGAGGATGTAAAAAGAAAAAAAAAAAACAATTCAGCCTGTAAATTACCTTTACCAGTTAGTCAAAGTTTGCTCCCTTTGAACCCTTCTCTTAACAAAGGACCTCGTTAAAAAAACTTAACACCTCTGCCTTCAGGCAAGGAGAGATAAGATATGCATCTACCTTCAGCTCTGCTCTCCAAGCAGCTAGAAGGAAAAAAAAATCTCTTACTGGCTTTTGGGTTTAAACGATCTCCACCGCTCTGCCACCATGTCAAGGCTGTATCCCCACTTTGAACTTTAGGGTTCAAATGTAGGGGCCTGCATGAAAACTTCTAAGCTTATCTACCAGCTTAGCTTTGGTCCGCTGCCACCATCACAAGAATTCCCTCCCTGGGAAGCCTTGAGAAACCTTTCACCAATTCCCTGGTGAACACAGATCCAAACCCCCTTGGATCTTAAAACAAGGAGAAATTAACCATCCCCCCTCCTTCCTCCCACCCTCCTTTCACCAACTCCTGGTGAATACAGATCCAAACCCCCTTGGATCTTAAAACAAGGAGAAATCAATCTGGTTCTTAAAAAAGAAGGCTTTTAATTAAAGAAAAAGGTAAAAATCATCTCTGTAAAATCAGTATGGAGAATAACTTTACAGGGTAATCAAACTAAAGAGCTCAGAGGACCCCCCTCTGTCTTAGGTTCAAAGTACAGCAAACAAAGATACACACTCTGGTAAAAAGGTACATTTACAAGTTGAGAAAACAAAGTAAATCTAAGACGCCTTGCTGTCTTTTTACTTACTAGTTTGAAATAGGAGAGACTTGTTTAGAAAGATGGGGAGAACCTGGATTGATGTCTGGTCCCTCTCAGTCCCAAGAGCGAACCACCCCTTAAAACAAAGAGCACACACAAAAGCCTTTCCCCCCACCAAGATTTGAAAGTATCTTGCCCCCTTATTGGTCCTTCGGGTCAGGTGTCAGCCAGGTTACCCGAGCTTCTTAACCCTTTACAGGTAAAAGGATTTGGAGTCTCTGTACACAGAGAGCTGTTACCCTTCCCTTAATAGTTATGACACCCCCACTTTGAGATCTCTGCATGAGAAAAGTTATGGAAGTGCCAAGTGTTAGTTATTATTTCACTGGAAAACTTGGTACTTCTGTAGCACTTTTCCTCCATAGATCTCAGAGTGGTTCACAATGTTAAGCCTCACCCCTCTGAGATAATAGCTATCTATCACCATTTTACAGATTGGAAAACTGAAGCACCAAACAGCTCTGTGACTTATTGCCACCTGGGGCATTTAAAACCAGACTAAAAAACCACCAGGAAATATACTGGAGGGAGAAATCCTATAGCTATAGGGAGATGGACTGGGTATTGTAACAGAGATAACCTAAGAGGATCTTAGAGCATCAAACAAAGATTCAGGGCCACTCCAGGCCCTTCTTTGAAATTCCATTCCCAAGACAAACTGAAATGAGGTTCTGAGAGATCTTCCGTTCCCTCTAAATCCAACCCGCTCCTTCGAGATTTCAGGCACCTACTTCTTGGCCTACTTCATAATCATAGAGGATCCCTTGTTCCAGTTCATCACATGGAAGCTGACTTCCATCTGCCACCTAGCATTTCTGAATAGGACAGTCATGGGGTCAGCAGCCTACAAAATCAGAATGGGACTGGATCATTTCCCCAATCCATAAAATAGGGATAATAATGGTTCCCTGCCTCGCAGTAGTGTTGTGAGGTTACATTAATTAATGTTGTGAAATGCTCATTTTCTATAGTAATGGGCATCATAGAAAGCCTATAAATAAAATAAATTAATAAGAACTGGAGAAGGGGATTCTACTCTCCCCATGGCTCTCAACCACTAGATCACTCACCTCCAAATAGCCATCAAACCAGCTCATGAAGTGTCTTGATTGCTGCATCATAAAGGATCATTTCCAGCCTAAAATTCTACCATAACTTTTTGACTGTCCCCAGAATGTTTACCAAATGTCTAGCCTGGGGTGGCAGCTCACAAAAAATGACCAGGAGTCTTCCATCCCTTGTGTAGTAAAAGTGCAGACATCGCAAGCAGTGCATTCTGCTCTCAAAAAATCTTGCTCTATCTTCTACTTCTTGCTGCTACGAATAAGCCAGAAGAAATCCACCTTCACACACCCCCCCCCCCCAAGTCAAAAGGATTTCTTTTATTGGAGCAACTGCAGATTCAGTGACGTCAAGGATTCAATTTGCCTCCCAAGAGATTCTCATTTATACAGTGGATGCAGCCTCAACCAAAGATTCCAGTTCATGTTTCTGAGACGTACTAGGGTTGATGTCCTCATGTGTCCTAACCATAACATATGCAGATTGAGAATGAGACCTTCTCCATCCTGTTTGAGGGAGCTTTATGTTCTTTTGAGACAAAATCTGGAAATGATTGTGGCTATTTCTCAAAATGTCAGAGACAACCTCCTGTGGTGGACCAACCCCCATAGTGTTTAAGAATGTTTTGGAATCCCTAAGCCCCCCCAGGTGGTCTTAGTAATGCATGCTTCCAAGACAGGGTGGGGAGCACATCTGGACCAGATGACAACACACAGTTTATGGACCCCTTCAGAGAGGAGGTTACATAAAACTGCAAACAATTTGTCAGGCATTCAGTGGAGCATGTTTCAAGTGTGACCACACAACACCATGGAAGTTTGTGATTTAGATTGCCACTGTGGAGCTTGGTCTAGCCTCCCATGGTACAAGGTAGACCCTCTTTAGATATGATGCATTCACCATCTCATCACACCTCTGGCAGCACATCTTTCAGACAAGGACAATGCACTTGCATACAAATGGAGTAAGAAAAGCAGCACTTAATCAACATAAATGGTCAATAAAGACTTGATGATCAAACTTACTTCTCCACTGACCGGGAGTTCTGAAATTAGATTTCTTTGCCACACTAAGGACACAATCCTGCAGCCCTGCTTCATGTGATCTCTCAATCTATATTTTGGGTTAATATTGCTGCCCATCACCTAGTACCTAAGTATCTTCCAAGTAAAATTAATAGCAATAGTGAAGTCCCTAGTGGACTTAAGGAGTCCCTGGCACTTCTCTTCCTTTTTGAAGTAAAAATCTCCGTTTAGGGTAGGATTGTTTGGTTTTAAGTTTTGATTAACTTTTATTTTAATTTTGGTTGATTTGTTTCAAGATTTTATTGTTTTGTGGGGGGGGGGGGAGTAGTTGGTTGCGGTTTTTTGAGCAGAAGGGGTGTCAGTGTTACGTTATTCTTATGGTGAAAAGGCCTTTTCAAAGAGCATTTTGTAAAGGGGGTCACACTCTGGACTCACCTAATTTCCTCTGGAAGTTTGTCCCATATCTAGATCCCCTCAATCAAGAATACTTTGTCCCCAGCTCTTATATACTTCATCCTGGTTTGTGTGATCTCTGTATGTATTTTCTCCAGTACCAACAATCCCCAGGCTGACCAGAAAAATCAGATGAGACAGAGCACAAATACTATTGCTGGGTCCAAATTAGACTAGACAGTTTTGGAACTCGGAGTTCCTAGACCTGGCAGCAGAACTGCAAGTGCTTCTTTCTTTTCCAGGCTTTCAATAGCAAGTTCAAATCCTTCATCCAGAACCAAAGCCTCTACAGCTAACAGTATGGATCATACAGCTAAAAGGATCTTGGGAGAACAAATCTTTTCACAGGAAGTCCAAGAGATATTGTTAGAGTCTAAGTCTGACTAAAAAGTCCTATGCAGCAAAATGGGAGATTTTTTTGTCCTGACAGCACAGAGAAACACACTGCCCATGTCAGCACATGCCTCAGACATTCGGCATGACTTTGTTACTCAAGAAATCAGGACATCCATTACACTCCCATAACAGTTTTTCTGCCTGCCACAGCTCAGTATCTCGTTCTAGCACAAGTAGCCTCTGTATTTGTACATTCTACAGTCAAGAGGTTTTTAAAGGGATTGTCTAATGTTTTTCCTCCTGTACATGAGGCAGTGCCTTTGTGGAATCTCAGTTTAGTATTAACCAAATAGATGGACTCTTTCTTTGGGCCCGTAGGAGACTGTTCCTTTTGTTACAAATTCTTGAAGACTGCTTTTCTAGTAGCAATAACTCTTCAGCCAAAAGAGTCAGGGAATTCCAGGATGTTGTCTTTGTCCTTTTCCTGAAGCATAAGGCAGTACTACATCCTCTCACCAGTTCACCCTACAGTGGTCACTGATTTCCACTGGAGTCAGTTTGCCTCTTTTTTCAGCAAACCACGCTGATAACCAGGGAAGGTCAAGTTACATACTTTAGGAATCCAGGAGACTGTTAGTTATTCCATTAACAGGACAAACCTGATGACTATTTGTGGCTTATAATGACAAGGTCAGAGGAAAGGCTGTTTCCGCTCAACAACTGTCAAAGCGGATTAAAACCTGCATTCAAACTTGCTTTGAACTAGCAGGTACTTCGTTCTCTGATGGTATCAGAACACATTCAACTAAGTTTCAGGCAGCCTCTAGGGCATGTCTCCATAATGCTTCTATTGTGGAAATATGTCCATATCTTTATGAAGCATCACTCTGTTGATTTGACCTCAAGGTCTCATGGTCAGTTCAGGAGAGCAGCCCTGCAATTACTGTTTAATTAGTCTTTCTCAAACCCAACTCTGCTGAGAGTTGTTACTGTTTGTCAACCTCTCAAGGGTTTGGGGTTTTGTTTTTCTGGGGGGAGGGAACTTTACCATCAGTATTTGAAGGAGAAAGAAAAGTTGCTAACATGTAATTGGAGTTCTAGGAATTGTACCAATTACTTGCCCCTTTTTATTTTTGTTTCGCGAAGGAGATCCAGTAACTCTTCTCCACTAAGTTTCACCATATTATCTTAGCCCAGCAAGATTGATAAACCATATCTAAAGGAGAGTAGTACCACAAACTTACAAATAACATTCATGAAGTCCATGCAATACAAGTCTAAATACTCTACATGTGTTTGCAAGATCTGACACAGTTTCAGAAGAGACCACCTGGATCATTAAGTCCAATTCTCTGCTATCACAGATTACACATCACATCATCCCTTCCATAAATTTACCAAGCTCCATCTTAAAACTAGTTAAGTTTCCTGCCTCTGTTTGGAAAATTGATCCAGAACCATACTCCTCTAATGGTTGGAAGCCTTCTCATTTCCAGCTTAAGTTTACTCATGGCCAGTTTGTAGCCATTTGTTCTTGTGCCAGCATTATCCTCTGACTTCAATTGCTCTTCTCCCTTTCTGGTGTTTGCCCCTTCAGATGTACTACAGGGAGCAATCATACCACCCCCCTCAGCCTTCTGAGAGCAAGTCTAAATAAGCCAAGCTCTGTTAGTCTCCTGTTAGAGGATAGGCTAGCATTCCCCACTGATCCTAGTAGCCCTTCTCTGCATCTGTTCCAACATGAATTCATCTCACTTGAACTTGGTTGACCAGAATTGTACACAATATTCCATATGAGGTCTTACCAATGCCTTCTACAATAGCATTTTCCCATGATCCTTCACACATATGAACATTAAAATAAAAACTTCTTTGATGATCAAGGCCATGGATTCCAGTTTGAATACTATTTCTCCTCCCCAATGCATCTCTCCCTTTCTTTGGGCTTACAAAAAAGGAATGGTGCAACATAACCAAGTGTATAAAATATTTTCCACACAAGTCAGGGCCCTGGTGACTGCTAGTGTTTGGGACTCAATGCATAGTTACACTAGGTGGCAGAATTGTAAAATGTGATCTTCACCACGGCTGCAACCATCCTCTGCTTGCTAAGCAGGTTCTGACATGATAGCATTTGGACTTCACTGTCCCATTCATGAAAGCGGTTCTAACAGTACAGAGCAGAGGGAAGAAACCAGAAGACCATGAACGTGAACTTTAATATTTTAATAGATGTAGACGTAATATATCAATTTTAGTAAGGCTTTTGACACAGTCCTACGTGACATTCTCATAAGCACATTAGAGAAATGTGGTCTAGATTAAATTCTTATAAGGTGGGTGCACAACTAGTTTAAAGACCATACTCTAAAAGCAGTTATCAGTGGTTCACTGTCAAACTGGGAGGATGTATTTAGTATAGTCCCACAGGAGTCAATCCTGAGTCTGGTACTATTCAATATTTTCATTGACTTGGATAATGGAGTGGAGAGTATGTTTACAAAATCTGCAGATGACACAAAGCTAGGAGGGGTTGCAAGCACTTTGGAGGACAGGATTAAAATTCAAAACAACCTTGACACATTAGAGAGTTGGTCTGAATTCAACAAGATGAAATTCAATAAAGATAAGTGCAAAGTACTTCTCTTAAGAAGGAAAAAAAATCAAATGCACAACTACAAAATGGGGAATAACTGGTGAGGTGGTAATACTGCTAGAGGATCTGGGAGTTACAGTGGCTCACAAATTGAATGAGTCAGCACTGTGCTGCAATTGTGAAAAAGGCTAATATTCTAGGATGCATTAATAGGAGTGTCATATGTAAGATATGGGAGGTAATTGTCCCACTATACTTTACACTGGTGAGGCCTCAGACGGAATACTACATCCAGTTCTGGACAACACATTTTAGGAAAGATTTGGACAAACTGGAGAGTCTCCAATGAGTTAACCTGACCTATGAGGAAAGGCTAAAAAAAGGGTCATGTTTAGTCTTGAGAAAAGGGGACCTGATAAGTCTTCAAATATATTAAGGGCTGTTATAAAGGACGGAGATGAATTGTTCCCCATGTCCACTGAAAGTAGGACAAGAAGTAATGGGCTTAATCTGCAGCAAGGGAGATTTAGAATAGATATTAAGAAAAACATTAACTACAAGGGTAGTTCAGCTCTGGAATTCGGCTCCCAAGAAAGGTTGTGGAATCTCCATCATTGGAGATTTTTAAAAATAGATTAGACAAACACTTGTCAGGAATGGTCTAGGTTTATTTGGTCCTGCCACAGCACAAGGCTAGGGTGATCAGGTGTCAATTTTTCGACTGGGTGTTGGATCCTGGCGTTCCAGTCGGCACCACTGACTGGGCCGTTGACTGTCCGGTTGGCACTGCCACACAACGGGGCTGGCAAGCTCCCTGCTAGCCTCTGTGCCGTGTGGCTCCCAGGAAGCAGCCGACATGTCCCCCCCTCTGGGTCCTACACGTAGGGGCAGTTAGGGGCCTCCAAACGCTCCCCCCACAGCTCCCATTGGCTGGGAACTGCTGCCAATGGGAGCTGCGGGGGCAGTACCTGCAGAGCTGCCTGGCCGTGCCTCCGCATAGGAGCCAGAGGGTGGACATGCCGTTGTTTCCAGGAGCTGCTTCAGGTAAGCATCACCTGGAGCCTGCACCCCTGACCCCCTCCCCCAGCCCTGATCCCCCACCTGCCCTCTGAACCCCTCAATCCCAGCCCAGAGCACCCTCCTGCACCCCAAATCCCTCAACTCCAGCCCCACTCCAGAGTCCACACCCCCAGCCAGAGCCCTCAACCCCCCGAGCTCCAACCCCTGATCCCCCTCCCACCCTCCGAACCCCTCAGTCCCAGCCTGGAGCACTCTCCTGCACTCCAAACCCCTCATCCCCAGCCCGAGTCTGCACCTCCAGCCCGAGTCTGCACCTCACCCCCTCCCGTACCCAGCCCCCTGAGCCAGCCCGGTAAAAATGAGCGAGGGAGTGAGGGTGAGGAAAGCGACCAATGGGGGGGGAGGGAGAGGGATGGAGTGAGCAGGGGGTGGGGCCTCAGAGGAGGGGCGGGACAGAGGGCAGGGCAAGGGTGTTCAGTTTTGTGTGAGTAGAAAGTTGGCAACCCTATGGAAGGTGCTGGACTTGATGACTTTGAGGTCCCTTCCAGTCCTACATTTCTATTATATAAAACTACATCTATACATTCCTTAATCTTTCCTATAGAGCTTCATTGCAGTCACCTTTACTTATGTTTTTTTTTTCCATATATACCCATTTTTAACACGTAATACTTCTGTCCTCCCTTTCGTCCACATTCCTCCTACAGGAAGCTTTACAGCCTATTACTGACATTCCAGTTGGAAGAACAGGCAGTCAGTGCTGTTGCAACAGTAATCCTATCAATTTCATGATGCATTACTTCAATTTACTCATTACCCTGGTTTTTAACCCTTGTGCACCTAGGAGATCCTGACTCTTCTTTACTTCTATTGCTAACCTTAAGTCCCTCTTTTGTATGCTGTATTTCCTGTATAGTCCTCATGTGCACATCTACACCTTCTCTTTGATTTTCAGTGTAGTGCCTTCCTAACATGTCCAATGAGTGGTTGGTTTCCACTTCAGTTCACCAAACACCTTTGCTCCTCCAGTGGATCTGTGAATCTAAAATCCACTTCTCTCCATAAAGCCTTCATCTGTTGTCTTGTTTCTTCTGCTCACAACACTGAGATGTCATCTGCTGGTCTCTTTGGCTTATTTTTTCCTCACTGCACCAGGTGTAATTCCTCCAACACAAATGAGAAGTGTTGGTCTAGGGCTTGGATAATTTTGTCAGCTATAATTTACTCTGGGTTGGCTATATCTATTTGAGCATCTCTGATGATATGTAAAAAGCAACAAAGAGTCTTGTGGCACCTTATAGACACATGCGTCTTTCGAAGTGGGTATTCACCCACGAAAGCTTATGCTCCAATATGTCTGTTAGTCTATAAGGTGCCACAGGACTCTTTGTTGCTTTTTACAGATCCAGACTAACACGGCTACCCCTCTGATATCTGATGATATGGTTTGATGGAATCCTTAATAGGTCCTGAATTATATCAGGTACTGAACAAGTCTTAACATAGCACCACAAAAGATTAACACAAATCTGTTTTTTTCCCTCCTAGAAAGCTATTAAGGAGCAAGACAGGTTGGACAAACACCTGGATGGTCTGGGTATACTTGGTTCTGCCTCAGTGCAGGGGGCGGACTTGCTGACCAGGTCTCTTCCAGACCTACATTTCTAAGATTCTGAGTAGCTTGTCACTACAGGTCTATGTTCCCCACCCTCATCCCCCACTGAGAGTCTGTACTGGCTTCTGATTAAGTGGAAGGAGCTGAGAGTGTGTGGGGACCATAGAATATTTCATAGGTCAAGACAAACTAACTCTGGTAAAAAGTTTGAAAATTACAGTATTTGAGGCGAAGAGCACATCCCAACAATGGAGATCTACTCAAGGAATTCTAGTTACAGGCTTTTCTTTACGACACTCAGTATTGAGTCTGAGGACTTGTCTACACTGGCACTTTACAGCACTGCAACTTTCTCGCTCAGGGGTGTGAAAAAACACCCCTCTGAGCGCAGCAAGTTTCAGCGCTGTAAAGTGCCAGTGTTGACAGTGCCCCAGCGCTGGGAGCTGCACTCTCAGCGCTGGGAGCTACATCTTTCGTGGAGGTCGTTTTTCTAGAGCGCTGCGCTGTGCCGCGACTACACAAGCCACGTTAAAACACTGCCGTTTTGATCCAAGTGACCTTTTAGTAACCTCGGGACAACAGAGTTTTCCAGATTTATTCACTGGGAGAAGTACTTCTTTCCTTTCAAACCTTATCAGAGAAGTATTGCGCTGAAGAGAATGAGTTCAGGGTTCCTTTGATATAATTATTAGAAAGGGGCTTCGATGAGAATTTGTTTGGGATGGCAGGTAGAGGATCCTGCTTTTGTTAAGGTGTGTGAACAGCAGTAAAGCATTAAAAATTGAGGACAGCCATGAGAAAGTTGGAAGAATGAAGCAAGAATCCAGAGCAACGGGCATCTTTGAGGGGAACAAACTGAAGTGCATGGCGCTGAATTGCCGGGAAAAAACATGCCTCCTACCCCAATTAGGACTGTTTAGTCTGGGACTATGTCATGAAAAGGTCCCATTCTCCTCCTGAAGCTAGTGTCTCAGGACTCTACTTATCCTGGGTCAAACCCTGCTTTCTAACTTTCCCCTTTCACTCAGAAGCGTCTCCCCACTCTGGGCTATACTGGTCCCGAAAGCAGGTAGAATCCACAAGGTGCAAAAGGTGCTTAGTCCCATTTCCCCTCTCCCACTTGCTCCTGGGATGCTCTTTGTGCTGCGCATCCTGAGAGGTGACATGCAGAACCTAGTCCTTATATCCTGAATTCTCTACTGACTCCCTCCATGAAGCAATACTAGTCTCTGCAGTTCTTATGTGTCATGTGCTTTTCTTGTGAATGCAAAAATGCACAAATAAAAAAATATATTTTTAAAACCCAAAACTGAGGAGAAGGCGCAAAACAGAATCATGCATGACAGATGGAAAACCTCTGTTAGGTCATCTTGTCCATCCCCTAACCTGAGGAAACAAAAACTCAGCATCCAAAATTATCACAGCACCAGTAGTGTTAAATAAATCACTCAGTCAAAAAATAGTTTGTTCCAGGTCCACAATAGACCACAGCCAAAGGAGAAGAGTAAAAATGTGTTGAGCTGGGATGTCAAGGGAAGTCACGACTGGGTTCTATCTACTGGGGAATTACTCTTACAATCAATTCAGCAATTTATGGGTGAGGTATTTCATATGCAATACTGGCTTGATTAAACAGAGCCATAATGAGACGGGATGTAGGGGAAGCATCCAGCCAAGTATGCAAACCAGCCTTCTCAGCCTAGAATAAAAGCTTCCTAACCAATAATTTCATGCTTTTATCTGTAAGATCATTAATACAGATAGCAAACAATGCCAGCTCGATGTGGTGTCAAAGGCTCTGACAGCCTCTAATTGATAATAAATAATTCAATTTCTACCCCAATCCAAAACAGCTGAATCTTGGGACATGATCCAAATAAATGATTAAAAAGAACTTTGAATGTAATTATATCTAACACAATTGGGGATATTGCCCAGATGAAATTTACATCATCTATTCAGAGATACACAATCTCAATGTAGCAAATCATACTGGCAAGTCTTTATGCCTACTAGAAAATGAAATGTTCTTTACTCTAGCAATGGCATAGACTCAGTTGTTATCTGACAGCTGTATGTCAGCATCTCACCCAAGCCAATCTTGCTTCCTAAAGTGGTACTCTTTCCCATAAGCACCCTAGAGAATCTGAGCACACATTTAACCAGTGTAGGATTACACTTAAACTAGATTTTTAGCATACTGTAGAGGCAGAACTCTATCTTCCTTCTGGTATGATTGATACCCCACCAAAATTCCCTACATTACAAACAAAAAAAGTCTCTTTTTAAGGAATTAATATCCACAGTTCCTGGAGTTAAGAAACTAAGACAAAGCATGTACAGCAAGAAAAATTACTGTCAAGAGAACCCTAAAAATCAAGAATACGGCATTCCAGAGACAAATCACAACACCACCAGCTTTTCTTAAAGTTGACATGTTTTGGCAATGTGTTTTTTTTTTTTTTTTTACACAGATACAGATCAAACCGTGGCTGAGATCCTCGCACCAGGGTCTCAAATGTTTGAGAGTTACTCCAACAGACTGCATGCCACTCACTAACCCTTTGGAGGAAATCAGATTATGTTATTAGCCAAAGAGATTGGTTCTCCAGTTAGACGTTCTAGAACTGCTTGCGGCATGCCTAAGGCTCATGTGCCAAATTACACTGTGCATATGCCAAGAGGCCATGAAAGCCAGCAATAAGTCTCAGGACCTAAATAGCTCAAGGGGGAATGTTCTGGCCATTGAACCTGTGTTCTACCCAGGCACTGTGAGTTTAAGTCAACCCCTATGCAGAAATTGGGAAGAGGGGGGATATCAGGCTACAATCTGCCTCTGTCAGAGGGTTGTGGGGTTTGGTTGTTTTTTTATTTGGGGGAAATGTAATTTGAGTGCAGCAGAATATTCAGTAGACACAAACTATTCTTTAAAAGAAAATAAATTACACATGCAAATGCTTGTTGGAGGGGCGGGGGATAAATGGGGATGGATGGGCAGGAAAGGAGTTGGAGTCAGGTGATGGTGAGGGGATGGGGCAGGACACTGGGGTGAGTGACAAAGGGACCGGGGGAGACTAGGGGCAGAGGCACCTGTCAGGTTCATGTTCCCCTCCAGACTGTGTGCCATGATCTTGGGGGGTGGATGTCTGAGCCTCTCCCCACACCTTTGTGTGTGTGTGCCAGGGTCTCAGGGCCCCCCCAATCCCTAAAAGGTGTTCTGACCCCCGCCCCATCCATGGCCCCCTCATGTAAACTGGGGGTTCTTGTCCTTTTCTTTCAAGGGTGTGTGTGTGTCTGAGCCTCTCTCTCTACCCACCCACCCCCACATGTGCCAGGCACATCCTGCCCTTCTGGGTGTGAAGCTGAAAACAGGCATACTAGGAGCATGCACCAAGAAAACACTGCTAATGCTGGGATGAGGACTTGAGAATGGTCACCCTTGGTGCACATCACAGGCTCTCCAGCAGTGGGGATAGCAACATCCACTGCCATGAATGGAGCAGTTCACGCATCTCAGAGCTATTGTTTCAGGCTATAGCCATCTCCATGGAGTGTTCTCATTCACAGAGACCATCATATCGAGATGAATGGGACACTTCACATCTCAGTCTCTTATGCTTTCAGGATTATCCTGTGCCTGGTACCTGCATTAGCAAAGAAGTTTACGCTGATTAATGTAATAAATATTATGGGAGAGCGCCAGCTCTGCTGCAGTTAAAGTTGAGAAGCTTTTTCTGTGTAAAAGGATTATTCTTCTAAGGGCTAGTCTACACTTAGATCAATCTAACCATGTTGCTCAGTGGTCTGAACAATACAACAGTTAAACCAACCTAATGCCCAGCGTAGACAGCACTAGGTCAACGAGAAAATTCTCCCGTCAATCTAGCTACTGCCTCTTGGAGGGGTGGAATACCTACACTGATGGGAGAAGCCCTCCTGTCAGAGTAGGTAGCATCTTCACTGCAGCACTTCAAGTGTAGACGAGCCCTAAGTGTTCTAAAATCCTCATGTGTACCCAGATTGTCTTGAAATTTGCTGTGCCTTGGGTGTTGGGTAGGGGTAATTATCCGAATTTGGGGTAACTGACCAGGAGGTTTATGAGAGAGCTCCCTGGAAAAAAAAACAAAACAAAAAACAGCTTGTCTTAAAGTTCAGTATACCAATTCTTTTGTGCACACTTGGCTACTAACACACTAATGGCTTAATGGGACAGGAAGAGGAGGATGAGTTGTAAATGATGGTGATGGAGTGAGGGCTACATGCTATGGAAGAAGGGGTCAGGAAAGAGACTAGTCATCTTGCACATGCTTAAAGTTATTGTAACTACCATGTAATAAAACTGTTAGTTCTGGGGACATAGATCATTGAAATTTCTCTTACCGGCTCTGTTAGACACTACACACATTCAAACACAACCATCATCACCAGTCCATTGTAACAAAGTGTACAGAGAGTGAGGGGGCATTTAGGAATTACATAGCAATGATGTGGCCTTGAGGAAAGAACAGCAGACTGGAATTCTGAAAATCTGGGTTGCATTCCAACTCTGCCACTAGCCTGCTGGATGACTTTGGCCAAGTCACTTTGCTTCAGTTTTCCCCATCTGTACAAGAGGAATAATGATGTGTCTCTTCTTGAGATCTACTGATGAAAAGCATTATGTAAGGAATAGGTATTATTAATATTATTACCTGCCCACAAGAACATCTGAACTGTACATCTACACCAGGGGTCGGCAATCTTTCAGAAGTGGTGTGCCGAGTCTTCATTTATTCACTCTGATTTAAGGTTTTGTGTGCCAGTAATACATTTTAACGTTTTTAGAAGGTCTCTTTCTATAAGTCTATAATATATAACTAAACTATTGTTGTATGTAAAGTAAATAAGGTTTTTAAAATGTTTAAGAAGCTTCATTTAAAATTAAATTAAAATGCAGAGCTCCCCGGACTGGTGGCCAGGACCCGGGCATGTGAGTGCCACTGAAAATCAGCTCACATGCTGCCTTTGGCATGCGTGCCATAGGTTGCCTACCCCGATCTACACTATAATTAGATCTCCTAATAACATCTCTTTCTGTTAAAAAACAAACTAGGAAGTGAAATGGCAAAAAAATTCACTAACTCAGAACTAATGTTACCTGGTGATAACTCATGCCCTCCTAGAACGTCAAGTTCAGCAAGTCGGGTCAGTTACAGATGAGATCACTGTGGACCCGAAAATGGCAATGGAAGCAGAGTCCCCAGTGATTGCATAGTGTTCTGCGAAAGTGTGGACTGACGCCCATGTCGCCACTCTAGAGATCTGAGATAGGGATGCTCTTGAAGGCGGCGACGGATGAGGAGATAGACCTTGTGGAGTCTGGAGGGGTCATGATGCGAACTTCATAACACTGTCTGATGCAATTTGAGACCCACTTGGAGAGCCTTTGGGCTGATATTCCTGAGCCCTTGGATCTCTCCCCAATCAAGGGGACTTCCTGAAGGCCTCTGTCCTGTCCAGATAGAAGGCCAGGGTTCTTCTGACATCTAGGGTATATAATATAGTCTCCCTGTTGTCTTGGTGAGGCTTCAGTTAAAAGATCAGAAGGTGAATCAATTGATTCATGTGAAATGGGGAGGCTATCTTAGGGATGAATTTTGGATGTGGCCTGAGCGTAACCTTGTCCAGAAAAAAAAATTGTGTAGAGGGGATGCGCCATCAAAGCTGCTATCTCTCCTATTCTCCTGGCCAAGGTAATCACTATCAGGAAGACCATTTTCATGGAAAGGTACATCAGCAAATAGGTGGCCATAAGTTCAAAGGGAGGCCTAGTCAATGCTTTCGGTACCAGGTTTAGGTCCCACGTAGGAGTCGAGGCTGTGGGAAGAGGTTTACTACACCTCTACCCTGATATAACGCGACCCGATATAACACAAATTCGGATATAATGTGGTAAAGCAGCACTCCAGGGGGGCGGGGCTGCACACTCCGGTGGATCAAAGCAAGTTCGATATAACGCGGTTTCACCTATAACGCGGTAAGATTTTTTGGCTCCCGAGGACAGTGTTATATCAGGGTAGAGGTGTATATCCTTGAGGAACCTTTTAGCAGTTGGGTGTGACAGCACTGAGTACCTCTCTACAGGTTATTGGAAAGATGTTATAGCCGCTAGGTGGACCCTGAGAGAGCTTAGAGATAGTCCCATAGGCGCTGACTCCGTGGGTGCTCCGGGGCTGGAGCACCCACGGGGAAAAATTAGTGGGTGCAGAGCACCCACCGGCAGCTCCCTGCCCCGCCCCCCCCCCAACTCACCTCCGCCTCCGCTCCGCCTCCTCCCCTGAGCAGGCTGCTGTTTCCTACTTCTCCCCCCTCCCTCCCAGCGCTTGCGCCGTGAAACAGCTGTTTCGTGCAAGCCTGGGAAAGGGGGGGGAGCAGGGTGGGGATTTGGGGAGGGATCCAATGGGGCAGGGAGGGGGCAGAGTTGGGGCAGGGCTGGGGGGCACGGGGCCAGGGCGGGGATTTGGGGAGGGATCCAATGGGGGCAGAGAGAGGGCGGAGTCGGGGCCGGGGGGGGGCGCGAGCACCCACTGGCACCAACAAAAGTTGGCGCCTGTGGATAGTCCCGATCTCTATAGGGTCAATGCATAGTCTAGGATACGTGAAAGAGTCGTGGATGTTGGGGAGATTTGTTGGAACGTGCACCTAATCTGAAACCTTGACTATTTTTGCAGGTAAGTACATCATGTTGAGAACTCTACTGTGTAACAGAACCTCTTGTACCTCCCTTGAGCAGCAGCTCGCTAGGTGTTGGACCGAAGCAGGAGCCATGCCTTGAGGCAGAGAATCCCCAAGTTGGGATGCAGGGTACATCCTTTGTCCTGTGAGAGGAGGTACAAAATGGCCAGGAGAGGGATTAGTGGGCACGTTGTGAGCTGCGACAGGTAAGGGTACCAGGTCTGTCTCAGCCAAGTAGAAGCAATCAGAATGACATGAGCTCCATCCCTTTTTATTTTCGGCAGAACCTTTGACAGTAGGGGAAACGGAGGAAAGGTGCAGAGAAGGTCCCCGTCTCAGGGGAGAAGGAGAGCATTGCCCAGGGATTCTCTGCACCTTGAAGTCTTTAAACCGTGATTTGAGGACTTCAATGGCTCAGACATAGGCTTGATACAGGAGTGGGTGGGTGAGATTCTGTGGCCTGCGTTGTGCAGGAAGTCAGACTAGATGATCATAATGGTCCCTTCTGACCTTAAAGTCTATCATTCTCTCCCAAGCCGGAAAATATTAAGTCACATCAAAAGTCACACAAGCGGTGAGTGGAAGAGCTAGATAACAGCTAGTCCAATGTTCCAATCACCACACAACATTCTCACCACAAACTCAAAACCATCATGCATTTGTTCACATAATGTTACAGAGACCATTAATACCTTGTAACACTGGGGCAATAGGTCAAACTTCAATTCTTATTGTAAATCTATAGAAATTGACCTTCCCAATGGCTTGTGATACAAGCAAACTACAAATAATCCCAGGGGAGTTCATATTGGAGAAGTCCCTCAGAATCTCCAGATGACATGAGTGTGCTTTAAACTGCAGAAATTGCAGGCTGTATTATCTGGACATGTACTGTAACTCACAGTGCAGATATTCTAATAAACCAGTGCTAAGGAGCACCCTGCTGGCAGCAAAATGGAGTTTTCCATCAGTGGGAGCCAAGCTTGTACCCTGAGCTCAGGTTCCACACTCCCAGGTTGGCAGGGGCTGGGCGTGCTGCAGAAGCTATATGCTTGGCTCCTGGGAAAAGAGAATGCCTCACGTCACCCCCTTTTCTGATGGGCAGTGAGGGCAGCACCGAAAGGTTCATTCAAGCCTCCTGTGTTCAAGGGAAGCTCACCACTATACAGGATCACAGGGAGGAGGGGTGTAGAAAAGGGATGAAATAGAGGAGTGGGGAAGGCCATCTCAAGGCTCTAAAAGGAGCTGGAAGTGCCTCCCCATGGGAAAAACCGTTATAATATTGATTATACAACAAGATGGCACCATGTGGAAGAACAATGTCCCTGTCTTTTCTTTCTTTCCCAGCAGCAGCAACTCTAGATGTGTGGTTGGCTTCATTCCCTAGAAGTTGTAGCACATAACAGTCAGGATCTCATGGTGGTCATTCTGGTTAGCATATGGTGAGAAAGGGAAGAGTCTGCAGTGCAGTCGGACTCAGAGAGGGATGAGTAGATTATTCTGGCCTTGCTGAATGGAGACACAAGGCCTGTACTGCTAGGGTGAACTCAGTTTAGTAGGTTGCTACTTACAGGCTTAGACTGGTTTACAGGTGTTTGCCTTGAAATATGACCATCCAGTGTCATCAGCACTAATCTTTTCTCTAACGAGTCACCTCCCCCTCTGAAATCCTCCCACTCTGACAAGTTCCTATTTTTGGAGCAGAAAACCTCCCACACATACTGTACAGCAACAGCTCCCCCTAAATCTCTCCATCTCCCTATTTACACAAATAATGTGTAACATGGCTATTGAACACACTGTGCTACTCAGCTAACAAACAACAACACTACAGCAAATCTGTGGCTGCCTAACAGCGACAGAACTCAGATCCTTCTGATCTAAAAGCATGTGAGCTAAAGGAGAACCTCTGTTAGCACCTTAAGGCCTATGACACAGAGTTGAGCTGTTGATTCCATTCAGTAGGGGGAAGTGACACACACACAAGCCAGGTCATTAAAACACTATGCACTTATTTACTGTTTGCATTGCTCTGGCAGCGTACAAGGCACTTTACAGACACATATGGAGACAAGGTCTCCAGCCTACATAACCCAGATATAATTGTATATCATTTTTCATCCAAGAATCCAAAAAAAGAATTACTTTACAAAAGTGGATAAGGATTATTTTTAATAGAATGCAACACAGCTGCTAATTGCAACACCCTTGCCAGTCCTTTAGCTTGCATTAGATCCAGTGGAAAAGACAAGTGTTAGATATATACCACAGTTGCCAACTTTCACGCGGTAAATAAGCGCCCCAACTTTCACAATAAGCTAAAAATCAAGCTAATCCCATTTCAAAACAAGCCAATCCCTAAGAACCCCAACACTCTTTGTGACCAGATCCCCCCCGGCGTGCAGTCTGGGACTGTGGTGGTCCTGCTGTGTGCCCCAACTCTCTTCCCCCTTGCTGCTGCTTGCCCCCCCTTCCTGGGAGCCGAGCAAAACAAAGAAGCAACAAGCTACAACAAGCTACAAGCCAAAAGCTAGCCAACAAGCAACTCACAAAGCCAAAAACAAGCCCAATTTCTGTGGGGTTTTTTTTTTGCGGGTTTGGCATGTCTGATATATACTAGTAAGGCACAGCTTTCAGGAGCTACTGGGCCTTGATTTCCATAACCTACTGACTCAGACACATGATCCTGGATCACCCATTTCTTACCCAGACTGTGTCCAGGAGATTCCTTGAAAGTGTCATTATTTCCCAAGCAGCGCGCGCGCGCACACACGCACACACACACACACACACACACACACACGTCTGCAGGGAGTGCGAGGAATTCAGTACCCAGACGAAATGAGAAAATTAATCCCTCGGCCACTGTAAATAAGCAGCCCTGGAGTTCATGACACTACAAGAAAGATCCAAGCCAGAAATCAGCTGTTTCCAGCACTGCAACCCAAACACTTCCAGCAAGGGCTAACAGTGACTCTACTGATGGGACATGGATTCCATTTACTGTAGCACAGAGGAACACTGATCTATATGCCACAGCCTCAGATTTCACCGCTGGCTATCCTATCCTTAGACTTGTTAACAATTATTTTGCTGTGTGTGCGCACAGACCAATTCAGCAGACTTTCCAGGTATTTCTGTAGACCCAACTGCTCTACTCAACCCTGCCCTACTGCGTAGGGAGCAGCGTATTTTTCTTTTCACCCTGTCTAGTTTTCCCAGTGTCTGCCTGTTTCTACCCTCTCCTGTTTTTCTGAAGCACCATGTTTCTCTCTGCCCCCTTTCTCTGTTGTTCCTGCTTTCCTCACCTCCCTCCTTCCTCTAACTCCTGCTTCTCTTTTCACCCTGTCCCTGTAGCAGTTGCTTGTTATTTGTTACTCAAAATCCCTAGTAATTTAGGTCACAAGCCTGGTGAATCTAATGTGGTTTATTTCACATGAAAAAAAAGTGAGAAATTGAAAACCACCTTATTCTTCTCAAGTGAAATGCTGCATCCTATTAATTCAGGTGTATAAATAACAATCTCTAGTGCAGCATCAAGAGCTCTGCTGTGTGATTAAACCTGCCTCCCTGACCTGTAATTAGAAACTTTACCCCTGAAAGGCAGTCTGCAGAGAGAAAAGAAGAAGAGAGGGAACCAGCTCTCAGACCAACAATTTTGTTCTTAATCAGTCATTCAGAGTTTTTGAAAGTTGAGATGGATTTCCATCTGCTAGCGTTAAACACCAAAAAGGAAGCTGAATCTGTGTTCTCACTGCAGAATACAACAGAACAGAACTCAGGGACTGGAACAGGGCAAAGAAGCCTCTGTTTTCAAAGAATCAAGAATCCAGCTCAGCGTTTCTCTTTGTCCTCCACCTGTCCCTTTGCAGCTGGAACCCAAAATCTACCACTTCTTCTGCATGCAGAGACCTCTGCCAGGTTTTGGAGTGCTGTAGAGGATAACCCTGCACCAGTTCCCTTGAATTAAGAGGTCATGTATTTGACCTGTACAGTCAGAAGAAAAACTCAAAACTTTGCAGAATCCTACATTAATGTCAACAGGACCAGACCCTGAACCCTTAGAAAAGGCTGATGTTCATGACTAAAGTAATCCTATGAGGATCAGGTTGCCTCAGGACATGCAAGTAACGAGAATAACCCTTTCCAAAGATGTCTTATTTCAAGAAGAATTCATATTTTTTGCAAGACTTTGTGACCTGGCAGGAGATGAGGTTGTGAGAAGTATTAAAGAGGAGACAACAGTTACTGTTTGAGACAACCAGCAGAATTATTGGCCCCTGATATGGAGGTTTCTGGTCTTAGGTACTGAAGACTGAGGTTCCTTAGTTCTGGGGGATTTCAAGTCTGAGGCTACATTGACACTACCACTTATGTAGGTATAGTTTATGTCGCTCAGGGATGCAAATAAGTCATCCTCCTGAACAACATAAGTTACACCGACCTAAGCGCTGGTGTGGACAGACGGAGAGCGTCTCCCACCGACATAGCTACTGCTGCTCATTGGGGGTGGATTCATTAAATTGACAGGAGACCTCTCTCCCATCAGCTTAGAGCGGCTATACTAAAGCTGCGCCACTGTAAGCTCTCTAGTGTAGCCATAGCCTGAGAAATGTTGAGATAACCCTCCCTTTGGTTACACCTGTACAACAACAACAAAATCACTGGCTTTGATGGGTGAGAGTGAGGGCATAGGTTGGACCATTTGTGTCTTGAGGCCTCAGCTCCGTGAGCCCTCACATCCACACATTTATGTTCTCCACTGCCTTGCACAGGAATAAAAGACTGCACAAGGTGTAAATTCAGTCAGTGTAAAGATGATGTGAAATTCTACTGAAACAGAACCCTTCCCTAATCCTGGTGGAAGGGTTTTACCCCCCAGGCTCTACGTCTGCATGCCTTGTGGTTCAAGGAACTAACAGAGACTTCAGCTCACAAGAATCCTTAACATTTTTAACAGGGCAGATTTTTTAAAGTAATCTTTTGTGTTTGTTATGTGGTAAAGCCCAGGTTTATTATACAGCTGCCAGAACATAAATCTGAGCTAAACTACTTTGGATTAGATAGTGCAGCAGAAAGAACTTTATGGAAGCACTGTTAAAAGTTTTATGAACTTCTTAAATAAACTGTGCTTGGAGATTATTTTAAATCATGAGTAGTATATATTACCACTGGGAAAAGAAAAGTTTACTTTCATCACACTAAACTTGATTTGGACGAATGAGATAACCAGCCTTCGTGTGAAATTATTCCTTTAAATACTAACTGAAGGTTAGAACCTACTCCTGTGGTCTTGTGATAAAGGTAGTTTGTATGAGTTTTTCTGATTAAATCCCATGAGACTTGCAAGCCTCATTGCTTAGAACAAGAAGAAACATGGCATGCTGGGACTTGTAGTTTCCACTAGCTGCACCTCCAAATTAAAATGCAGTACTACACTAAAAAGTAACTAAAAAAACTGAGCAATGTGGAGTTCCACGTTTGTCTCTCAATGACTGTAGACAATGCATTCGGGTTGTAAGCACAAATACTCCCCTCCGTCCCCATAACCACCAGCTTGCAAACACACCCTCAGATCTGAAAGTCAAGCTCAGTTCTTTCCTGCTTGTGCATCACCAGCCGTAATAAAGACATGGCAGGCCAATTTCTCCCCTTGGTTTTACAGTAATACTTGAGAGAAGAATTTGACTCTGCATTTGGAATCCAGCTCACTGTCTCAAGCTACGTTTGTCGCATAGCTATCCCTGTGTTAACAGGAGTAAAGTAGTAGTAAAATGTTTATTTTTGTCCCTAAAGTCAGCAGATTTGACTCAGAATGCACATAGGGAACTGATCTATTGAGTTAGACTGGTTTTTTGTTGTTTTTTTAAATACAGAGTCACTGTTCACACTTCAAAGATAAGGGCAGCCGGGGGCACATTTTAGAGCTCTATGGGGCACATTTGACCTGCAGGTTACACTTTTGGTTCCCCTGCATTCAAGTCCGAGGCTCAGACTTACATCTCTAGGGTCACACATTATAAGGGGCGAGGCAGAAAGGAGGCAGACATTAACATAAGAGGTTATTGCAAGGTCAGTCTTTTTTAAGCCCTGAACACTCAGTGAGTTGCAAACTTGGTTTAGTTGAAGTTGATGTATTGGAACTATTCTCAGTGACACCAGTGTAATTCTGGAGTATTACTACTGACTTCATTTACTCTGGTGTAAGAGCAGAATCTAGCCCATTCTACTTAATCGATGCTTAAAATAATTGCTTCAATTTTCCAAAGAGTTCAGCTCCCATTTAAACACCTAAATAACGGCCAGATTTACAAAGATGCTCAACACCCAATATACACCCAAAGTGCTGAGCTCTGATCCTAAACTATCACCCATTTTAACTGTAGTGTCTTCAGTAGAGTTACCCCTGATTTACACTGGTGAGAGATCAGAATCAGGCCCTCAGTCTAAATTACACCCATGAAAGCCATAAAATTCACACTCAGGGTTACTTCCTTCCTTCCCCCTGCTGTGGCACAGCAAGGAAGGAGTGCAGGAGAATGAGAGTAGTGTAGTAGTATACCCCCTTAGGGCCATATCCTGCTCCCACTGATCAGGACTGGGCACTATCCATGCTGCATTACCGTGTGAGCTAAGAACAAAACAGAAGCCTTCATTTTGTAGTAATAGAAACATGATCAAATACAAGGATACAAACATACCGAAGGGTTGGTAGGGAGAAAGGAGGACAAGCTGTACACTCCAGTTGTTCTAAAGTCCTGGGCAGAAACACTGAGGCCAGTCAGCCTCACCTCAGTCCCTGGAAAAATCATGGAGCAGGTCCTCAAGGAATCAATTCTGAAGCACTTAGAGGAGAGGAAAGTGATCAGGAACAGTCAGCATGGATTCACCAAGGGCAAATCATGCCTGACTAACCTAATTGCCTTCTATGACGAGATAACTCTGTGAATGAGAGGAAAGCAGTGGACGTGTTATTCCTTGACTTTAGCAAAGCTTTTGATACGGTCTCCCACAGTATTCTTGCCGGCAAGTTAAAGAAGTATGGGCTGGATGAATGGACTATAAGGTGGATAGACAGCTGGCTAGATCATCGGGCTCAACGGGTAGTGATCAATGGCTCCATGTCTAGTTGGCAGCCGGTATCAAGTGGAGTGCCCCAAGGGTCGGTCCTAGGGCCGGTTTTGTTCAATAGCTTCATTAATGATCTGGAGGATGGCGTGGACTGCACCCTCAGCAAGTTTGCAGATGACACTAAACTGGGAGGAGTGGTAGATACAGTGGAGGGTAGGGATAGGATACAGAGGGACCTAGACAAATTAGAGGATTGGGCCAAAAGAAAGCTGACGAGGTTCAACAAGGACAAGTGCAGAGTCCTGCACTTAGGACGGAAGAATCCCATGCACTGCTACAGACTAGGGACCGAATGGCTAGGCAGCAGTTCTGCAGAAAAGGACCTAGAGGTTACAGTGGACGAGAAGCTGGATATGAGTCAACAGTGTGGAAAAATTGGAAAGAGTCCAGTGGAGGGCAACAAAAATGATTAGGGGGCTGGAGCACATGACTTATGAGGAGAGGCTGAAGGAACTGGGATTGTTTAGTCTGCAGAAGAGAAGAATGAGGGGGGATTTGATAGCTGCTTTCAACTACCTGAAAGGGGGTTCCAAAGAGGATGGATCTACACTGTTCTCAGTGTTACCAGATGACAGAACAAGGGGTAATGGTCTCAAGTTGCAGTGGGGGAGGTTTAGGTTGGATATTAGGAAAAACGTTTTCAGCAGGAGGGTGGTGAAGCACTGGAATGGGTTACCTAGGGAAGTGGTGGAATCTCCTTCCTTAGAGGTTTTTATGGTCAGGCTTGACAAAGCCCTGTCTGGGATGATTTAGTTGGGGATTGGCCCTGCTTTGAGCAGGGGGTTGGACTAGATGACCTCCTGAGGTCCCTTCCAACCCTGATATTCTATGATTCTATGAGGGAACCTTTGCAAGGCATTATATCTACTTCTCAGTTTCCCCAACAGTCTGCAAAACACAATTTTAAAATCAGAGTAATTTTCTAATTCCAACAGGAATGCCACTATAAAGCCTAGTGGTTTTTTGCATCTTTATAACTCAAAACAGACAAACGAATCTAAACCAAATTCAGTCTTACATTAAAAAAACCTCATTTCTCCAGATAGGTGCATTGGCCAACCTACAGCCCAATGAAGAGAACTGGTAACAGACATACTAACATATCCTTAACCACGGCTGCACTAGGGAGATTCACTATAATGTAGTATTATTGGCTTGATCTCGCCTCCCTTGCTTTCAGGCATGCAGATCAGTCCAAGCCCCAACTCCTAGGGGTGGGGGTGGGGGGGGGGGGGACAGGCTGAAGGGACATGGCAAAAAAAAAAAAAAAAAAAAAGGAACTTGTCAAATCAGCAGGGGAAAGATTAACCCTTTGGGAGAGGGCATGAGTGATTATCTTATTGAGTTACAACAGGAAAAGTCAAGGAGGGACAGAGGGGAAGGGAAATGACCTAGGGTGAGTATCCCAAGAGATGCTCCCAGCTGGGTTGACATGGATATGCTTCTCTGACAGTACAAGACAATTTTTCTGTCCCATTGAAGAGAACACACACAGGGGTACTGGGCAGCGCAAAAGCAACTCCCAGTAATCAGGATGATGTCACATTTCCCAAAGGAGCGTGGATGGAGCAGTCGCCAGGACAATTAATGCTGACATGGAGACCAGAGTGGGAGAGAACAAGAAGAATGTCAGAGACAGCCTCAGGAAAACTGCTTTGGTTTTAACTTCGGCCCTATAAGGTTCTCATGGTAGAAACGTAAAGTACAGATATGGAACTATTCAGCAGATGAAGTACACACAATAACAGTACTCTATCTTTCAGCAGATGATCACAAAGCCCCTTACAAATAGGGCAGACAGAGGCTAAAGGGGTATTTTCTAGAGTGACTAAGGGTATGTCTACACTACCCACCAGATTGGCGGGCAGTGATCGATCCAGCGGGGATTGATTTATCGTGTCTAGTCTAGACACGATAAATCGACCCCCCGAGCGCTCTCCCATCGACTCCTGTACTCCAGTGCCGCCAGAGGTGCAGGCAGAGTCGATGGGGGAGCGGCAGCAGTCGACTCACCGCAGTGAAGACACCATGGTAAGTCGATCTAAGTACGTCGACTTCAGCTACTTTATTCACGTAGCTGAAGTTGCGTAACTTAGATCGATCCCCCTCCAGTGTAGACCAGGGCTAAATGACTTCTGAGCACAAGGCTCATTGACTTTCATTGGGATTCGAGGCACTTTTGAAAATCCCACACTAAGTTACTTGCCCAAAATCACATAGGGAGAGATTTTCAAAGGCACACGTGGTAGCTGGCTGGATGCAGTGGAAGTCAGTGGAACTTGACTTTAAAGTCAATGGGAGTTAGGTGCCCAACTGCCATTTGTGTGTCTTTGAAAAATCTGGCATTAGAAGCTGGATATGACTCCCAGGCCACCACCATTTGACATTCAGCAAACTCTTAGGACCTGACCAGGTTATGATTCAAACCAAACTAGCAACATCAGGGTTTAAACACAATTCTAGCACAGTTTCCCTGACCAATGTGGATAGAATTTTCCTTTTCTGAGAGCTATGCTATACAGATTGCGCTATGGGTTTAGTGCAGTGGTTTTCAACTTGTGGTCCGTGGACACCTTGGGGTTTGCAGACTATGTCTAAGATTTCCAAAGGGGTCCATATCTCCATTCAAAAATTTTTAGGGGTCCGCAAATGAAAAGAGGTTGAAAACCACTCGTTTAGTGTATAGCACAACTTGGGCAGGACTACCTTCTGCCCCAGATACTACAGCATAGTTTTATAACAGTTTTAATGTGGTTCTCAAATAAAAATAATCCCTGTCCTTAAGTCTTGAAGTTATTAGTCAAAACTTTCATTGAAGGCAACTGAAGTTTTGTCTGAGCAAGGATGGAGAAAACACTGAGTAAGGACATCAGAATTTGGCCCACTTATTGCTAGAACTGTTTCCCCATGTGGGTTCAGGGTCTCATTTAGATGTATATCATTTTCTTGGGTTTTGAGCACTCACTACTAAAATGGGAGTGCCATACATGGAGGACACGCAAGCCCTCGAAGGTTCTTTTGTCCAAACCCCATTATGGTGTGAAAAGGAGCTGAGGGTAGAGAAGAAAAAAATGCTCCCTACCAGAAAGAGGATCAATATCAGACGAGATTTAAACTCTTGAGACAAACAAGATGTGAGGCATCATTTCTGAAAAGGCACATCTCCAAAATGCAGAGGAAGAGGGTTCTCAGTCTTATCATTTTTCTTCCCCTGCTGAGATTCATTAGCTGTCTCTTTTCAGCCCTGGTGCATCTAAAAAAAAAAAAGAAGAAGTCAGAATTATCCTAATCTATTTCCCACAGCTTCACTAGGAAAAGCAGCAAAGTAGATGGTCCAGAGAAAGCTGGAGTCATGCCCCAGCTCAGCCACAAGCTTCTGGGCAAGTCATTAAATCTACCCTGTATCTCAGTTCCCCCCGCCCGCCCCCCCGCATCTGTAAAATAGGGATAATATTCCTCCCAACCCCCAGGGATGTTGTGAGGATACAATCCATTGATGATTGTGAGGTGCTGAGACATTATAATCATGAGGCCATGTAGCTAGATACACTGACATTAATACAAACACTGAGGTCGTTTCTTTGATCATTTATATCTCCTGTAAGACTTTATAAGGAAGTCACTTTCTTCAAAAATAACTTAATTCTAAGTGGAGGTTTCACTGAGCTCTCATTTAAGGCCCCATCTACACGAGGAAGTTGACTTGTTGCTGAAACTCCTGGTCATCAATGGTTCAGTTTCCTAATGTACATAGGGTCTGAATGTTTTGGCTCATTTTATGGATTTAGACATAGCAACTCAAGAGTCCAATGAGCTTCTCACCCCCGCATAATACGCCACCTGCCCTGAATCTTCATATTCTGGGTGCAGCTAGGATTCTCAGTCAGCTTTTGCTCACACACAGACATGGTATCCAGAGGAACAGCATGAACAAGCAAGCTTCTTGGGATTAAACGTCAATCTCCTCTTTGCCCAAACTCCCCTTTACACAAAATTCTAGATTACTTATTTTCACCACAAAGGTGTATTTTATTTGTTTCTGGTAGTGCCGGTAATGGGGTTCACCCACCACTGTGGCCCCCTTGTGGCTACATCTGGGGATTAGCTCTTGCCTAGTCAGGTATTACCCCCGCCTTTGGTTGCTCACCCATAGCATCTCTCTCTGGACTCAGGATGCTCCCTCTTCATGACTCAGTCCTCCAGCCAGGGCACTATAGTTCTCCCCTTCTAGAGTATCAAAGGATCACTGGACAGACTGTATCTGCAGTCTCAGGCAGTCTTCTGATCTACCACCAAGTTTGTGCCACTTTCCCAGTAGCCAATAAGGAAACCCACTACTCTGGTTTCCAGTCCAGGGACCTTACACCCAGCAACCACAGTCTGCTCAAACCCCAACCCTGTTGCTGTTTCCCTGGGCTCTTTCCTTTCTTCCCTATTTTCTGATACACCTCTGGGTTACCACTAGCACTTCCTCCCCTCCCTGCTTCTTGCCAGAGTCTATAGTCCAAGGCAGGATCCCAGGACTTATTCTCCAGTTAGATCTTGACTTCTCCCAGAGAGACTACAGCCCTCCTCCTACCATCAGCTTCCTCTGTTTATAGGCCTAGCTCAGCCCCCCAAAATCTGGGCTTCATTACCCATTAGGCCTCATCAGGCCCTGGCTCCCCTCCAGGTGCAGCCAGTTAAGACTAACTGGCCTATTTTACCTGTTCAGGCCTGGTGTGCATTAGATACCCCATCACAGAGCCCACAGTGGGGTTAGCATTTTCCAATTATAAAAGATACCAACCTGTTCTAGATAATTTACAGTCCAGAAGCTGATCAAGCCAAGTGTCTATCAAAGTTGTATTATACCAGGATCCTTGGGATCTAGCTCACAGGAAGCCTGGATCTCACAGTGAATCAGAACAACATGCAGCTGACTGTTGCTGATGCAGGACTTAGAAAGAAGACACACATTTTAGTTCAATCCTAGCCTATGCAGGGAATTTAACCAGAATAGCTTCTGTCCTTTAAATTCACACCTTATCATAATCCAAAATCACTTTAAAATGAAGACAAGCCCTCATCAGAGTAGAAAAGGTAAAGATGGGACCCACCCTCACTGGCTGCTGAGAATAAGGCACTAAGTAGCAATCAGGCTTTCTGGGATCAGCGAGGTAGCTTCACTTGGGAGGAATTGCCAGGTTTCAGGGACAAAGAAACACTCCATCTTGGATGGGAAGGTAAATAGGATGGGGTGCGGGAAGAACAGTATAACTAGTTGGGAGAGATCTGAAAAAGTCAATCAGGGCTGCTGGCTAGTCTGGGGAGGGGAAGCTAAAAGATGCTCCCACCCTTCACATAAAATGCAGGCTCCTTCTATGTCCTGTGTCAGAGACCAGCACATAAGAAACCCCACATTTTTGATTCACAGTTATCTCTGCAGGGAAGAAAGCAGATTTGCTCATTTTCAGTAACAGCAAAAACAAACCTAAATGAAAGAGAGCTAAAGGGCAATCTCTGAAGCAGCAGCTGCTCTGTCCTGTCCATTTTCAGTCTCTACCTAGTTCATCCCACCCTGAAATCCCTGTTCAACAATGTTAATTTATCCACAACAAATTTTCCATTGTATAACTATTAACAAATACTTCCCTCATTTAGGCCTGATCCTATTCACAGTGAAGTCAATAGCAAAATGCTCATCAACTCAACTGGGAACAGGATTTGGCCCTTAATTATAATTTTTAGGAGATTGAAAAGGTATTTTTCCTTCTGAATGTTAGCAAGCCACATGGAACACAAACACGTGCAATCACCTCCTAGGCCAACCCAGGCTACTCTATATCTCCTCTGTTTGAAATTACAGAGGTAAAAGACATCCTGTGTGTTTCAGAGATGAGTTTGAGGATGGTGTATGTTAGGGAAGTTCTTTCCTGCCTATTTCAGAGACAATATGATCTTTGGAGACTTGCAACTCCAGGAGTGAGCTTATCTCTTTTAGATGATGATTAATCTCTCGTCTATGTCAAATGAGAACCTACCCCCCTTTGTTTCAGAATTTTGGTGCCACAGGAGCTTTAGAGGCAATACTGTCTCCTGCATGTTTCACTAAAGATCTCCTCTCCTCCATATGTCTCCTGGCTTGTCTGGATCCCACATTCTGTCTATTCTATAATCATACCTCCTCCCAGTGCTGTATGATCCATGAGCCTTTCAATACAATCAGTCACAATCTAGGGGACCATTATATTCCCCTTATATCAACTATGTCTCACATACCCTCCTGTGATATGATCCATACTACCTTCCCAAATGATCCAGAGCCTAAGTTTTTTGCATTATGGTATATGTACAAATATACATCTTGGCTCTAAGTAAGTGTGCTTTCCCTAATAACAGTTCCTGTTAGCCACATTCCAAATAGGATTGAATTCTATGTTTTGCAGGAGGTTTTTACCTGTCTTCTGGGTTAAACCCATACACCGCATTCCACATGTTGTCACTTTATTGTGCGATTATATGCTAGAATCAACAGCTAAGTCTGAACCTTTTGTCTTTATAGTAAAAAGCTACTAAAAACTGCGTTGTGTCTTTTCTTTCTCTCTCCCCTTGCATGTTCCAGCGTTCTGTGATTCACCAGCCTCTTTTATGTCTTTTATGTGCACTCATAGTAACTCATAGTAACTCAGCATGCTTCTGTGATTCCCAGAGACTGCATTCTTGTGTGCCCATGTCGGCTGTCAAACTGGTGCCTTGGACTCAAACCCCCACTGCCAAAACCAGTCTTAACCTAACTTGCAGCTCTCCACAGGTCTTCAGAATGATCCCACCATCAGTTTTCTTCTCTTTAGGCTCATGTTACACATACTAAGGGAAACCTGGGTGGTATTTCTAGGACAGAAAGAACAGGCTTTCCCCTGAAGTAGTAGTGTGATTATGTGTCTTTTTTTCTGCAACTTACTGATTGTGGCTCTGCTCCATCTCACATAGTTCAAATATCTCCTAACAGATTTCGAAGTGTGGACAGCCCTCCTGAGGTATTTAAAAGAAAATGGAGACAGAAGCCATTAAAAACAATCTTTCACATGCGGTGAAGATTGAAAAATAAAACCTAAACTTAAGCCCATTTGCCTTTCCACTTGTTTTCTAATTTCCTTCCTAAAACTGCTACATGATTTCTCTGAGTTCGTGTCTGTCACTCTCACTCTCCCTGGACCCAACTCTCCAGTGCCTTGCACCCCATACTCATTGGCACAGTTGCAAAGGTAGTGTAAAATGCTACTATTCTCATTATGTATCACTTTATATCCACTTTGTAGAAGTGTAAATGACGACACAAGGCATCACATTGTGGAGAATCAGTCTCTCTGTCTTTGTTGCCCCCCTTCTGAGCTGAATTCAGCAAAGATCAGGATGGGATGCCCAAAGTGGCTTTAGGCCACCTTTGCAGATCCCTTGATTATGAAGGCAGCTGGGGACCATTCCAATCCTTGGTGTAAGTTAGGCTATGTCTACACTGGTAATTGAACGACAAAACTTTTGTCTTTCAGAGGTGTTAAAAAAAACAAAACACTCCTGAAAGATAAGTTTTGCTGTGACAAGCACCAGTGTTAACAGCACGTTGTCGGCGGGAGCACTCTCCTGCTGACAACGCTAACGCCACTCGTTGGGTGAGGAAGTTGTTTGTCACTAAAAGCTGTGTAGTGTAGACATAGCCTTAGAGTTGCCCAGAGAATTCTCTAACTTTTGTCAGCCTAACATGGCCCCATATAGGCCATTACAGCATCCAGGAATAGACAGAGCATAGTTCACTCTGACCTTGGCCTTCCCTCCCCCAACACACTCCCTGACCACAGCTTTGGCAAGCCCTTAAGCCAGGAGCTGCAAGGGGAAAGGAGCAGTGCAGAGCTGTTTCCACAGCTGTACTCCAAGAGGGAAGCTCCCTTATACCAGGGGATTCCGCTGTAGCTATGTCCATCCCCCACAGACCACACGTCACCCAGAATTGGGGCCTGTGTCACTTTTTAAAGTAAATTCTCTGGTTTGAAATCATTGTTGCCAAACTTTTTTGTGCCATCATAACCCGCCTGTATAACATCACATATCAGAAATGGTTCCACTGTGATCTATAAGAAAAACTGAAGGAGCAAGCGGTGGGAGATTAAAGTGAAAGTGCCTGTTCGAAACAACCTTGTCCTAAACAAGCAATTTGTGGGAGAGTAGAAAAAAATAACTGGCCACAAACAGACATGTCTATCCTACTGAAATGTTTGACTAATAAAAATACTCTGCGTTTACACAGAATTGTTCATGCAAGAATCTCAAAGGACTTTAGAAAAAGCCAGTCAAATATTATTATCCCCATTTTATTGATGAGGAAATGGAACCACAGAGGTTCCTGACTTGCCCCAGCAAATTACTGATGGAGTCAAAATACGTTACGTGTCTTGATCCCAATTACCTTGTTTATGTACATTATTTTACATCTAGCCCCTCAATTTACTCACACTAGAATGCAGGTTACGGGAAAGGCAGTTCTGAAACAGAGTCAGAAATGTGTGTTCTACAACATAAAGACAAGATGCTCCTTGTGGAATTCAAATGAAGAATACCATGAAGCCAGATGTTTTCTGTGTAGTTCTAAACCCTCCATTTCCTTGGCTCTGCTCTGCGAGAGAGGATAACTCTTACTCCATATACATTCACACTGCGTGGAGTGGAGGGATATGATAACAAAAGCTGTGAAAGAACTCCATCAGGAAAGTCCTTTCAGTCCCCATTTCCATCAGCTCATAAAAGAAACTGCCAGTGCCCACATGCTGGTCTCTGCTAAGGCTGCTCCAGCTCTTCATTTGCAAGAGAAATGATCCATTCATTTCCCTCTGACCTCTTCAAACACTTCAGACTGCTGACCTCATCTGGGATGGCTCCCACAACTACTGCTTGCTGGGACGGCTCCTCAAACAGGTGCTGCCAGACAAAACAGCCCAACCCTTCCCATCCACCTTAGTTGCTGCAATTTCAAATCCACTGTACTCAGGAGTCAGGCTTCCTTGGGGCCGTTCCATGAATATTCTGAGTGGGGCTGATTTTCAGTCCCTGAGCTAAAAGAACAGGAGTACTAGTCCCTGAGCTGTCTATTTCTAATCCAGAAAGGTGGAGGCAACCTGAGCAATGGGGTGCAGATGAGACGGGACAGATGAGAGGAGGCAATTTGACTCTGTGGCAGATGAAGGAAAAGATATGTTTGGGAGGTTTTGTGCTGGACAACACATCTAATCTCTGATGCAAGTGCTGTTTGCAGTTGCCCCTCAAATCTGTGTGTGGTTGAAGAAGAAAGTCTTGTGGTTCCGGGATGGGACTGGGGGGCAGGAGATCTGGCTTCTACTCTTGGCTCCGCCACAGATTCTCTGCCTCGCTTCCCTATCTGTGAAAGGGAGAGGAGTGTCACAAGAGTGTCATGAGCCTTAGTTCATTAATGCTGGTAACAAACTTTGAGAGGCCCAGGAAGGCAAAGTGTTACTACTGAGGGGCTTTGTCTTTATGGAGACACCAGCAAAGGAATGTACAAGATTTTGTTCTGTGATCTGATTTGCTCTGTTACCTTGAGATAGTCATGTAGCCTCTCAGTGCCTCAGTTCTAAATCTGCAAAATGGAGATGGGGTAGCAAAGTACCTCCACTGCATTCTGAGAATACATTTAAGCCCACATCTCCTCTTTACCAGCATCCATCCAGGTACTTACAAGGCCCTATCATCACAGGACCCAGAAATCTCACAGTGCTCAGTGGATTTTTACCCTCACAACACCTTTGTCAGGTAGGAAGTATTATCCCCATTTTACAGATGGGGAACTGAGGCACCAGGTCATTTAATTCACTTACCTAAGGTTTGCTGTTGAGCTGGGACTCTAACTCATGCCTCCTGGGGTCAAATCCTGTGCTCTGTCTACTGGCCACTCTGTCTATGTGTACAATAACACTCCTCTGCCTCACAGGGGAACCTGGCAGCTTAATATATGTGAAGTGCTTTGGGCCCTCAAATGGAAGGCTGTAGATGTGCACAGTAAATCCAGCAGGTATAAGTGAATGGGTTAACCTGACTTAAAACAAAACTAGTATTAAATAAACACATAAAACTAACTCAGCTGGCTTAACCTGTGGTCCCCGGGGAGCACCTGCTCTGTTTGTGAGAACAAGCATAACCTTTCCCCATGGGAAGAAACCCAGTCTGGAAGCTGATCTTGTTCGCTCCCAGTTGGCAGTGTCATATATGCAGCATCTCAGCTGGAGGAGGAAGAAGAGGCCTCTGCAGAAACACTCTCCCAAGGTTCTGATACAAGAGAAACTTGGGTCTCAAACTGCTTTCCCTAGCAGAGAACAACACTCTTAGCTTGAGAAAGCCTCCTGCCTGCTTTCTCTCAGAGTAATTAAGAGTGAAATCCTCCTCTCGATGACCCCAATGCTCCCAGCCTGGACTGATTTACACATGAAAGGAGCCCTCTGAGGGGCTTTCTCCCTTTCACATTCACAAAGAGGCAGGGCCTATAAATAAAACCTTTCTGAAAACAAGAGCTTTTTAAAATGTCTGTGTGTGTGGGAAAGAGAATGGATGTGTGTGTGACAGAGAGAGAATGTGTGTGTGTGCATGAAAATGTATGTAAAGAAGAGTGAGAGCTTGTGTGAGGGGAGAGTGTGTATTCTTGGGTGTGCAGTGAGAGTGTACTCAAAACAGTATGTGTTTACGTGTGAGTGTGTGTGCAGGTGTGAAAGTATGGGAACGTGTGTGTGCATGTGAGAAAGAGAGAGAGTGTGTGTGTAAAGGGGCTACATTCTGATCTTAGTTACCCCAGTGTAAATCCAGAGTAAGTTCACTGAAGTCAGTGGAGTCACTCTGGAGTTACACAGGTGTAACTGAGATCAGAATCTGGCCCCACATGTATTTCTGAGTGTGTGAGAGACAGACAGAGGACCTGATTCACTCACTTGCAATGTAGTCATTTATACCTGTGCAAAGTAGTTGAAATGGCAACATTTTACACTTGCATCAGACAGGCTTAAACAGCTACATAAAGTGCAAGGCCGTGGAGAATCAGACCCAGTGGTTTGTGTGCGTGTACATGTGTGAGAGTGACAGTGAATATGTGTGTGGTTTCAAAAAAGCACAATCTCCTCCTGAGATTCAGGAGTGAGCAAATGGTGCTGGGATTTACTGATTTGTCCTCGTTCGAAGGCCATTTTTACAGTTTGTTGATAAAAAAAAAGTTCACAAAACAAACAGTGCAGCTGTTGCCACTTCTAGAAGGGAAAATGAGCATCAGAAAGTCAGGCAGAAAAGAGTGTCCACGGATGTCTTGATGTGGACTTCTTAGTGTGAAATGCACAATTTGATTCTCCACTCTCCGTCCCCGATACCCCCACTCACCCATGTGTCTCCATGTCTTGGATATTTCCCTTCACACGAAGCCTGAGAAGGACCCAACAGTTTCCAGAAAACTGGCAGCTATTGTGACCCTGTCTTAATACAAAACAGGTGACACGGAGCCCTGAGCCAAGCCAGGGCAGAGCAGACTGTAGGGATTCATAAAGCAGGTATTGGACTCTGTCATTGTCCCTGATAAGAGAGGGCTTTTAAGAAGCTGGCTACAGCGTGATAGTTTGAGAAGTATAGAACTGTTTTACTCCATTGCTCCTGAACAGCTTAACCATTTGCTTACTGACACTGTCTATGAAGTGGTATATAAATGCCAACAGCCGTCTACACTAGCACTCCCACAGCTGCTCACATAATAGGAGTTGCACCACTGTTAACAAATAGTGGGAGATTTTCAGGTAAAGTTCAATATAGACAAGGTGAGAGAAGGGAGACTGTGGAGGCTACACTGAAGTGTACAGATTTAACAACTTTTACATATGCCTTTTAGACTCCCACAGATTCTCCTGCAAGAACAACAGGCAGCAAGCAGAGAAACACACAGGACAGTTACACATGGGAATGAGAACAAATCCTCCCATGCATGCACAATGCATGAAATGTTTCTTCAGCCAGTGAAAAACAACAGCCCACTTCTTAGCTACTTGCACTGGGCAGGAGTGTGTGTTGTGTGACCAGAGATGCAGAGCTCCCCCTCCTCCAGAGTTTGCAGCTAAACTCCTCCCCCAGTTCCCAGGGTCTTCAAATGAAGATTTGCATAGTACTTCCAGATCATTCCTGAGAGAAGGGACAATGGCTTTCTGCCCTCCCCATTTTCCTCTCCTGCCTTACCATACAAAGCTGACAATGCTCTGGTGATGAGACAGACAAAGAATTTGGGGATGACTGAATATTTATTTCTGATCAGTCATTTTTCTGAGCTGTAGGGAGATGAAGTGCTCTCTGAAACTCTGTGCCTAAACGTCAAACTTCACAATCATTGTAGTATGGTATCTCCACTGGTCAGGTCAGTACCCCTTCCCATAGCTGACTTTGGACACGTTGCTTTTCTGGAAGTCTGGTCATTTCTCTCCAAACTTGAAAATGCACAAAACTGAGATTGCCACTTTGAAAATCCCACTGTGCCATTTGTGAGTGGCCTTGGAGTTCCAAAATCCCCACTGAATGCATAGCTTGCCACCATGTGGAACACGGACGTACTACACCCTGATAATACTACTTTGTACTTGTATAGTGCCTTCCATCTATAATAATAATGGAGATATCCTATCTCCTAGAACTGGAAGGGACCTTGAAAGGTCATCGAGTCCAGCCCCCTGCCTTCACTAGCAGGACCAAGTACTGATTTTGCCCCAGATCCCTAAGTGGCCCCCTCAAGGATTGAACTCACAACCCTGGGTTTAGCAGGCCAACGCTCAAACCACTGAGCTATCCCTTGAAAATCTGAGGATTTTCAAAGTGGTTTTGGAACATTAGTTTATTCTCACATTACACCAGTGAGGTATGGGAGCATCATTATCCCCACTTACAGGTAGGGAAAATAAGACACAGAAAGATCAAAGCCAACATTGTAAAAGGTGATCTTTGATTCGGATAGTATCAGGGGGTAGCCATGTTAGTCTGTATCCACAAAAACAAGGAGTCCGATGGCACCTTAAAGACTAACAGATTAACAGATTTATTTGGGTATAGACCACCAGACTCCTTGTTGTTTTTCTTTGATTCGGAGTTACTCAATGTTTGGATGACAAATTAAAGACACTTGAAGCCAGATTATCGAAAGAGCTCATGGGCATATTTTCCAGTACTCAGTATCCACAACTGGGACCAAATTTTCAAGCATGCTCAGCACCCAGAATCTCCCATGGTGATACTTATGGTCAGATTTTTAAGAGCTCAGCACCCAACATTCATCTGAATTGTGGGATTTTTGAAACACTAGCCCAATTTATGAGTAGCGAGCCCTTCTGAAAAGGTTGACCCTTCTGAAAAGGTGATGAGAAGCTCCCAGTAGCTCCCACATCAGACCCAAGATCTCATTTTGGATGCCTAAAAATGGAAGCACCCATAAGCAGGCCACTTTTGAGAATACTGGCCTAAGTGTCTTCTGCAAGGTCACGCAGCGTGCTAGGGAATGCAAATGGCAGTTCACACGCCACATTTCTCTAAGGTAAAAGAGCCTAGTGAGTCAGTGGCAGAGCTGGAACCCCTTGTCCATTGATTCTCTGTCCTGTGCCTTTGAGGAACTCATGCAATATGAGGCACAGTCATGATGATGCTAATAATAATACCTTACACAACTATAGCACCTTTTATCCAACCATAATGCTCAAAATGCTTTTCCAAATTCAGGAATTTAGGTCCAGATATGCTATATAACAGAAGAATGGCTGGCCAGAATCAGACCAATGGTCCATCTAGCCCAGCATCCTGTCTTCCAACAGTGGCCAGTGCCAAATGCATCAAAGAAAATTAACAGAACAGGGCAATTACAGAGTGATCCATCCCCTGCCATTCAGAGGTTAGGTTTAGGGACACCCAGAGAATGGGGTTGTGTCCCTGACTATCTTGGCTAATGGCCATTGATAGACCTACTGTATCCTCTATGAACTTATCTAGTTCTTTTTTAAATCCAATTATACTTTTGACCTTCACAATATCCGCTGGCAACAAGTTCCACGGATTGACTGTGTGTTGTGTGAAGAAGTACTTCCTTATGTTAGTTTTAAATCCGCTGCCTATTAATTTCATTGGATGACTCCTGGTTCTTTTGTTATGAGAAGGGGGTAAATAATGCTTCCTTATTCACTTTTTCCACTCACTTAGTTGTCTCTCTTTTCTAAGCTCTCACTTACAAGGGGTTTTACATTGACAGGTTTCCAGTGACTTCAGAGAAGAGCCACAAGAATGATTAAAGAATCAGAGAAAATGCCTTATTGTAATAGCCTCAAGACTTCAATTTAGCTTATCAAGGAAAAAGGTACCCGGAAATACTCACCATCAGTGCTGCCTAGTGGTCAGGCAGAGGTATGGCAAGTTGTCTTCCTCCCAGACATTCCCCTTTCTCATTGTAACTCCACTCGGTGGTAGGTTGTCATTTTAGTGACTCCATCCTCTGGCCAGGTCACACATTCAAGACCACCCTTCAGGATACACATAAAGAGTTCAATAATGTGGAAGTCCTCAGAAGTCAGCAAGGGATTCAGGGCTTTCCCCTTGGTTCGGGATCTTGGGGCCTGGACCCTTCAACCTTCAGGGTATTCCCCAACTTGGTTCCCTGTCAAGGTATAGACTTCTGTCATTGTCCCCTCTTTAGAGGTTGATAGGGGAGTCCAGGTCCACCCTCTCCACAAGGCTCTGATCCAGGGCCCAATGATAGGCAGCTAAGCCTTAGGGTGCTATGCAGCTGCCTCCCAGGAGCACTTCCTACTAGTGCCCCTCTTCCCACAAGGTAAAATAAAAACTGAACCCAAAAATAATGTTTCTGACCTTCAAAAGTCACTAGTTCCTCCTTTGCAGCTGCAGGTTTGTTTAAGTCAGCACTACCAGACCTCAAACAACAAGAGCTCCTATGGTGCTTCTTCCCAGGAGTACAGGTCCTCTTACCTGCCCGCTCTGCCTTCCAGCGAGCTACGCTGCTTCCCTTTTTAAGCTCTTCCCCTACCTTGCGCAGGCTTTACAGGTATGGTGGGGAGGGGCTGCCTGGGCCCAGAGCAGGTTCATAACCCTCCTTCTACAGTGTGGGATTTGTATACCCCACCACATCTGATCACTATCTGTAAGTACCTACACTGGGAACAAATATTTGATAATGGGCTCTTCAGTCTAGTAGACAAATGTATACTAAGATTCAAGGGCTAAAAATTGAAATTAGACAAATTCAGACTAGAAATAAGGTGTACATTTTTAACAGTGAGGGCTATTAACCACTGGAACAATCTACCAGGGGTCATGGTGGATTCTCCATTCCTGGCAATTTTTAAATCAAGATTGGATTTTTTTAAAGATACATTCTAGTTCAAAAGGAATTATTTTGGGGAAGTTTTATGCAGGAGGTCAGACTAGATGATCACACTGGTCTCTTCTGGCCTTGGAATCTATGAATCAGTGAAGTTTCTCTTGATTTATCCCACTGACCGTAAGTGAGAAGAGAATCAGGCCTGAGTCTCCCAACATCCCTAACAAATATGGATAAGAACTATCATCCTCATTTATACAGACAGGAGTGCTGATTCACCTCTACAGTACTTCAATTTTAAATCAATGTAATACACAGATTTCAATGGAATCAAACCAGCACAATGCAGAGGAACATATGGTAGTGAATCAGATTCAGGATAGCTAAGCCACAGAAGGCCAGATTCATATTTGGTATCCTAGGGCTATACTAGCCTATATCAGAGATGACAATCCCAAATAGCAAAGGGAGCTGATAGCAATCTGGCCCAGAATGACCTGTCCAAGATTACACAGAATCAGTGGTAGAGGTGGGAACAGAACCGCAAACTCTTAAGTCTGTTCTCGAACCACTAGATGGAGCACACATCTATCCTTCCATTTTATGTTCTGGACTGGATAGATTACTTCCAGCATTAGAGAGATCAGTTTCCTTGTCCCTTGAGACTCTTAATCTGCTAGATTAATAAAGGTGCCAAGTACTATCGGTGCCAAGAGCAGGTTAGTTTTTGTGGTGTCGATACCTGTTCATTAGATAATGAACTGAAACCCATCAAACACGTCACACAAGCCACCCAATAGTTATCAAATGGTAACAATTTGTGGTCATTACAAATGTGGGCCATGTATGAACCACTGATATGGAAGTGAAAGAGTTCTTATTCCATGAGCAATTATTTGAGTTATTCAACTCAGATAATGCCAAGTGATTGAAACTGCCACCTAAAGAAAATGTGAACCCCAAAGTCTGGTAAAAAATTGTGACTAATGGGGGAAGATACCAATAATAATGAACAATGACTTAATTACATTCTATTAACAAAGTGCCACTCTCCCCTTGCCAAGGATTGCTGTACATCAATAAAGAAATTAGAAAGCATAATTACATTTAAAAAACTCTCTAAACTAAAACCCCTAAAACCAAACATTGGGAGTAGTATGAGAGGGAAGGGAAAAAGGAAGGTTCTACCCCTAAGGTCAAAAGTGCCCATGATACACAAAAAAACCAGCTTTGAAACAGAAAAGCATTCAAGTGTTTCTTAAAAGTGGGGAGGTATGACATCCGCTCTAGATGTCAGTCTAATCGGGATTCAACATACATTACTGAAACCTGAGCACATTTAAGTCCTTGAATTTGTGATGAAATGGCCTAGGACTCTACCCAGGGCATTAAGATCTTCAAACTTTGGCTCATACAGCTACTTTGAATACTCGCTTCTTATGCTTCTCCTCTGATCATGGTGGAGCAACTTGCTGTTGGTTTAGCTAATTCACCTTTTCTGGTTTCTCTCCTTTCTCTTTGCTCGACTGGTTCCATTTGTATGGCCAGCACTGATGTTATCCAGGGTCTGGTTTGAAAGGGTAGATGTCTGTGTCTGTTACTTCTTTACCTTCTTCTTCTCTGGCTGTAAATATAGGAGTGTATTGTCTATATGGAACTTGCTACACAAATGGTATTTTGTTTTATAACTATAATAAAGCACTTAATCTTGGTCTATTCATTTAAACAACACTATAAAATATGTACCTTCTGCTCATAAAAATATTAATTTCAAAACCTCTTATTAGAGCCTGATCCTGCAAGCCTGCCACATGCTGAACTCCATATGAAATCAAATGGGAGCTCTGAACTCCATATGAAATCAAATGGGAGCTCTGTATTTGGAGGAGCTGCAATATCCAGGCCCCAAATCTGCAAAGAGTTTAAGAAGGTAATAATCCCCTCCCGATTCAGCAAAGACTTAAGCATGTGCATAAATGCTTTGCTGAATCAGGGCCCAAATCCTTAGTGTACAAATGTGTATTAATCAGGGGCATGCAACGTACTTTGAAGCATAATGGACAGGGTCTTACAACACAGCTAGTGAACTACTGTGTAATAAAATAATCTCGACAAAATTTGCCTGTGTATTTGGGTCCTCACTGTTCTTTCTTTCTGCGCCCCATCATTTCTCACAGACTTTTTTCAGCAGACACCAGCACCTCTTTTTCTCTTAGGAAGTGGGCATCCCTTTTTTTCCATTTGAACTGTCAGGATGGATGGAAAATCTGGTTCCTTCTCCATCATTCACACACAGATCAAACCTTGCTGCTGTCCTTAGTTTGAACTCCCCAGCTTCTCTACTTTCCCTGTTCTCTGTTGCTATCTGTACTACCAAGAACAGAAATCCTCTCAGTTTACTGCAGAGTAGATGAGTCTTTGAAACTGTACCTGCTCTGTTTACATGGCTTCTCCCTGAGGTCACATGGGCATCAGTCAGACTCCACTAAATGGTACTCCCAGAAGAGAACTGAGGAACTGTGCTGGTTAAGCACACAAAACTGTGTTGGGGCCAAATTCAGACACTGGTAAGCAGGCACAACAGCCTTTGACTTCAATGGAATCTGAATTCACTTACAGCAGGGCTAAATTTGGCCCTTGAAATTTAGTACAAAGGATTAGTGATTCATTCAAGGGTGGACAGAGAAGAATGGGTTTTCTCTTTTAAATTTAGTTCTAAAATAGCAGTCAGCAAGGTAGAAGGCAGTGTTTGTGACTTTTTTCTCTTGTGATCCTCTATCCCAAAATCTTTTGCACTTTCAGTCAATAAACCAACAAACCCCAAATGCTATACTTAAAAAAAAAATTGTGCCATATAGGGCCTGTAATGCGGTGACTTGATGTATGGGCTGGAGAGCCCGGGGCTAAGTAAACCCTTCTTAAAGAATGAGCCCCACCTGAGAGGAATCCAGTGATTCCAGTATACAAGAACCATGATGTTGCAGTTGAAAGGGTAGGAGGAGGTGCTCAGGAAGCTGTGGTAGAAACTACAGAGTGAAGAAAGCTCTCTAGGCAGGATGGGCTGGGAGAAAAGCTGACTAAGTAGGAAAGTGACTGCAAAGGTCCCAGACAGGAAAGCCTGGGAGGAGGAAGAAAAACTTTGGGTTGTGTGGACTTAAATGGACTTTGTTCATGGAGTTTATTTGATATTAATAAACCCAATCCCCAAGGAGTAGTATTCTGATCAAGAAAAAGCCTCAAGTGAAGTTTATTTGAATAGTCCAAGAGGAGAAACTGAGTTGGACTGCCTCTAGCATGATCCTAGACCAAAAGGGGGCACGTGGGAGACAGCTGGACAGGTTACAAGGCCTATGTAGACATTTACATTCCATGGTTCAAATTCTATTCTTGTTTACATTAGTGTAAACCTGAAGTAACTCCACTGACTTCAATGCAATTCCTTAGGATTTACCTCCATGTTGCAGAATGCAGCGTTTAGGCCAATATATATACAGCTGATAATTTCATGTTGTACAAATAGTATCAGAATGTATAATTTATATATTCTTTAGGAAAAATGTCATAAAATACACAGGTCCCAGCCCTATATATTTATTAGACTTAAGTTCTGCAGCTATTTGATTTCAGTATGTTTTCTTTGCAACCACAGGGGGTAGAATTTTTTTTAAATGAAAACACAGGATGTAGAAAATAAAACAAAAAACAGAAAAGTTTAATGATCCATGTCTACTCCAAAGATGAGAACCACTTCTTTACTTCTGTCTAGCTGTAAAAGGGGCAAAAGATTGCATACTTCTTTTAGACTGTAAATTTATTCTATTAATGTCATCAAATATACATTAGAACCAGCACATGGACCAATATATTAGAAATAAATCAATGGGGTCTGTAAGAGTATGTTCATTAAGAAAATGTACTTTTACTGCCATAGTCAGAGCAGTCTTCACATCCCAAAGTGAGGAGTTAGGGCCTAGCAGAGCAGTGGCTACAGAGGCAAATGCAGCAGCCATTCTGCACTCAGAAGTGGCTCACACAGAGCTGTGAGCATTGTGATCTCTTTTACTGGGCTAGAACCAGGGCACCAGGATTTTCTTCTACTCTTCCAGAGTGCTTGAATAGACCAAAGTTCCACCTTGATTGCAAGGTTTTCCCTGCCGCCCAAAGGGAAACAGCTCATCTACCCCACTTCCAGGCAGCTAGTCAGTTTCCTCAAAATCATGTCACTCCACATGTAACTTGCTCTAAGTAACACCAGTGTTTCTCTTGTCACTGGGGCTTTCAAGAAAACGCCCCCACTTTCTGGCCACACCTAGCAGAGAAGAGGTTTTGAATTGCCCCACCCCACTCCCTTCTAGGGGAGAGCTCATGCTGACTTTGGATGCTGTGCAGGGCTGCTAGAGTCAGGGGACATGTTTTGCTGCCCGTCTCCATCCATCACCACCTATTGATACCTGGAGTTCCAAGAGTCAGGTTCTTCTTCAGCTCCTGCGCCTCTAGAACCCCGCAGTGCTCTTCTGGAGCCATCTCCCGCCTCACTGCTCTCCCGCACGCTGCTCCAGAACACCCCCCCAGTCCCGTCCTTAGCAACCCTTTTCACGGCCCACAGCACCTTCCGCCCCAAGCCCTGCTGCTCTAGCGCCCGCCCTTCCCTGCTCTAGACCCCCCAGCCTGCTGCTCTAGAACCACCCCCAGGCTGCCTAGAGCCACCATCCCCGCGCTCCACGATCCTCTCCGGTTCCAGCCATGGCGCTCGGCGGCTGTACACCGCGAGGGCGCTGTCCGTCTAGCAGAGTACCCCGCGCGGCACGGCGCAGGTCCCTCTCAGAGGCTGCCGCGGACAGCTCGACGCCCAAAACGCCTGTCAGCCAGGAGACGCGCCAAAAGGAACCACGTGACTGACGAGAGGGCTCCCATTAGCGCATGCGCAGTAAGGAGGCCTTTGACCACAGCAGATTGCAATCCTCAATGTCAGCCTCGAGGTAGAACCCGTTCGGAGCAGGGCGCATGCTCAGTACGAGTCTAGGGGCAATCCTCGCGTGGGTCCGGATGTAGTAGATGGCGCCCGGATTGGAGCACATGCGCATGGTGTGCCGGTGTGTCCCACGCAGGCCGCCGTCTTCCCGCCCATTTCCCGTCTGCTTATTGCCTGTTCCCGTGATTGGTGAAGCTACGCCACCCACAGACTAGCCTGAGCGGTAGAGATGGCGGCGCTCGCAAGAGTCTCCCAGCTGCTTCTCGCCGGCGCTCCCCGGACCCCGCTGGGGCGGCTTATGTCGGCAGTGGCTCACGGGGAGGCCGGGGCAGGTAACGGAGGAGCCGCGACCGGGCGGGGCTGGCGATGACCTTGCGCTGAGCGAACCCCCCTCAGGCCAAGGGGAACGGGCTTGAGGCGGTAAGCCGCCGTTCGAGCCCGTCCTTGGGCCGGGGAGACGCCTCTCCCCTGCCCCTCCCCAAGTCTGTGCGTCTCCCTCCCGCTGGCCTAGGGTCTCTGAATGCCCCTTGTGTAAAAAATCACAAGGGTATTAGTCCTCCTTGGTACGAGGGCCTGCCGCCATTAGGGACTCTGCAATGGTGAGCTTACATTGGTGCAAAGCCCTAATGCACCAGAGAAGTCTTCCCTGGTGCAAGGGTTTGCACCGATTGGTGTAATCACGCTGCTGTAATTGTCCTTACGTAGACAGGCCGTACTATACGTGCACTTGTGGGGTTATAGCATGTGTTTATAAGGTGCTGTGTACACCTGTGGGGATAGGAAAAAGGGAGTTACGGGGCTACTTCACAAGAGATCCCAACTGCACCATACAAACAAATCTAGTCCTCCTTAGCCATGTTCTGCATAGTTCTCTAAGTGCATCGATTTGCTGATAAGGAAAGTGTTTCTAGAACATTGATAGTCCTGTTTGAAAACTATTGCATTAGAAGATGTCTGTCCAGGGTGTTTGTCAGCTGAATTAGTGCAGCACAGATGTAGGAAATATTCAGGGAGTTAGTGCAGTATAAGAAGCTTGCTACTGTCTCAGAAACTGTTAACTAGAGCTGATCAGACAATATTAATTTAAAGTCTTCTGCCAAAACACTGTTGACTAAACCAACTTTTTTTCACAAAACTGAAGACTTTGAAACTTCCCTTCAAAATGTTTTCAACACAATTTGTTTTCAAAAAATTTTTAAATAGAATTTTTGAATATAGTATTTGATTTGTCATTTTGTATGTAATACCAGATGCTATATCATGTGAAATCATGTCCCTACTGCTTTCATATAAAAATTGAAAACAAATTTTGAAAAATTGTTCAAACAAATCTCAAATTATCCAAAACCAAAGTATTTTCAGAATTTAGAGAGATTATGAAAACTTGTTTTCATTCTAATTCAAAACAGATTTTGAAATGCATGACCACATAGAAATTCTCATTTTTTTGACTAGCTGTACTGTTGACTATCTTCACCATATTTTATTTCCTTCATTAGCTCGGACATGGAAGATCCTGTCTTTTGTGGTTGCTCTTCCTGGTGTTGGTGTATGCATGCTGAACTGCTACTTAAAGATGCAGCATGAACATGAAAGAGAAGAGTTTGTTCCTTATGCTCACCTCCGCATCAGGACCAAGGTATATGCAACAATGCTTTTAAAGATGCTCTTATCTTCAATCATTGAATTTATTTATTCCAAGATTACTACAGCTTGGCTTTTTTGCAGTAGGTATAAGTGATGGGAGGTAGAACTGACTGATGGGAAAATATCTGTGCATGTGTAATGTCATGAATCAAGAGCTCACTTCTGTTGAGGCAGGGGGAAGAGCGTTTAGGCTGTCAAATGTGGCATTTATATGTAGATGTTGAGTTCTCCTATCTTAAAGTGTCTTACACTCAGGCATATGTAAGAAACATTAAACATCAAGGTTTTGGTCATAAATAGTTTTCCCCCTTAACTTACATTTCACGCCAATCAAAGGGCAGCATTGTCATGCATGAAAGGGTAGAAGGAACTGGAGCATGGGTTCTCAGCCAAGGGGTCTCTCACAGGTGTCAGGTTGAGATCACCCTGTCTTTCACAAATTGCTAAATGGGAGGGGAGGGCTTGCTATGAAAACTATTGAGAATCCCTGAAGTAATGTCAAATAACTGTCATCCCTAACAGAAGCTATTGATAAAAGAACCCTAATGGGGTGGAAGTAGTGGTGGGCTCTTTATAGTTCTTGAATCTACTGCTACTTATTTTTTTTAAGTAGAATGAATTTGTAATAAGCTGCCTCTAATATTTAGTTCAAAGTACCATGGTTTAGGTTTTGTCTTGGGATACTGGTAAATCAAACTCATTTCTACACTTAAGTGTCTTTTTACTACAGATGCTTGTATACAGTGCAAGAGGTGCAGTGCTGACTAGACTATCACATCTTTAGAATTGTAGATTTATCCAAGCGTTCAAGAAAGAGTTCTGCTGTGTTACCACAAGTAGTGGGTGTAAATTCAGCTTCAACTTACTCCAGGCTTCCAAATTCTGTAATATGTACAGACTCAAACATTGTTATAGGAGTTGACTTCTTGTGCCTTAGCAGATTTGTCAAGCAGTTACCAAGCAATCTTATCAATTACTTCTTTCAACAGCCCTTTCCATGGGGAGATGGGAACAAAACTCTGTTTCACAATCCTCATGCTAATCCTCTCCCAACTGGCTATGAAGAGGATCACTGAACACTTGGACCACAGCAGCAATTTGGACCATTGCTCTATTTGGACCAGAACGTTGTATGGGACCCTCAATCTAAACAATATTCTGCATTCCTTGTACTGTCAAGTTATAAATGGCATTCTGACCTTTAACCCTGTACTTGAAGTGGAGGTCACTTAACATAAATAAATCCTAACTTACCATTTGTGTGTGGACCTTTGTAAAGAACTGGAAATCCTTGATCTAGTCTTTTCCCAATACTGTTTACGGATAGTTTATTGCTAACAAACTCTTCTTGGATGGCTGGAAAGGGTTTTGTAGGCAATAGTGTAGTGAGAGGGATTTAATTGCTGCTTATCTCCTTTAAGTAGCCATGACAGGTAAGAGTGTTTACTGCTTTATGGCCTATAACAGACTAATGGTAAGAATGCATACTAGAAAACCAAACTCTTATGTAAGCAACAGAATTGGATCTAAATGATAATTGATTTTTCTCCCTAAGCCATTAATAAGATAAAATTCTTGAAAGCTACTGAACTGAAGTTGTTTAATGGGAACTGTCATGCCATATCAGAGCAGTGGTCCATCTAATATAGGGGGTGGTCAGCCACTAACTACTGCTTTTAAAGGAAGATGCAAGAAATCCTACATTGGATAACTCTAGAACACTAATGCATCCATAAGCAAACATAGTCTCCATAAGAGGTCTACTCTAGTAGACATCACTGTCTTACCCAGCTGTAATACTCCTATATTGTGACAGAGCAAAGTTCTACTCTTGCAGCATCCTGAAGAATTTGCACTGTTCCGCACCCAACAGTACTTCTCATGCCTTGTTTTCCCTGTGCAATTTTGCCAAATGGCTTTATAATCTAATACTGCTTCATACATATGTTACTGCATAAGTTAGGGCCTAATGTGCCCAATTAGGAGTGAGGTGCTGTGCAAATTCATAACTAAGCTGTCCATCATGGACAACAAAGCAGCAACACACCTGTGCAAGAAGCTTCCTTTTAATTCTAACTAGTCTGTTCTGAAGCAGCAGTGTTTTCATATTCTACCATAAATACAAAGTGTTATCCTACAGCAGCTGAGAAGATATTCAAAAATAAGTTCTAGGAGTGAGCTCTTTAGGGATGACTTCGTAGTACTAACAAGAATCCATGCTGTAACGCAGACAATTCAGTTTAGCCAAAGCTGAATCCTTCTTGGCCTTACACTTTCCATGAATAGGTCCCACCCATTCATTGTGGCAAACTTAAAAAAAATAAAACAAGCTTAATTCACAAATGAATGGTAGTACTACCTAGATGATGCAATGGAGCAACAGCTTGTTTTCTACTATGTTTCTGTACTTACCAGTCACTTTAGTAGAGTCTTATTTCACTACTGCTCCTTTAGAACATTAAAAGCTAAAGCACAGGTCAGGAGTATTCTAGCTGCAGAGTTTGAAAGACAACTGACTACATATAGAACATAATATAGGCCAGAACTCTTATTCTGCAGGGACTGATGGCTTTGTCCTCACCGTGAGTAAGTTACTTATTATAAAAATAAGTTATAGAAGCAAGCATATATTCCCCCAATACAGTAAAAGGAAAAGCTAATTTATACTGCTCAGGGATCAGTACTACCCTTCTCTAAAGAGTTTCAGCGATTCTGTTCCTACTTATCTTCTAGCTGGAGGGAGAATGGCAAATGATCAGCCAATACAAGAAAAATTCTACAGTGAACATGACAAGACACTATTTCCCCCCATTTCACAATATTTATTTCATCCCCATTATCACAGCCCACACAGCATCTTAGCAGAATACATGTGGTTGTTAAAGCAAGCTTCCCCCTATGTTAAAGCTCAGTATAAGGCACTTTCTGGCTTAATCGCATTAGCTGAAACTGTTTTTCCACAGTTGGGATAGTAATACTCTTAACACTAGCACGACTGCCTCTTTTCTCCTACCGAAAACACTTCACTGAGATGAAGTGCAAGCTGCAGCCAGGGACTACAGTGCACATTATCCTTAAAGAATGTTAAAAGTTATATCTCAAACAGCATTCCCAACCGACATTAATTCTGCCTCAAACAATGCCACCCTACCACCTCCCTTTCTCTGCATGGAATGCTCCAAAGAAAACTGGCCTTATAGCTTGTTTCATATATAAATGCCTGATATTTATTGGTGACTTTTACCATACTATTTTTTTTCTTGTTAGCTCTCAGTCTGGGTGTATGAGGCTGAAATATAAGCTAGTGCTGTTTCTAATAATACTTGGAGAACAGGGTGCTAGCCCCTTACAGGATCAAACTGATTCCATTTAAGTTTTTGCTGTAGGAAGCTGAATGCCCTCAGCAGCTAGTAGAATCAGGCCCATACTGAAGACAGTGGGAACGATTGGCTCCCATATGCTATGCTTAATTTTTTGGGGTGCTATGTATGGCCATACAGCCCCTTAAGGTATTCAAAATGTTATGGTCACTGGGCTAATGAAACTTTTGAATACATAATATCACAGGAGTTCACTATTCTCAGAGCATCACTAGGGCAGTTAAGGTAGATCAGGGACTTTGTTTGAGAACTGCAACCTTAACTGTATTTTCTGGAGGTTTTTTAATGGTAGTATGTACTTACAGCGATTAAATAGCTGAAATATTAACTCCATTTTACTGAAGTTATGGACATTTCTTTAATGAGTTTTTTTAAATTGTTATGAGGACTAGTAAACAAACTCAGTTTCTGCAAACTCTAGTGACCTACAATAGTAGGCACACTGCAGCCTCCAGAAAGTCCAGGAGATAAGTCTGCTTTCATCGGTTGGTCAAAAGTCTCATGTATCATCCTCTCCGCCAGAGTACGGTGGCTGCAGTTCTCCTCTGGTCTGTAATAAAGAAGCTCCAATTCTTACAAAAAGTCTTATTAAGATAAAGGTTTTTCCCCATGTTTAGAGCCTAGAAGGTGCCTAGGAACAGAGCTCCTGTCCTATTAACTAACTCCTTTCCAAAGGACTGAAACCCTCCTATGGTCCAAAAGAATGGCAACAGTTTTTAAACACATCTGGTGGAGAGGAGACTCCTTTTCTCACTCCTTCAACTGCTCCCTTTGCTCATGATGGGTTCATGGGAAGGAAACTCCCTCCCTCAACTCTTTCATAAGGCTCTGGGAAGGATTTTTTTTTTTTTTTTTTGCAAACCTTAGGTTCAGAGAAGGGGAAACTAACCGCTGTTCTGTCACCCATACCTCTTGCTTTCTCCAGTTACATTAAGGTCTAGAGAAAAAAAAATCCATTCTTGAAGACCTCCAGAGGGATTTAGGAAGGAAGGGCTAGGGGCAGGAGGGGAAGCTTTGTTTTTCATAGACTTCAGGTTGACTTGAGTTAAAACGCACCATCAGGAGCTTCCTTATGGAAAAGTCTTTTTCAGTAGGAAGACTAGAGGGCAAGGTGCATTGCTGTAAGGAAGAGGGCTAAACAAAAAAGTCTCTAAAGAAATTTGGAAGACAAGCTTAGTTCTTGACTAATCCTTTACATGCTACACTAAGATCACCATTCAACAGTTCCTGATATTACTACATCAAAATTTAAATAACTCTTGACTTCAGCCAGCTAAATTTTGGTTTAGGACATTGATATATCCCTGCATGAAAATTAAAGTTGCATTTCTCCCCCTCCTTTCAGATTTATTATTACAAAGCAGGAAGACAAACTTCCAACTGACAGTTGGGTACTGTTTTAGGGCACCATAAGGCAGGAACCCCTTAGATATTTGAATTAGACAACTTAAGCAGACATCTAACTTCATGATTTTGAGGCTAATCTGTGGAGTGTTTTGGGGCATGTAGGGGGTGCCTGTTGGAGAAGGACAACTGAAGTGTAATTGAATTGCTGTTGAAGCTTTATTTATGGGGCAACAGCCATTCAGTAGCAGAGTTAAATTCAAGGTTGCTACCAGTGCCTTTCAACTCCGCATAGACTGTTGAAAGTACCTTCTGAAAGCAGTTGCTCCTGTTCACTTCTGGGACAGGCTGGCCCCTTTCCATCTTAAAGGACACAGGCAGGTTTAATTGGACAATTGTCTCATTTAGTCAAGCATAACTTTACTTAACAGATGCATATTCTATATTAAAACAACACCTTGTGTATTCAAACAAAAATCATTGCAACTCCAGCAGTGGTATTTCTATGACACCACTACAGTTGCACAATAAGAAGCAAAGCTGTAGCACATCAGTTTTCAGGAAAACTGAAACCAACTCTATCCCCATAAAAATCCAGCAGCACACTCCCATAAGTAAATTATCCCCTTTCACATTAATTTCAGCATTTAAAAATGGTCTATTATAATATAAATAAAAAAGCAACTGATCATAGACCAGCTAATATCTAAACCCATTTCAATAAATATTCCCCTGTTCAGAGTACATTCACTTATCATAGATTGATAAAAAGGCTTTTCACACACCGCATAATGCCAGACCACCAACAACATTCATTTAAGATGAAACAGTAATTGCCACACAACCTAGCTGAAAGAAACTGCAGAAAAGACTTCTTGCTTCTTAAAAAGCCAGGCAGAAATAACAGCTAATCCAAGGCAATCTTCTAGTCTTTGTGAGGTTCTTTTTCCAAGTCCAAAAGGTCATTGTAATGGCACAATATGCCCAAACAAGGTCAGGAGGAGTTTTCAGCTTTTCCTTTACTGGGACCCATGAATTCCAGTCCTTCAATGGGTATGTCTTTCTCCTTAATAGCTTTCTAGGAGGGAAGAAAAAAAGAAAAAGAAAAAAAAGGCAAATTTGTTTTAATAATGTTTTGTGGTTCTACATGAAGACATGTTCCCTGCCTGATATAATTTAAGACCAATCAAGGTTGCTATTAAGGTTTCCATCAAACTATACCATCAGAGATGCTCAAAGAGATACTGCGAACATAGTATGAATTGTAGCCAAGACTCCATCAGATAAATTTATTCAAGCCCTTGACCAAACACTTCTCATCCATATGTTAGAGGAATTACACCTGGTGCGGTGAGTGAAAGAGAAGCTAGAGGGACCTGAAGACAACGTCTCAGTGCTGTGAGCAGAAGAACCAAGGCAACAGATCAAGTTTTCATGGAGTAATGCATTGTGAAAGAAATTGACAGGATGACTGTTACAAAAGCACCAACGGCCTGATCTTCCAACTTGAACATCAATAATAGTCTGTAAAGCTTCATGTAGGAGGGACGTGGAAGAAAGGGAGGAAAGAACTATTACATGTTAAAAATGTGTATATATGGAGAAAAAACACAAGTAAAGGTGACTGCAATTAAGCTTTATAGGAGAGATTAAGGAACGTACAGACAGTTTTATATCATAGAAATATAGGACTGGAAGGAACTTTGAGATGTCATGAAGTCCAGCGCCTTGCGCTGCACCAGGACCAAGTAAACCTACAACATCCCTAACAAGTGTTTGTCAGACCTGTTCTTAAAAAAATCTTCAGTAATGTGGATTCCATAATCGCCCTTTGAAGCCTATTCCACAGTTTAACTGCCCTGACAGAAAGTCTCCACACCCCCAATATCTATTCTAGATCTCCTTTGCTGCAGATTAAGTCCATTCTTTCTTGCCCTACCTTCAGTGGACATGGAGAACAATTCATCACCGTCCTTTTTATAAGAGCCCTTAACATATCAAAGTTTTTATCAGGCCACCCTTCCCCCTCTTTCAAGACGACACACACACAGTTTTTTTAACCTTTCCTCATAGGTCAGATTTTCTAAGTATTTTATCATTTTTGTTACACTCCTCCTGATGAAGCCATATTGGCCTCTTACTATTCTTATCTTTCCTTCACCTGGGGATAGTTTGTCTCCTGGAGAAACTGCCAGGACTCCTGAACTATTCCCCCCACCACACACACTTTAGATTTTCTTCCCATGGGACCTTACCTACCAGTTCTTTGAGTTTGTTAAAGTCTGCTTTTTTAAAATCCTTTTTCCTTATTCTGCTGCTCTCACTCCTTCCTTGCCTTAGAATCAAGAAATCCATAATTTCATGATCACTTTCACCCAAATTGCATTCCATTTTCAGATTCACTATCAATTCCTCCCCATTAAATCAGAATCAAATCTAAAATGGCTGTCCTCCTGCTTACTTCCTCTGCTTTCTGGGGAAAAAAGTTGTCCCCAATACTTTCCAGTAACTAACTGGAAATTTTGTATTTTGTCATATTACTTTTCCAACAGATGTCCACATAGTTCAAGTCCCAGGATACTACCAGGTCTTTTGGATATGGAGATGTCTGCTTCATTTATAAATGTCTTATCCACCCTCTCTTCCTGATTTGGAGGTCTATAGTAGACCTCTACCATGTCGTCTCCCTTATTTTTTTTTTACACCTTTTTTCTTTACCCAGAGATTCTCAAGTGAGCTTCCTCCCATTTTCTTGTAGACCTCAGAACACGTGTGTGTAATACATATACTGTAAGTCAATGAAAGTACGAAAAGCTGCGCACTCCGGTGGATCAAAGCAAGTTCGATAGAACGTGGTTTCACCTATAACGCGATAAGATTTTTTGGCTCCCGAGGACAGTGTTATATCGAGGTAGAGGTGTATATTGGAATTGGAAAAGGTTCAGAAAAGGGCAACAAAAATTATTAGGGGTATGGAACAGCTGCCGTAAGAAAAGACAATAATAAGACTGGGACTTTTCAGCTTGGAAAAAAGACGACTAAGGGGGGGAATATGATAGAGGTCTATCAAGTTATGATGGTGTGGAGAATGTGAATAAGGAAGTGTTATTTACTCCTTCTCATAACACAAGAACTAGGGGTCACCAAATGAAAAATTAATCGGCAACAGGTTTAAAACAAAGAAAAGGAAGTATTTCTTCACACAACACACATTCAACCTGTGGAACTCCTTGCCAGAGGGTGTTGTGCAGGCCAAGACAGTAAAAGGGTTCAAAAAAGAACTAGATAAATTAATGGAGGATAGGTCCATCAATGGGTAGGGATAGCGTCCCTAGCCTCTGTTTGCCAGAAGCTGGGAAATGGGCAACAAGAGATGGATCACTTGATACCTGTTCTGTTCATTCCCTCTGGTGCATCTGGCATTAGCCACTGACAGGATACTGGGCTAGATCAACCTTTGGTCTGAACCCGTAAGGCCGTTCTTATGTCTGAAACTTAAATTCCCCCCTGCATAAGAAGCAATTAAAGAGAGGGGAAAGAGAGGTCATCACTAATGTTTGAGAATTTAATACTGTATGAGTGAGTGAAATATTCTATCAGTACTGACAGTAATAAAACAAGATACACACACACTGTGGTAATTATGAATAGAGTCTCTATAACATCAAGTCTCTCAGATTAATGTGGGTCTCAAATGAAGGGAAGTTTTGAAGAAAATGAGTCAAATCTGACTGATGCTTGTCCCCAAGAAGTCTTGAAAATTATGAACATTTTAATAAGATTTTAAATTTCTCATCACAAGTGATTTTCTTCAAAATACTTAGACCTACTGTAATACCTGGATCTCAAAACACTAAGGAATTTATCTTCACAACACTAACCTTCTGAGGTGGATAAGTTTATCCCCATTTCACAGATAGTTTATCTGAGCGCTGGCTTTGCTAAGCGATTTCACCAGGGTAACACAGCAAGCCATCCTCTTCCCTCTATTGTACTCACCAGTCACTTTGCCCCAGTAATGCCCAACGGAACCAAGCCTTCGCAGCCTGCTCAAGGGCAGGCGGGGCCTGAGCGCCGCCGGCTGAGACACCAACTTGCCCAACGCAGCGCCTGGCTGGGCAGGGTGTGTGCGGGGGAGGGGGCCCCTTTCCCCAGGGATGGAAGAGGAAGCCCGAGGACACACTCGCCCCGCCCCGCCCCCACGGCAGCTCGCTGCCCCCCGCCCCCACCTGCACGCAGAGCTGGTAGCGCTTGAAGAGCTGCACGCAGGGGTCCCCCGCGTTCTCCCCCTTCAGGAACTTCTCGGCGAACCAGCGGTTGAAGCACTGGTCATACTCGCGCTTCAGCTCCGTGCAGGCCTCCCCCACGCTGTTCATGACGGAGCCGCGGGCCCGGGGAAGCGACCGGGCCTCACGCCGCCCTTCCCCAGAACGAAGCCGCCGCCGCCGCTGCTAAGAAGTGCGGCGTTCCCCACTGACGCGTTTCCCGTTCTCTTAGGACGCTGGTAAGCGCAGCGCGATGACGCACATCCGCTCAGCTGCCTGAGACTGCGTCCCCGGATGCGGAAGTCCGGGGGTGGGAGAATGTGGATTCTGCGGTTCGGCCGCTACATCAGGGGCGCTCCCTCGGGAGGAGCCTCGTACTGGGGCGGCCTTTCCCCAGGACGCCGCTTCACGCAGGCTGCTGCGGGAGGGAGTGACGGCCGGCAGGACGCTGCGGGGGACCCACGGCGGAGGGGCCGGGTGAGACCCCGGAGCCACACAGGAGGGGCTTCGGTTCGCTCCCATGATATATCCGATGGATGTCGCGCATCCGGGGTCTTCATCCATTGCAGGCTTTACAGCAAGACACGTGGGGCTATCAGCCACCCGCCCCAGGAGGGAAGGAGAATCGGGGATCCTGTCATGAATGGGATGTTTAATCGACTGCCCCCATCCAACCTCCATACAGGCGGTGACAGTAGCAAAGAGACACCTTGTAGGAGTAGTGGTCAATGGGTGACAGTTACAAGCGGGAGCCTAGCATGATGACAGCAGAATACATAACACTGGATACGTCTGTCGACCAGAGCGACTCCCAAAGCTACATACAGGAATCAGGATCCATTCAAGGGGCTACACTTAGTGTATTGTCACATACAAATACAGCAAGGAGACTGTAACTAGAAGACAGAGTTTATAATGTATCTAATTTTCAAAACTTTTATTAGTCAAATTAAAAGCTGCAAAACAATAGATTACAAAATATAATCCACTTTTTACATTAAATTAATCAGGAGTAAGAGGAACATGAGTAATAAATCAGCTAGCAAGTTTCAGGCAGCAAATATTGTTTAATGTTTAAAGCATAAGACTAGGAGTTAGACTCCTGGATTCTGTACCACAATCTTTGTGATTTGCCAAAGGGACAAATAAGATTTCAGTAGGCTTCCCTGTCCTTAAAGCATTCTGACATGCCCTGAGGTGCAAAAGTGCAAAGTATATTTTGTTTTGCATCAACTGATTCATCACTACAGCCAATCTTTCAACTTTATTTCTTGGTACATGTGGGTTTGGTTTCATTCTCCTCTCTAGGGCTAATTTCCCCTACAAAATATAATCCATTTACAAGTATTTTAGACAATGTGTCTATGATCTGAGATTATTCACCCTAAATATTCAAACTGCTGTTGCATATTTATCACTGCCCACCTCTTCCACTTTAGGTCTACCAGAATCCAACATGGCAGCATGTGGAACAGAGACCACTCCCTGAGGTATGGTGAATTCAGCAAAACATTTAAACAGACCTGGTCAATGTAACTTCCTCTGTTAGCTAGTAACTGCAATATTGAGAGGAAATAATGGTACAATTAATTACATCCCTCCAAATCAAAACTCAGGACAGTTTCTCTAAACCCTATACCCAACAGTGCTGCCATGTTAGTGCAGATTGGAACTTGAAAGACAGAGCTACACAAAATAAGTTGTCATTAATTTTCAAATTAAACTGAAATAATTAAACTAACCCTACGGTGTTCTGGGGCAGCATTTGTTTAAATCAAGTGTTCTTGTGATAGCATTAAAGTTCATAGGTCACTCAAACTTACAGAGGCAGATCTCAGCTGCTATAAATTGTCAGGCTCCACTGAAGTCAACAGAACAATGACAATTTACCCAAGTTGAGGATCTCCCCCACATTGCTAGATCTATGGAGAGAAGATCAATGGCTACGATAATGCATTCTTTGGCTCCTCTAGCCCAGTGGTTCTCAACCAGGGGTACGTAGAGGTCTTCCAAGGGGTACATCAACTCATCTAGTTATTTGCCTAGTTTTACAACAGGCTACATAAAAAGCACTGTCAAAGTTAGCACAAACTAAAATTTCACACAGACAGTGACTTGTTTATGTTGCTCTATATACTATACACTAAAATTTAAGTACAATATTTATATTCCAATGGATTTATTTTATAAGGTTAAAATGAGAAAGTAAGCAATTTTTCAGTAATAGTGTGGTGTGACACTTTTGTATTTTTACGTCTGATTTTGTAGGCAAGTAGTTTTTAAGTGAGGTGAATCTTGGGGGTACTCAAGACAAATCAGACTCCTGAAAGGGGTACAGTATTCTGGAAAGGTTGAGAGCCACTGCTGTAGCCAGCTACCTTGTGGAGTTGTGTGTATTGGTTATAAGAGTAACAGCTCTTTTGACTTACCTCTGCTAGACACCAAATGAGGAGGGGAATCTGATTCATACAAACAGCTGGGCACTCGTGCTACTTTGTTGTATCCATTCGGCAGTGTGCTTTTTAGGAGCTTCTAATCTGGTTTCACTAAAAAGATGAGGAAATATAAAATACAGCAAAATATCAAGATGCTCAAATATAATAAAATAGTTTATTTCTTGAACAAGAAATGCTTTTACTCTAAAGAATTTTAGCAGCAATATTTATAGCTTACTCATCTCTGCCCACACCAACTCATCAGTATGTGGCAGTCTCCTTCTAGGACCTAGATCTGTGACTTTGTTTCCTTCCTTTTGCAGAAAAAAGTAACTGTGGAGGTGTTTGATCACCTGGAACGTCTGGCACTAGTTGACTTCCGCAACTGGGAGGGTGTACAACGGCTGGAGAAAGCAATCCAATTTGCTGATCAACTTCATGCTGTTAACACAGAAGGGGTAGAACCAATGGATTCAGTACTAGAGGACAGGTAACAAATCATGGCTAGTGACCTGCTTATCTGTTAACTTACCAAGTTGTTTATTACACCCATAGTCTCAACAGAAACACTGTTTTCACTAATCATCCCAGCTATGAAACTGGTCCCTTTTCCACAAAAACTTTATCTAGTGTTCTACGTCAATGTGGTTCTATGTAGGAAAAACATCTGTGTAATGTCCCTGATCTAGGCACAGAAGCATAACAAAGATGTACTCCAATTCCTTAATGTATCTTGCACGGATTCTTCATGTCACAACATGCTGTCCCCCAAATGCCCTGGAACAAGATCCTCAGTCACTTCAAAATGTGTTTATCCCTGCTGCTCTTGATACACAGGCTGCCTACTTTGTACTGCTGTCACTTCTTCTGCAGCTTTAGTTGGTCAAGAAGTCAGCTTGACTGTACATTTTCATATAGGGTTTGTCTCACTCAGCTTTTTACAAAGTAGTGCCAATAATCTTGAGCAGTAAGTCCAATGCAGTGCTTCTGTGCTTGTGTCCATGTACAGCTCAGTGCTGAAGGTCCTGCTGATTTGAGGACATTGGGAAATTTCCCAAGGTTTCACTGTAGTTTACAATAGATCATTTGTACGTGGAGCCTGATCAGCTAACTGAGCTATAGGACAGGCAGGAGGGAAGTTGAGATCGCTCACCTATGTAAGATATGCTAATAGCATTCTGAACTGGAACAAGCTTAGAAAATTAATGTTAATTGTTTGAGAACCAAGCAATCTCCCCCTGGCTCTAGGGGCATGACTTTATATCCAGTACCAGATGCTCCTGTACTTAGTTGGCAAAGAAGGTAGTCTCAGAAATTGCTAGTAGTCTCCTGTGCTCCTCAGATGTCTGTATCTCAGAGAAGATAACATCACAGAAGGCAACTGCAGTGAGGAGCTGCTGCGAAATGCCAGAGAAACAGTTGAGGAATATTTCATAGCCCCACCAGGTACCATCTTTTTATATATAACTCATTTGGACTTGATAAAGCCCAGGTAGATGGCTTGAGCTGGTTTGAGAGATGTAACCTGCCACAGTTGAATGCACTGGCCAGTAGCAGGAAGATACTGAAATAGGGCAATGATAGCTTTGGCCACCCAGGGGGAAACACAGGCGTCTAGCTCTTTATTACTTGGCCAGTAGTGGTGTAGCAAGTAAAGGGTTTTATCCTACCCTAATGTTATTGCACACATTTGACTTGTTCTAAGAGATAACTGTCTGTAAATTAAAGTGGAGCTTGTTTGCAGGGGAAAAGCTAGTCAGCTGTAAGTTTTTAAAGCGAGCCACATGGGCAAGTGTATGTTTAGTAGTAGGAATGACTAATGAGCAGTTTGTCTCATGCTATCATTGTTTGTTTTGTTTGCTAATAGGTAACATCCCTTTACCAAAGCTAGAGGAGCGAGATACTTTTCTGCAAGTATCCGAGTGAAAGTCAAGGTCTGGAATGCCACTTCAGCTTTTAAGTCATCTGTGACAATTGGCATATATGCAACCATGGCTATGGAATATCTTGATGCAAGTGTCTAATCCCAAGAATAACACCCTCACAAAATTATTTGATTTTTCTTCCTTCCTTTCTTCTGTAAGATTACTTTGAAATTAAAGGTTTGGAGTATTTTTCTAGTATATACAAAGGTGGAAGGCTGTGGGCCATTTACAAGTCTAGAAATTTGGCCTCAGTGCCTCTGATTAGTCTGTATTTGGTGAAGCTTTCCAAATGTCAACCTTGAAAATATCATGCACAGTTAGCACTCTAGACACAACAGCTGCCTACATCAACCCTGCTGATTGGGGGAAGGAAACTGGTACTATTTTACTGTCAAATTACTTAAGCAGAATGAGTAGAATGTTGCAGTACTTAGATTAATTTGGAGCTTCTCCCATCTTGTCACTCAGTGATCTGATACTTACCCAAAGTCCCACATAGGAGAATGCTACATAAGACTGCTTTTTGCCACTACTCACTTTTCCCTACAGACTAAGAAAGCACTTGAACTTTCAATCTTTATGAACTTTTTTGCTTCTACCAAGTACCTCCATGTCAACGCTGTATCTTGTTCCACATCTATATACACTGCACTCTATCCAGTGCTTCGTCCAGTTTTGTGCTTGTAAATTAGTTACAACCTAAATACAATTTTAGGTTGTATAGGAAATGTGCTGGTTCCTTAAGTGAAATAATGGCTTTAGGCTGGAGATCCTTGCTCAGACAGAAAATTAGAAAGATTCTAGGGCCATTATGAAAGTGTATTAAAAAAAGACCAGTTGCCCTGGTACAAATGAAGTCCCACTGCTTTCTGTCCACATTGATAGCGTGGTGAGCTGGTGCAGAATGCAACCATTGTGGGCTTTGCTCAGAGCGAGTGTAACTGCAGTAATGCTGCTTGTGTCTGTCCACCCCTAAAAGCACTTCTATGGGATACAAAAGGTGTTAAGCATCACAATTGCTTGCACTGCTGAAATGCTCTAGCATAGCTTAGCCTTCCTATCACAGGCTGAGGCAGCAAAACTGTCATTTATGTTAAATAACTCCACTACATGGAAGCTAGACATCACGTGAAGTCAGGTGTGAAAAAGATGCACAGTAACTTTTTTGGTCACACATCAGATCAGATTTTAGAAAATTAAGCAGTCTATCAAGCTCCTGTAGCCCAGGTAGACACTGTGAGCCACGAGCTCAAAGAGAAGTCTCCACTAGAAGCAGTGTGCTCGTGGTTAGAGCCATGGACTGGGATTCATTAGACCTAGGTTCTATTCTCAGCTCTACTACTACCCTCCTGGATGACCCTTGGCAAGTCACTTCTCCTCTGTGCCTCACATATGCTATCTGTAAAATGGGGATAATGATACCAGCCTCCTATGTAAAGCACTTTGAGATCTATGGATGAAAAGTACTCCTAGTATTATTATTTAGAGGAAATTTTAGTAGAACAGCCATGGCTCCTGGACTTTATTATTTGTCCTATCATTGACTCTGTGACTTCATATAAATCACTCTGGCTGCATTGTAATTTTAGGCATTTGTAAAACAAGCAGTACTTTTGCATAAGCGTAGAGATGCTTGATAAATGCATAAAGCACTTGGAGATCTCCAACTGAAAAAGGTGCTATAGCACAATTTTATTTTCCCCTTTTTTCTCACCAAGTTATTGTAAAGGGGAGAAAGCCAGCTCATTAAGAGTAATACCTTCCCGTGTGAAAATGCCCTCAGGCAGTTCAGCCCTCCTCCACCTGCCATTCTAGAGTGCACTGTTCAGATGCTGCAAGGGAAAACCACTCTCTCAGTACATATTTAGGCAACTAGAAGCCCACAACCTCAGAGTTGCTTGCACCTGCTCCCACCTCCTCTTAATGCAATGATCTTCCTCTAATTGTACAAAAGACAACCACTGCTTGTGAGTTACTAAAACATTTAAATATATTTCTACACAACAGGCTGAGTCATACAGTCACTCCATTGCTTTTTATCACCATCCTGCAGACAAGCCACCAATAGTTACTGCGCTAATTCTCAAGCTTATTTTTCCTCAGTTAGGAGGGTAAAAAGTACACTTGACATTTTCCAAACCAAAACTGAACTGCAGATGTTCAAAATATTTCATTACCAACATTTCCCTAGTAAAAACTGTAAGTCATTAAAAAAAAGATTTTTATTGAATAAAAAGGAAAAACAAAGAGCTCCTACGAAAGACTATATCCATCAGTTTTGGAATGTAAATTCCGAGCAAAAAAGAGGCTCAGTTCACATTTTTAAAAAGTCCCTGTTGGATGAAATCAGTATGGCCTGAAGGGGGATGAGTAGCGTGGTGATCCCCTGCTTTGGTATGGAGAATCGCGACCCCTTGAACCAGAACGGGACCGCGAGTAGCCATAGCTGGTACTTCTTTCGGGACAGACTCTGATATAGGAAGTTTCACCCTGAAATTTAAACAAAGAAGAAAACCCAAACATTTACATAGCATCCTGATTAACAGTCCTCCACTAATATGAATAACACCAAATGGAGTTTAAGACCAAAGCATAAATAACCAAAGACTGGAGTTTCCACAAAGAGGGCAGTATAAATCCATCTACTGCTGCTTGGGTCAAACTCTGCGCTGGCACTTGATGCCTTGAAGAGGTTCATTACAAAACAGTATTGTGCATGTACTAGTGAGAAATACCTTGCTAGCCATCATCATCTGCAAGGGCAGAGGCTCAGCAGCCAGAAGAGGACCATGGACAAGTGCCTCCCACATCCAACCACAAAGGAAGAGGATGTGGCAACCAGTGTAGCCAGAGGGTGAAGGTCCCAATGGTCTGACTCCATCCTTAACTGCTGGAGGGAAATAACTATAGATACTAGTACGGTCCTTCAGCACAGTAAGGAGAGGCCAAACTCTCAGGTCACGATCATATATCAGCACCTCAAGTTCTGTAAGGAAATCTCCACAGCAAGCACACTCAGCCTTCAGCTGAGGGGATGGTTGGAGCAGAACAGCTCAGCCACTGGAAAGTGGTTGCAATGAAGTAGCACAGCTCCAAGAATGAAAAAGCTGTGGTTTACTGGCTCAGACACCAGGAGACCACCAGAAGAAGAGGCTCCATGCTGGGGCATGGGAAAAACAGCTATAGAAACCAACACAGCTGTTCACCAGCTTGTTCTTTGGGAGAGTACTGTAGTTTGCTGACAAAGCCCCCAGCTGGCAGAGGCAACATGAGTTGGCTTAGTTGAAAGGAGAAGGCTGTGAGCCACTGTGGACAAAGGGAGAATGCCACAGCAAGCTAGCTTACCCTGTAGAAGTCAGAGGCAAGCAGTCCAAATTCTTGGCTTCCAGGTAATGAAGGGTGCAGCCAACAGTACACCTCTCAGCTATGACAAACAGGCTTGTCTGAGCCCTGCCCCTTCCAAATGTTATATTTTTAAAACATCCAATATTAGTTACTTCACGCACTGAGCCAAGACCCTAACATGCCAAGCCACAGTGGGGTATGTGTCACAAAAGGTAGGAAGGACCCTTTATATTATTGTAATAGGTCACTATTAACCACCAACTCCAACGTTATCACTAGGTTCTGTTCTTATGCCTCCTGACAGCAGCAAGACAAGGAAAAAAAGTGTATGCTCCTCCATGACTGTGCACACACATGCTCTTCCCCTGAAGGCACGAACCCACCTCATGAGAGCGGAATTTGGTGTCATCCAGTTTACGCAGTGCGTATTCCATATCTTCCTTGCGGAGAAACTCAACTACACCCATTCCATCTTTCTGTACATCTGCATAACAAACATCACCAGCTTCACGCATATGATCCTTCAGGTCCTGCCAGCTGCCTGACGGAGGAAGCCCTGAGCATGGAGAACACAAAACATAAGACACCATATAAACAAAAAGGCCATCTACTCAGGCTGTCCAAGGGATGCTGACCCTGCCAGGCCAAGGGCTCCATCACTTCCATGTGCTTTGTGATTTTTCCATAGGATCAGAACTGCAATAAGAACGGAGGGATCCAGAAAACCAGCAGCTGAGCCTTCCATGGAAGGTACAAAATTTGGGCCTCCTGTCAGTAAGATAGTCTCTGTGTCTCTCTGGAATTCAACGTGCTGAGATTTCAGAGGAATCTGCTATTTGTGCTGTTGCAAAGTAATTCAGAACCACCCCTCAAACCCTGTACGTCTGTAATGAAGATTTTGCTCTCAAAGCAGGACATTTTTTCCTTAAGGTTCCTCAAGCTCAGCTCCCCATCCAAGATTGGCTTGTCCCATTCATATCAGTTGTATTAATTTGGGTCCTGAGATTCCAGCAGTTCATCCTCTGGTAGTGAGCAAAACCACATGCGTTTAGCTGGTAATTATCAGCATGTTTACCTAAAGGAAGTCAAAGGGTTGAGTTTCCCTGCCCCACAGCACGCTGGAGACTCTAATGTACTGCTGGTCCTGGCAATTTTCAAGAAGGCTTCACAATACCCTTTACCAATGCAGGTTTTCATGCTCATGTCAAAAAAATCAGATGATTTTCAGTTATTCTCCCCCAGCCCTCCCAGGCTCCTGAAGAGGAGATGTACTCCTGGTTTCAATGGATAGCGTTCAGATCCTGCTGCAATTCTGAAGATATTTTATTGCTACAGTAGAGTGGCTTCCTTACAGGGAACATTTTATTTTTTTAGCCATAAAGTCACAGGAGCATGCAGAGAAATGGAGATGTGGGTATTTTAAGGTGATGCATGGAGATAAACATGTTTTCGGGAGAGACATATAGGTATGTTTTTTTATGGACTGTTTCAAGCATCCGCTGTCAGGGAGTACTGAATTTCCTCCTGGGATTTCATATGCATTGCAGAACTTCCAAACATACTTTCATTTCTCTCCCACAAAGGGCCCCCTCCACCCCTATTTCCTAATGTCAACTCACTACTTGAATGGCCTTTTCAGTTTGTTTCTTTGTTTTTTGGTACGAAGTCCCACCTCAGGAATCCATTGGCTGATTGAGGGGGCTCCCTTCCATGGTGCCTTAGTCATTCTTTCCCATAGTGAGTAGATCATGCAACTATGAGTAGATCATGTGGAGCTGCTGAGGCACAGAGCACGCTTTTTTTTTTTTTTTTTTTTTTTTTTACGAACAAAATGTCAATACCTATCAGAGCATATTACATCACAGGAGCTCTCTAACAAATCCTTTCTAATTATGATGAAATGTTAGGTACTATTCCATCTAGTGCCCAACTGTTTTCATCGTGCAAGAATGGTGCCCAAGTTCTCCCTCCTTCTACCCACCTGCCCACTCACACAACGCTGGTACATTTCAGAATCCAAGGCTGAGTTCACATCTGGCCCCTATGAAGACATGTCTGCTCACCATTCATCAAGATGAACTCCAAAAAGCAACAAGACTCCTCCTTGAGTCAAACTGGAAAGGGAACTGCACCGGGATACTCCTTTACAGGAAGAGGTTTCATGTTACAGGAGAAACCTTAAACTATTTCAGTGATCTGAGAAGCTCCTTTTTCGCGAGACAAGGACAAAATACAATGAGGTACAGCATTAGGATGAGTCCTAGCCAGATTGAAGTGTGGAAGGTAACATACCTGAAACAAGGACTCGAAATTCAGAACGTCGTGACGGAGGGCCATTCCTCCCACGCAGCCCCCCACCAAAACCTCCACCCCGACCTCGGGAGGATCTGGGGAACTCAACACGCAGTCGGCATTGACCATAATCATAACCATTTCTCCCATAAACTGCATCTTCTGCATCTCTGCAAACAAATAACATGAATCAGTGATTAATGATGCTCAGTCAGTGATTCCCAACATCTCAGTGGGCCATCAAGTGTGTTAGAAATATTGCAGTTTTAAAGTAGCTGCAAAAATATTTTAGGATATTTTGGACTGAGTTTGAAATGGGTTCATCAGCCAACAGTGTATCACATCTGTAAATTGTTAAAAGCTTTTTCCAAGCTCTTACGTTCCTGTGCATCATGTATTTCAGGTTACAGCCATGTTCACTGCAAAGAACACAGGAGAGTCACATTATCTATCTTGCATTCACTGACAGGTTCAGCCTATCCACTATGCTTAGAAGCAGGGGCCATTTTCCACTTAATTTCTCAGAAAGGCTGCATTCTAATTGAACTCTGATCCGCATGGAACAAAGCTCTTTCATAATCTGGCAGGCAGTGAGGGCGAATACTTTACCTTCACTTATAAGCCACTTATTAGAAACTGCCTTATTATGGTGTTTTGGCTTGCATAATTATATACAAGGGATATTTGTTTTCCTGAGAGAGTTCTGATGTTGTATTATAGCCTACACCTAATCTCACTTTCCATCCCAGCAAGTCTATGCCAACGCATGCAGAAGGGCATGAACTGAAAATTAAACCTTGAAACTAGTTGCAAAGTTATATACAACCACAGAATAACTGTTCATTTAAATATAAATCTTTTCAAAATTCAGACCTTGCAAGCTGAACTTTACAAGTGTGCAAACTCACTCTAAAATGAATTTCAAAAAGCATTGCGGAAGGTAGAAATAACACTGGAAGATCATTAGCAGAGCATCCCAATCCTGAGAAGTTTAGCATCTATTGTTATTAGTTACTATTTGTATTACCATAGGCCTAGGAGCTCTAGTCATGGACCAGGACCTCATTGTCGTCACCCTTATCAAGGTGTGGCTTTCTCTTTAGAGTGTCACAGGGGATGTGAGAGAGGGTTATTTATGTTTGTTTGTTTTTAAAAAGGCAGGAGGGACTACAGATTTAAACTCCTGTGAACCATCAACAAAATATCTGTAAACAAAACAATCTACCCAATAACCTATATAAAGAACACCCCTTCCTCTTAGATTGCCTGAGTGTTGCATGGATTTACTTTAGAAGTGTGGTTCCCAAACTGGGTCTGATCCCCCAGTGGTCCATAACACACTGGCTCATGGTCCATGGAGAAATGGTTGGTCACATGGTCTGACTCTTATGCCACCCTCACCCCCCAAAATGTTAATCTACATTAAAGGAGCCAAAAAAACAAAAAACACATTGTTTTCTCAGTTAAATGTTTTCTTTTCCCTGAAAATAAGTGTTGTAACTGCCTAAGGGACGTTACTTTCCCTGTCACTGGCCATCTGTGATGTAGTGTCTCTGCTAAGCCAAAAATGGTTACAAGAGATAGTGTCTCTGTAATGTCTGAGGATGCATCTACAATGTCCATAAACCCTGATTCAAAAATAATGAATGCAGACATGTTATTCACTGTCATGGGTGATATTTTAAACACAATATTAGGAAATTCAGATGCATTTCACCAGTAATAACTGTGCTTAGCCACAGTATGCTCATATTAGAGACAAAACCATATACCTGCATGGCAAATAGGGGTGGAGGTGAATAGTTACAATTGCTGCAGGAAAGCATCTGTTTGAGTTTCTGAGTTGTGCTGAAGTATCAACTTTTTAAAAAGGGAAGAGACAAAGAAGATGATAACACCTTGATGTTTATAGTCAGATGAACAGAAATTCAGAGTCTGGGACTATGTGTACATTACAAATTGTTTGTAACTGCTGGTACTAGAACCTTGTGAAAACATTCCCCAGGCTTGCCAAAGCCCCTTTGATGCTACCTGAAAAAGTTAAAATATGGAGAATTCAGAAGACAGTTACCTAGACCGCTGCAATCAGCTAAACTCATTAAAGAGGACAATAATGAGCATGTATTCTTCCCTCACACTTGTCCATTATTTATTTATTAACTGTGTTGTGCAAAGCACTATTTACTTTGCTGAGGACTACAGCCATACTGGGTTTAGAGTTTTCAAACCCAATCCATCTGTGCTCTCACACACAATAATTTACATGGCCAAAGTGAATCAATTCATTTCTCCTGCAAGCTCAAACCTTGGTGTCTGTAATATTACAACTGCTTCCATGCAGACAAAATAGTGACATTATACACTGGACTGTAGCATCTTGCATTAGAAGTGGAAAATCTACACATTTTAATTAATACAAAGCGGAAACTAAACGACTTGGGAAAGTATCAGCACAGACTGATGGGGCCGTTTCTGGGTGTTCTTTTAAGAGATGATGTAACGGTGTCACTTAGGCAGAGTTCCGTCAGCGCGGAGGGGGGAGAGCAGGTCCCCAGTCACAGATTTGCTGTGCGCGTCACTGTCATTTCTTCCTAGGGAAGATTGCTGGGGGGGAAGATGTCCGGGAGTGGGGCGCACACACAGGCACGGAGTGATGCATGGGGCAGGAAGCGTGGGGGAGGAGGGCTCTGACTATGGTCGGCTTTGCCCGCTAGGAGAGAACAGGCCGCTAGGCTCCTTCTCTGGGGGAGGGGCGTCCGGCCAGGCCGGGGCGAGGGTGGGGAGGTGCAGCAGGTCCCCCCCTGGGGATCGCGGGGTGCGCGCCCGGCCTCTGGTGCAGAGGACTTTCCCGTCGAGGGGCCGGGGCGGGAAGCGGATGTAACTGCCCGGGCGGGCCGTCTCCAGGGCTCCGTGACCCGGGGGAGGGATTCCACCCGCCTCAGGCCGGGCTGGCTCTCCCGGGGGCCCTCTCCCCCGTCCCGCTCACCGCGGGTCCTCGAAGCGCACGAAGGCGAAGGGCACCAGGCCGCGCTTGCTCTTGAGCTCGATGTCTCGGATGCGGCCGTACTTGTAGAACAGCTCCTCCAGGTCCTTCTCCCGCACGTCCGCCGGCAGGTTCCCCACGTAGATCCGCCCGTCCCCCGCGCCGCCCCGACCCGAGCCCCCGGGCCCGAAGCCCATCTCCCGGTCCCAGCCAGACATCCTCGCCGCGCCGCCCGTGCACACCGCGGGTAGGAACGAGCGAGCCGCGCCGCACACCCCGTCGCCACCTCCTGACGGAGGACACTAAAAAACCCGCTTAAAGGGGAGGAGGCGTCGGCAACCGCACACAGCTTTCGTTACGCATGCGTTGTGCTCTGCGCCCCAGCACTGCGCATGCTCGCAGTTCCCCCGGGGGCGTAGCTCTTACGCCTATCTTACTGCGCTTGCGCACGCTTCCAGTTCAGGCAGACAGAGCCACTCGCCCTGAGGGCGCAGGCGCGAGTTTCAGTCCCCCTGGGCTGTGATAGTTGTAGGCCTTCCTCGTGCACACGTGCAACCTTCTCTACTCATTTCATTTCCCTTTTTGCCGAAAGTGACAGAAACAATTCAAAACTTCATGTTTGTGATTTGCCCAATACCATGTCAAAAAATATTTTCTCTCCCCTCCCCTGCAAAAGGGAAAGACTACAGGGAAACTGACTCAACACAAAATACTGACAAACAAATTAAGGGAGCAAACAAACAAAAATAGAAATACACTTTTCCCATAATCCCAGGCCCTCATCCTACATTTATGTGCTTATAACATTTTACAGTAGAACCTCAGAATTAGGAACACCAGAGTTATGAACTAATCAGTCAACCAGACACTTCATTTGGAACCGGAAGTACACAATCAGGCAACAGCAGAGAGAGAGGGGAAAAAAGCAAATACAGTACAGTATCATGTTAAATGTAAACTACTAAAAACATAAAGGGAAAGCAGTATTTTTCTTCTGCATCGTAAAGTTTCAAAACTGTATTAAGTCAATGTTCAATTGTAAACTTTTTAAATAACAACCATAATGCCCTGTTCAGAGTTACGAACAACCTCCATTCCCAAGGTGTTCATAACTCTTAAGGTTCTACTGTATGTATGTAAATCCTATTGCAGATCAGATCATTGGTCCATCTAGACTAGTACCCTGTCTCCAGCAGTGGCCAGTACTATATGCTTTAGAGAAGCAAGGTGCAAGAAACCTTAGTATAGTTAGTTATTAAATAACATTTACAGAAGGAAAGTTTCTTCCTAATCCCATCACGTAGAGGCTGGTTTCTGTCCTAAAAAATTAGGGTTTACATCCATTCCAAACTTTTTGAATAAAATCCTTTGATTGTGACTTTGGATATTCTCATTATCTATATAAATGTCCTTTCTTTTTTCTTTTTTAATCCTGTCGAGGTCTTGTGCATTATGTGAAAACAAATATTTCCCTTTTTCAGTTTAAAATATGTTACCTTTCAATTTTAACAAATGTCAGACAGAAAAGTGATTTTAAAACTATTAGTTTTGCAAAAATTGTAATTCACAGTTTGAGAAGCAACTTGGTCTAGTCTGTACTCCTGAATTCTTTTCCAACCCCCAGCTCTACTGCATACTCAGGGTTTATCTACACTTGAAAGCAGGGCCGGCTTTAGGCCAATTCCCCCGATTCTCCCGAATCGGGACCCATGCCTAAGAGGGCCCCGCGCCCTAAAGTAGAGCGCCTAACTTAGGCGCCTTTTTAATTTTTTTACTCATCCGGCGGCGGTCCGGGTCTTTGGTGGCACTTCGGTGGCGGGTCCTTCACTCGCTCTGGGTCTTCGGCGGCATTTCAGCGGCAGGTCCTTCAGTGCCGCAGAAGACCCGGAGCGAGTGAAGGACCCGCCGCCGAAGTGCCGCCGAAGACCCGGACCGCCGCCGGGTATTCGAATCGGGTCCCGCACTTCCTAAAGCCGGCCCTGCTTGAAAGACTGCAGCAGAGTGAAGACACTACTTATCCTCATGGAAGGGCTTCTCCAGTCAGCATAGGTAATCCACTTCCCTGAAAGGCGGTAGCTATGTTGACAGGAGAAGCCCTCCAGTCAGCATAGCACTGTCTATACTGGGAGTTAGGTCAGGATAACTGTGTCACTGCACAATTCCTACCAGGCCACAAAAGAGCAGGGCCAGCTACAGCACAATACAACAACACACACTACTCTGGTTCACTATAAAAATGGTCTTTCAAAGACTCCCTGAGCCATTTAGCTCCGTACTGAGCTCTTCTAATAGCTCCAAATTCAGCAGTAAGCCACGCCACCTCCGCCCTCCATCCTGGCAGAAACTTTTCCCTCTTTGCTTCACATAGATTATGTAGAACACAGCAGGCAGCTATAACCATTGGGATATTTTTCTCACTGAAGTCCAATCTTGTGAGCAAACAACATCAGCATTCCTTTAAAAACCAAAAGCATATTCAACTATCATTCTGCACCTGCTGAGCCAATAGCAGAATCATACTTTGGTGCTGTTGAGGTGGCCAATGTACAGCTTCATAAGCCAGGGGAGGAAGGGGTAGGCTGGTTCCCCCAGGATCACTACTAGCATTTCAACATTCCCAATGGTAATCCACCAGTTGGGAAAAAAAGTCCCTGCTTGTAGCTTTCTGAACAGTCCTGTGTTTTTAAGATGTGTCATCCACCTTCCCTGACCAGCCCACACTGATGTTGAAGTATCCTAGGTGATCCACCAGTGCTTGCATAACCATAGAAAAGTAGCCCTTTCTGTTGATGTACCCAGTGGCAATGTGGTCTGGTGCCAAAATAGGGATATGCATGCCATCTGTTGCTCCACCACTGTTCGGGAAATCCCATTACTGCAAATCTATCCACTACGTCCTGCACATTACTGAGAGTCACAGTCCTGCGCAGCAGGAGGCAATTAATGGCCCTGCACACTTGCATCGCAACGTCCCCCACAGTGGGTTTCCTGACTCCAAATTGATTGTTGACTGACAGGTAGCAATCTGACTTTGCAAGTTTCCACACTGTGATCGCCACTCGCTTCTCCACTGTCAGTGCAGCTCTCATTTTGGTGTCCCTGCACTGGACAGCTGAGGCAAGCTCAGCGCACAGATTGAAGAATGTGTCTTTGCACATCTGAAAGTTCTGCAGCCACTGCTCATCATCCCAAACCTGCATTATGATGCTGCTGCAATCTCACCAGCCAAGGCTTATTTCTTAGGCCCAGAAGCAGTGTTCCACCATCCGCAACTGTTCCGTGAACGCCACCAACAACCTTGAATTGCTTCTCGCTATGTCCCACAGTAATCTGTCCTCCAAGGCATCATCTGGTTCCCCACTCATTTGGTTCTTCTTGTGGCTCTGCAAATACTTCAGGATTGTGCGCCCTGAGTTTCCAATGCTCATGACAATAGTGCTAAGCTGTGCAGGCTCCATGCTTCTGTCAGATATGGGAGACAGCAAGGAGGACCACATAGGTTTATGAGATTTTTTTAAAAGGCATGAAAATTATGGGCCACAGAGAACATTATGGGGTGGAGACAGTTGCAAACTGGGAAATTGACCCCATGCTCCCAGTCACTCCTGCGCAACTCATTCTGTGGCCCTACCATGCATTGCTAAAACTTCCAAAAGACAGTTTTCTGTACGGTGGTGAACTGCACCATAGGCGCCGACTCCGTGGGTGCTCTGCACTCACCGGCAGCTCCCCGCCCAGCTCACCTCCGCCTCTGCTCTGCCTCCGCCTCCTCCCCTGAGCACACCGCATGCCTGCTTTTTCCCCTTATCTCCCAGCGCTTGCGCCGCAAAACAGCTGTTTTGCGTGGCTGGGAGAGAGCGGGGAGGAGGGGGAACGTGATGCGTTTGGGGAAGAGGTGGGGCCAGGGTGGGGATTTGTGGAAGAGGTCCAATAGGCGCATGGAGGGGGCGGAGTTGGGGCGGGGAGTTTGGGGAAGGGATTGGAATGGGGGCAGGGAAAGGATGGAGTCGGGGCCACGGGGGGTGCGAGCACCCACCGGCGCTGGGGAAAGTTAGCACCTATGAGCTGCACAGTGGGATACCTCACCATGGTGCACCGCACTCTGCATCAATACAAGCACTCCTGGTGGGTATGTACACTGCCAACACAAGGTGCCAAGTATGCATATGCACAAGCGATGTACTAACTGCAGCGGCTGTATGCCTACGTAACTTGAGTCAACATAAGTTTGTAGTGTGCACATGGCCTTAATGTCATGCCCCTGTGACAGCTAGTCAGTGACCTTATGTTAAATACGGTGGTGATTTCATCCCAGTTTACAGTTCAGAGATGGCAGCAACACAAAACAATTATCACAGTTGGCCATTTCCCTTCTAATAAAAAGCTACAGTATCCTACAGGGTTGTTTGCAGTATCAGATGAGGCATGGCACAGACTGGACATTGAGGCTATGGCTACACTAGAGAGCTTACAGTCGCGCAGCTACACTGATGCAGCTGCTCCGCTGTAAGCTCTCTAATGGAGCTGCTCTAACCTAACAGGAGAGAGTCCTCCTGTTCCCTACTCAATGAGCAGCAGCAGCTATATCCGCAGGAGAAGCTCTCCCACTGACAGCGCTGTTCACACGGTGCTTAGGTCAGTGTGTGACTTGTGTTGCTCAGGGGAGTGGCTTATTCACACCCCTGAGTGACATATGTTATATCCATGTAAGTGGTAGTGTAGACATAGCCTGAGACTGAATTACACAAAGAGAGACTGCAAGTTAGAGAAATAAAGCTTAACAGGTCTTTATTACGGGGCTCATCATTTGCAGTTGTCTTTCCTGTTATAGGAAACCACATATACAAACAACCTCTTTTTCTTGTTTATCTTCACCCAATAGCTAAATCATTCATTCCTCAGGCTGCTTCCCTGCAATGGATTAATTCTCAGATCACTGTCTTGTAACTTTCAGCCCTCTACAATATCACCTTTACAAGTTCCCCTCTCACATATGTGCGGTCCCTCCAGGGCAGGGTTGCAGCAGATTGGCAGGGGGAATTATGAAGAAGTTTGCTAGTTTTTAATATTATGAACATGAGCAGAAAGGAGACTCCAATTTGCCTTCATTATACTATTAATTATTTTGTATACCTCTGTCATATCCCTTCTTAGTTGTCTCCCTAACAGTCCCAGTCTTTTCAATCTCTCTCCATATTACTCTTTTGCATGACATAATTTCTACTCTCGCTACCTCATCTCCTTGTAATGATACATAGTAGTACTTATATAAATCTCTTTATCCAGAGATTTCAAAGTACTTTAGAAAGGAGGGTAAAAAATTTGTTTATAGCTGACGAAACTGAGGAACAGACAGATTAAGTAGCTTGCCCATCATCACACAGCCGGTTAGTGACAGAGCTGGGAACAGAACCCTAGCTAGTGCCCTGGCCTAGCCACAGTTCCCACTTTAACTATATGATATGCTCCGTGATCTAAAAACATCTTTCTATACAATACCATCTTCACTCTATTTACTCAACTTCATTGTATTGTTATGGATTGGGCTAAACCCCCATTGAAACTGGTGAGCATTATCTGCCCCTCCCATCAGACTAAAGGAGGGAGCAGTTAACAGGGCCGGCTCCAGGCACCACTGAGCAAGAAGGTGCTTGGGGAGGCCAAGGGGAAGGGGCGGCATGTCGGGCTCTTCGGCAGCAATTCGGCGGAGGGTCCCTGTCCCTCTCGGAGGGAAGGACCTGCCGCCAAATTGCCGCCAAAGAAGAAAGTGGCGTGGTGGAGCTGCCGCCGATTGCGATCGAGGCTTTCCCCCCCCCCACCCGCCGCTTGGGGTGGCAAAAACCCTGGAGCCGGCCCTGGCAGTTAAATTCCCCTCTGTTTAGTAATAAAAAGAGACACCCCCACTCCACCCCCACAGACCTCCATGGCAAGGCTGAGCAGAATCTGTGCCATGTAGGCTGAGGGGTTTTCTGGGAATTCAGAGAATGATATAGCAAACACAGGAGGAGCTAGGACATTGATTGATGGAGCTGTGTGTGTCTGTGTTTTTGAGAGAAGCAGGAGAAAACACCAGAGAGCAAGGGCAAAAAAGCCAAGCACATATAGTCAGACCAAGACTGGGATCATAGCCCTGAGAAAAGCAAAGAGAGAGCTTTTTCATAAAAGCTCAGTTCCCAGGTTTGAAGTGGCAACGTTTTCAAAAGTGCTCAGCAGCACACAGCAGCTCCTCTTAAAATTTTGATACTTCATCTAGGAGTCGAAATGGGAAATGCTGAGTGCTAATCTCTTAAAAATCTGACTCTTAACGTGTTTAGATACTAGTGATAAGCATAGTATAAAAACCTAGACCGATGGATAAATGTAGTTCTAATCTGTAAAAAAAATATGTAAAATGGTACCGTCTTTCTCCACAGACCTCAACCTTGTGTGTGTTCAGAGTCATATCTACTTACTTTAGTGACAAAAATGTTTTTTACTACTTTTGTACTCTTGTTAAGCTCATCAGAGAAAACGCAGTGTTTGCTGGTGGAATGACTAAGCAGAAGAAAAACATGGTTACAGTAAGCAAGGTCTTTTCTTCAGTGGTGAGCACTCACAACAAAAAAGCAAAATACGCTTGTTGGCTTGTTACTTAAAGATTATGGGTCATATTCTCAGCTGATATATATTGACATAGTCAGTGGAACTACACTGATTTAAACCAGCAGAGAATCTCTCCAAATTGTGCATAAAAGTTGTAGGCTCACAAAATTGTACTAGAAGTTGTAATGTGTATGTCCTGGATTTCCTACAAATTCTCAAAAGGGATCATTAAATTCTATGTAATAATTCTTTACTATTATATTATAATATACTCATGATTAATACTAACAATATATTATATTAATAACTGCTGGAATACTGTGTCTAGTTCTGGTGCCAATAATTCAAGAAGCATGTTGATAAATTGGAGAGGGTTCAGAAAAGAGTCATGAGAATGATTAAACGATTAGAAAACGTGCCTTATAGTGACAGAAACAAGGAGCTCAATTTATTTAATTTAACAAAGAGAAAGCTAAGGGGTGTCTCGATTACAATCTATAAGTAACTACATAGGGAACAATTATTTATCAATGAGCTCTTCAATCTAGCAGAGAAAGATATAAGACAATTCAATGGCTGGAAGCTGAAGCTAGACAAATTCAGACTGGAAATAAGGCATACATTTTTAATGGTGAGAGTAATTAATCACTGGAACAATTTACCAAGGCTTGGGGTGGATTCTCCATCACTGACAATTTTTAAATCAAAATTGGATTTTTTGTAAAGATATGCTCTATTAATTATTTTGCAGAAGTTTTATGGCCTTTGATAAACAGGAAGTTAGATTAGATCAGGGTTTCTCAACACATGGGTCAGGACTCAGGACCCAAAATTGGATTGCCAGAATGTTTCAAAGGGTCGTGTGGCAGTTGGCAACTCCTGAGGCTCCTATCCCATGGGGCTGGCTGGGCTTGCCTTCCTGCTCCAGGCACTGCAACCTCTGGGGTCCCAGCACCACTCAGGTTTGGCCCAGCTGTCATGATGATGGGAGTCCAAGGTAGGCCAAATTTGAGTGAGTGGCACTGCAACCCCATGAGCCAGGTGACAACTCCACTCATGCAAATTTGGTCCAGTCAGGGGTGCGGGTGGCAATCCAACCCCAGAGGTTGCAACACCCAGAGCGGAGAGCCAAGCCCAGCCCACAGGAGCTGCAGGAGCCATCACTGTGGGGTGAGTGGACATGACCCAATCCAGGGCTGTCCTTACCCATATGCAAACTACACAGCTGCGTAGGGCACCAGGAAATGTAGGGCACCAAATTTCCTGGTGCCATACACAGCTGCATGCTGCTCCAGCGGCCAGCCCGATCCCCCGGCCGGCTGAGCCAGCCAGGAAAGCTGCCCTCGCACCTCCTCCACCTCTTCCCCAAAGCCCCCGCCCCTGCCCCACCTCTTCCCACCCCTGCTCTGCCCCAGCCCCACCCCCACTCCATCCCTTCCCCAACATCCCCACCCCTGCTCCGCCCCAGCCCCACCCCCATTCCACCCCTTCCCCTGAGATACATCCTGGGGGACTGCACTCACCGGGCAGCGGGAAGTGGAGTCACCCAGCCCCAACCCGCTCCACTCTGCTGGCTCCCAGCTGCGCTGCTGGTGAGTGCTGGGGGGCGGTTCCCCCCTGCCCCGCAAGGCTGGGAGCCAAGGGAACAGAGTGGAGCGGGCTGGGGCCGGGTCACTCCACTTCCTGCCGCCCCAGGAGTGCGGGGTTGGGCCTGCCCTGCAATCACCGGGCGGCAGGAAGTGGAGCGACCCAGCCCCAACCTGCTCTGCTCCGCCGGCTTATGCTGGGGGGTGGTTTCCCCCCTGCCCCCCAAGCCTGCTTCTGCCCCCCTGCGGAGGCCTGGGGATGTCTCTCCCCCGCAGAGGCTTGGGGACTGCAGGGGGGGGGGGGCTGTGTAGGGCACCAAAATGTCTAGGGATGGCCCTGACCCAATCCCCCAGTGGGGCAGGATCTGACTGAAACCAGTCCAGGGCCTCCCCCCTCAGACTATTTATGGGTTGTGACAGGCCATAAACATTTACAAATGAGTCCTGAGGCCAAAAAGGTTGAGAACCACTGGACTAGATCACCATGGTCTCTTCTGGCCTTCGAATCTATGACTAGTAGCACCACAAGGACCCAGCACAGATCAGGCCCCATTGTGTGTGGCACAGTACATACATATAGCAAAAATCAGCCTTTGGCCCAAAGATCTTACAATTTAAATCAATTCCATTTATGGTTTGAATCCCATGACACCTCACTACACAATTTTCTTTTATGACACCTACCTTACTCTAGCTATCATCTTCACCTTTCCCTGCAGCTCTCTGCTGAGGGTGAGGTGTACTTTTATGTTGTTGATTAACAAGCAATGCTTTCATGTTTTTGTTTAAAGCCCTCATATCTCATATACATTGGTGTTTCCTGCAGTCATCATCAAAGCCTTTTTTTCCAGCTCACTATTGTTTAAGGAATGCTTAGAAATTTGCTGCAGCCAGCAAGCTCAACCTCTCCCTGTCACCACTTATTTATGGGCATTTCTAAAGATTGCAGTATGTGCTGATCAAACTGCAGGCTGCTGAATGGTTTATTTCTACAATTCCAGCATTCTGTCTACTGTTGGAAGAGGCACTGATTACACTGCAGATGCCACACCTACCCAGTGCCCACCCCAAGACTATCCGTAGCAAAGGGAGGTTCTTCCTGGTAGATACAGAACCCCTGCTCACCGTGAGAGCCCAGAGCTAGGGGATGTGGCCAGGCATCCCCTGTGCTTGGCTATTCCCCACTGCTTCAATATCCGTAGGGTCATGGCACCTCAGAGCTGCCCTAACTGGCACTGGGGGCCAAAGCAATCTCCAGCAGCCCAAGAATGGTGATGATACATTGAGGAATTCATGCCATGGTTCAAAATTGATCCAGAGCAGACAGGACCCAGACAAGATTCCTCACTGACTTACAATCCTCCCTGGATGGGGCAATAGTGAAGATAGAGAGTCAGTTCCTGTTTCAATGGTTTTGTTGTGGGTCAGGGAAGCATATTTTGCTTTTTCAAGTTACAAGCAACAAAAAAAGTGGGTATCCGAAGAAGTGGGTATTCACCCACGAAAGCTCATGCTCCTATACGTCTGTTAGTCTATAAGGTGCCACAGGACTCTTTGCTGCTTTTACAGATCCAGACTAACACGGCTATCCCTTTGATAAGCAACAAAAAGTCTTTCTTGACCCTTTAACTGTTGCATTACATCACATTGTTTGTTAGGCAGGATTCCTTAGTTGACTTTATGATTTGCAGAGCCCCAAACTGCTAGTGGAAGTGAAGGGAGATCAAGCTGTAAGTTGCTTTTGAGAGACTCTAAAGTAATCTCTGAAATCCTTTTCCTTTTTCTGTTATGAGAATAGCCATGCTTTGCTGAGGTTACCTTCACCCTAGAGCTCACAAGAGCATGGAGTTATAAGCAGTTGTGTTGCTTATGGGTGACACTGAGCCTATATCTGGATTTGATTAGCATGAAAAAATATTTGTATTTCAGAGTGAGGTGGATGAATACTCTTGAAACTCTTTATGTAGCTTTTAATTTCTGCAGAGAACTTCCCATCAAACAACTTTTGAAAGGGCTCTCTCACATGCTGCCCCCTATGCTATTTGCTATTTTTGGTCAGACACGGGGAGCCAGGGCAGGGCAGGGCTCAGATCTGGGAACAAAGAGATTCCTAACCATGGGACTCTCACAGCAACACTAGCTGTTGTTGGGCACTTAAGCAGACAGTGCCCCAGGGAGAGTGGAACAAGGTAAAGCAGAAATCCCTGGGCCTGGCAGAGATACTTCCTTCATGTTGCAACAGCAAAGATGGGACTAGACGTCCCAAGAGATCAGACAGGAAGGAGAAGCCCTTATGCAGCTTTGCATGAACTCCCACTATGAATAGGTGAACTTCAGGCCTGTGTCAGATAAGCTTCCAAATGTGCAGAGGCTTATCTGGAACCTTATCCTATATTGACTACACGAACCTCTTGTGCCTGACTATACACTACCTTGGACCTTGTGTAGTCATTTACACGTGTGCAAAGAGGGGTAAAATGCTACCAAATCAGAGTTCTCCACTCATCCCAGTGATAACATTTTATATCCACTTTGCATTCACTGGGACAAATCCATCCCTAGTGTAGCTCCATACTACTCCAGGTGTGGATTTGGCGCAGTGTGCGCAAAATGGGTGTAGAAAGCTACAAATAGTGTGAATGGAGAATCAGACCTATTGAGTCTGCAAATACGGGCTGGAAAACTCTGACTCCCAGCACTTCTGATTCCAGGAGGAAAGACATTGTTAAATCTTGTGATGTATCTGTTGTAAACTGATAAAATTCCAACCAGCAGTCATTGCCTGTGTTCAGTTCAGTAGCTCTTTCCCAAATGCACATGTATCAGCCAATTCAAAAGATAACAAATGTAACAATGGTTGAATCTCACTAATCTGCACTTTGCTGAATTGCCAAAAAAACCTGTCCATCTCTCTCCACCTCTCAGGAAAGATTTAAATACAGAGGGTGTCATGAGCTGTCACATTACTAAGATTTAATTTGTTTTACAAACAACACAACAGAACATTTATTAGAGCATTATGATGTACATAATTAAAACCAAATTGCCATTGTCAAAATAAATGAACTAAGCACATTTTGTGATATATCATCCTTTATTATTGTTTATGTACTTACCTGTTCATTCACAACATTCAGTAATTTTCAGTGATTTTCTTTTCCATTAGTGTTAATTAACCATGTTCTAATCTGCAGCTGACCTGCTGAATGGATGACCTGAATAAAAAGAACTTTGAAAAATTAACCCCTTCTCCCACTTCTGTGCTGCTATAGTGTTTCAGTGTAGCTTCTCGGCTCTATGAGCTAAGATGTGAAAAAATTACCTATGCTGACGGGAGGGGTTCTCCTGTTGCTGTAGTTAATTCACCTCTCCGAGAGGGGGATAGCGAGGTCAATGAAAGACTTCTTCCATCAACCTAGTGGTGTCTACATTGGGGTTAGGCCATCTTAACTATGCCTCATGGGGGGTATGATTTTTCACACCCCTGAGCGACGCAGTTAAGCTGACAATTTTCTAGTGTAGACCAAGCCTTAGTTTTCCAAGACTGGGGCCTGGTCTACAGTAGAAAATTAAGTTATCTTAACTACTTTACTCAGGGGTGTGAAAAATCCACACACTCTGAGCAGCATAGTTAAGCCAACCTAACCCCCAGTGCAGTCAGCACTAGGTTGGCAGATTCTGTTGTCCTAGCTACCTCTTCTTGGAGAGGTGGATTACCTATGCCAATGGGAGAACACCTCCCGTCAGTGTAGGGTAGTGTCTACACCAGTGGTTCTCAAAGCCAGTCTGCTGCTTGTTCAGGGAAAGCCCCTGGCGGGCCGGGCCGGGCCGGTTTGTTTACCTGCTGCGTCCGCAGGTTCGGCCGATCGCGGCTCCCACTGGCTGCGGTTTGCTGCTCCAGGCCAATGGGGGCTGTGGGAAGGGCGTCCAGCACGTCCCTCGGCCCGCACCACTTCCCGCAGCTCCATTGGCCTGGAGCGGCGAACAGCGGCCAGTGGGAGCCGCAATCGGCAGAACCTGCGGACGCAGCAGGTAAACAAACCGGCCCGGACTGCCAGGGGTTTTCCCTGAACAAGCGGCAGACCAGCTTTGAGAACCACTGGTCTACACTGCAGCAGCGCAGCTGTGCCGCTGTAGCATTTTAAGTATAGACATGCCCTTGGTTTTCTTTTCAGTTTCAATGCCATAAAATTTAATGGTCTACCATTGTCTTTCCCTAGGTTGTACAATGTCTGGAGCTTGCAGTTAGTTTTATGTAAGCGATTCTCTAGGGAGGTGACCCTCCCTGACTGATTATTTCACAGCCTGTTGTGAGGTGATTCCATGGTTGCATCCTAGTTACAATTACAATGTTGTACACATATATACATGCATCCAATCATAACTATAACCTCTCTATATATCTCCTAATGACCATCAAGTTCAGGACAATTCAAGCTTTCATAAAAGACTTTACTTGGCATATATATTTCTACACAATAACATTGTGTACAACCAGTTGATTCAAATGCTTATTCTTTGGGATTCGAATCCAATGTTCTCTGCTGAGGGTGTCTGCAGCCTGATTGTCACAAGCAGCAATAATTTAAAAAAATCAAGATATAACAAATGGAAAAATGTGAAAGCTGATGGTAAGGACAACAAATTAACAGTTAGGAAATGCAGACAATTAATAAGGCAGACTAAAGGTGTAAATGAAAAACCAATGGCCACTAGGATTAAGGACAATAAGAAGAAATTATTTAAATATATCAGGAACAAATTAAATCCCAATAATGGCATATATCCAACAGCATATAGATAAGCATGGTAAAAGCGTCAATTGTGATATAGAAAAACATGAGTATTCAATAAATATTTCTGTTCTATATTTAGAAAAAAGCAGGATGATGTATTAATATCTTCCAATGATAATTAAATACTTTCTATTCCATCAGTAACTAGGGAGGATGTTAAACAGCAATTATTACAGTTAAATATTTTTATGTCTGCTTGACCAGATAACTTGCACCCAAGAGTATTAAAATAATTGACCGAGGAGCATTCTGAAACACTGTTGTTGATTTTTAACAAATCTTGAGACACTGAAGTTCCAGAGGACTAGAAAAAAAGCTAAAGTAATCTCAGTATTTAAAAGGGGTTAACACATTGACCCAGGTAATAGGCTGGTTAGCCTGACATCAATCCCAGGCAAAATCATGGAAAGGCTGATTTGGGACCCAATCAGTAAAGAATTAAAGGACATAGAATTTTTATCAAAAATAGTCCTTTGTCAAACAAACTTGTTATAATTTTAATTTAGATTACAAATTTGGTTGATAAAGATAACTGTTCACATAATAGACTTCTGTAAGGCCTTTGACTTAGTCCTGTATGACATTCTAATAAAAAAAATAGCACTATACAAAATCAAGGTAGCCCATATTAAAAGGGTTAAAATTGGTTAATATAAAGATTGCAAAAAAGCAATTGTAAATGAAGAATTGTAATCCAGTGTGAGTATTTCTAGTGGGGTCCTGCAGTAATTTGTTCTATGCCCAAAGATATTCAATGTCTTTATCAATCATTTAGAAGAATACATAACATCATTCCTGGTGAAATTTGAGGATGACACACAAATTGGTGCAGTGGTAAATAATGATACAGACAGGTCACTTATATAGGTTGATTTAAATTTCTTGGTAAGGTGAGTTCATTTGAACAACATGCATTTTAATAAAATCTAATACAAGATCATACATCTAGGAACAAAAAATGTAGGTCACAACTGCAAAATGGAGAACTGTATCCTAGAATGCAGTGACAATGGAAAGGGTTTAGGAGTCATGGTAGATAACCAACTGAACATGAGCTCCCAGTGTGATGCTGTGGCTCAGAGGGCGAATGGTACCTTTGGATGTATAATCAAGAGAAGATCAAGTATGACTAGGAAGGTAGTATTATATCTGTACACAGCTTTAGTGAGATCATTACTGGAATACTGAGTCCAAGTCTGGTGCTTACATGTAAAAAAAATGTGCTGAAAAATTGGAAAGGGTAGAGAAAAGAGATGCAATTATTTGAGGTCTGGAAAACATGCCTTATAGTGATAGACTTAAGCTTGATCTATTTTGTTTACCAAAGAGAAGGTTAAGAGATGACTTGGTCCCAGGCTACAAATACCGACTTGGGGAAAAGATTTCTGATAGTAGATGGCTCTTTATCACAAAAACACATGAGATTAAATGGTTGGAAGCTGAAATTAGACAAACTGAGATTAGAAATAAGGTGCAAATAGGTAGCACTGAGGGTAATTAACCATTGGAACAACTTACTGAGGAATACGGTGGATTCTCCATAGCTTGAAGGCTTTACATCAGGATTGGATATCTTTCTACAAAGATATGCTATAGTTCAAACAGATGTTATGGTCTTGATGCAGAGATTACTGGATGAGTTTCTTTAGCCTATATTATGCCCGAGGTCAGGCTAAATGATCATAATGCCTCTTTCTGCTCTTATCTCCTGCATTTGTTTCAAGCTGCAGTCACACTGTTTTCACACTGAGTCAACTTAGAAACTAATATCTGATCCTTGGTCTTCCATTGTATCTCCAAGGCAACTTAATACATATGTGGTATGCTAATTAATTCATACCAACACAGACATGCCACTGTACATGAATCTTACCCAGATTCCTGTTCCAAGAAATAAATTAATCACCTCATATCCAGTGGGTAACAATACAAAGTGAGTTGAGAAACTGAGTTACACATATTTTTTCATAACAATATTACAGAAATTCCTCACATTTGGTTCTGGGTATTTTCTCATTCTTTAAGCTCCCATAGGGATTTCAGCAGATGCCATTATCCACCTTCAGATCAGAGAATGAGGTAAAGCTTAAAAGCATTCCATGGTCTATTCTTGTCTACTACCTATTGAGCTTCATTCCTGCAGCAAATTCAGTTCTCATTCTCTAGTGACTTCCGGAGGAAGGTAACTGGTCCCTGAACCCTGTTACACTGTTGGGTCTGTCCAAAAGAGTCAGATCTGATTCCCACCACAGTTGCACAAGATGATGATCCAAGGCACAGAGTCCCTGCAGCATCTGTTTCCATTCCTGCTCTTTGTTTATCTTGTCTACTTTGTCTCTAAGCTCTTTGGGCCAGGGACTCTTTCTCACTTTGCGAGTGCACAGTTTCAGATGGGGTCTCTAGGTGCTGCTAAACATAAATACCACTCTTAATCAGTGGCACCTTTTTTCCAAGGAGGGGCCACAACCCTGGACGCCTGTTCCTGGGAAGATGGAGCGCCACATGCCAGTCTCCGGCGGAGGCTTCTGTATTCCCGGGCCCTTGTGTCCCTGCGGGGATTTGAGCCTAGCCCTCGCCATGCCTCTGAGAACGGGGTGTGTGTGTGGGGGGGAATCCTGACCTCCTACGGTCTCCATAGCCCCGTCAATGGGAGCCGCCCTCACCGCTGCTCCTGGGTGGGATCTCCCATCCCTTTGATCGCGCTACGGGAGGGATCCTTGAACCCTGGTGGCTCCGCAGGCTCCTCACTCCCGGGCGCAGGCCTCGCGCTTGGGCCCCAGCGGCACGCATCCTGTCGCTATGGGAACAGACGCCAGCGCGATGCATGCCGGGCTGAAACAAAACGCAACAGTAAGAAGCTGCGGTAAGCGGTAGCTGTCGGCCAATGACGTGCGCCTGAGATTGTTGCAGAGGCCAATGATTGGTGCACGCGGGCGTGTCTTAGTCGGAAGGGGCGTGGCTAGCAGTATTAGGCTACGGGGGTGGCGCCGCGCGGTTTCAGTCACATCGGAGAGCTGGCTGTGCGAGCGCTGGTTGAGAAGCTGCCTGCCCGCCCCATCCATCCCTTCCCTCCGCGCTCGGAGCCGCCCAGCACACGGTGAGTTCCCGACCGGGGCAGGACCCTAGAGCCGGTCAGAGGGCGCTGGGAGAGGTGGGGCCGCACGGCCCTCGAGGAGGGAGAAGGCAGCGGCCTCTGGTCATCCCGCCGGCGGAGGGAGAAGGCGCGGATAAGAGGCGGGCGCCCCGGGGGCGTGGGTTCTTGTGAGCCCTGGCTGGGGGGGGGGG
>NW_020665141.1:2570700-2589025 GCF_002925995.2 Terrapene triunguis | reverse complement strand
GGGGGGGGGGATGCCCTGGGTGGGGGGAAAGGTGATGGGGGGGTGCCCTAGCTGGGTGGGGAAGGTGACCGGGGGGGGGGGGAGAAGACCACCTATTGGGCAAGAGGGGGTGCCGATGGAAGTATTCTGGCTTCTTCGGTGCTTTAACCCCCCCGCCCCCAAGACTAAGATTTGTCTGGCAAAATGAGAATGAGGACGCATGGCAGGACTGTCAATGGACACTCCCAAAGAGCCAGCATATCTGGGAATGCTACTCAATAGCTTATCAGTGCCAGGGGAATGACATAGAAATTTCTAGCATCTCTATCTTCACAAAGTATTCCAAGCTCTGAATTTAATTTCTTGAAACTGTATAGTATTTTAAACTACTCAGGGTCTCTATTTGCACTCAAATTATGATTAAGGGCTACTAGGAGGAGTCCACCCCATGGCGGTACTGGCTATACCAGGGGCTCTCAAACAGAGGGTTGGAACCCCTCAGGGGGTCACGAGGTTATTACATGGAGGGTCACGAGTTGTCAGCTTCCACACCAAACCCCGCTTTGCCTCCAGTATATATAATTGTGTTAAATATATAAAAGTGTTTTTAATTTATAAGGGTGGTTGCACTCAGAGGCTTGCTATGTGAAAGGGGGGTTCCCAGTACAAAAGTTTGAGAACCACTGGGCTATACAGACTATCAGTTTAAACTGATAAGCTTTAGTTTAGCTGAAAAGCCAAAAAGTGATTCTACAGATTCTCTCTCGGGAAAGAGATCATGATCAGTGAAACTGAAAATGCTCCTAACTATGCTTTCAAACCAGTTACTTCAGCTGAAACAGAGGGAGGAAAGTACTACAGCTGAAAAATTACATCCCGTTTACTTCACTGTCTGTATAACGTATGTCACCGGCTGTAGAGCTGACGTCCGCATGCTTTGAGGAGATGTGTTTTGCATTAAGGCTTGGCCAATGTTCTTAAGCTACTAGATAGTGACCATAAAAATCATGCATTGTACAAGACCAAGCCTATTAAACAGACTGTCTGTGGGAGTTTTAGGTGGTGGATGCTCCTACTGCCATGTCAAATTATTTTGTGTGCGCGTGCGTGCTCCCTAGGTAACCATGTGTGATCGAAAGGCTGTGATCAAGAATGCGGATATGTCTGAAGAGATGCAGCAAGATTCAGTGGAGTGTGCCACTCAGGCCCTGGAAAAATATAACATTGAGAAGGATATTGCAGCTCATATAAAGAAGGTAAATCCCTGTTGTAATAGCTTTTTCCCTCTATTGCTGGATATGCACGTTTTAGAACCTAGTATGACGGGAGTACTGCCAGAAGGGAATTCTAGAAGAAAAGATGCTTTACTAGGTGCTCAGATCAACTGAAGTTGTATACAAAGGCCTTCATTTGCAAACTAATTTTGTTGTGTATGACAGATCTTCAAAAAAATTATACAACTGTTCTTGGGTTTGGTAACTTTTTTCTTTCCTTTGGTTATTTTTTTCATATCCTACCCATATGCTTGTTCTAACAGCAGGGGAGCTGTTGGGAGAAGCTGCATGTGGATGTTGCCATCTGAGCCCAGTTGGGAGAGGAAACTATAGTTTACCATTTTTCGTACTTCTGCAGTTTGCTGAATTGGCAGTGCTAATGGAAGACGCTGGCCTGCCATAAGAGTGGGAAGGTTGAATTGAATTGAGACTGTTGAGTGGAACAGACTTATAAGCAGCAATCATTGACAACGTATAAAACCTAATGTCAGTCAAGTGCTCTCTTTAAACTGTCTTGAGTTCAGCTTATTGCTAGCAATTTCCAGTGAGAATAGCAAACTTACTTAAAAAAACCCACTCCTGCTTGAGATGTAGAAACAAGTATAGATTTTCTTCTCTATAGGGAATGCACCACTTAAAAATCACTGAAGCAGAAACATCGGTTTAATTTACTACAAAACAATTCTATAGCTCATTGTCAAACTTCAGTATAACTTCCCAATAGCAGTGGAGAGGGAGGGGATGTGATGACAGACACATTGGAAATAGAAACAATTAGCCAAGAGACTTAATATAATAATCAAATACAAAACAGCTGGATAGCTTTGCTTGGCCCAAAGCTCTAAATTTCAGGACTGCTGGGCATGGATTTGTATAAAGCACTTTTTAACAAGTCTGACTTCTTGTGGTCATCACATTGGCTAGCAAAACTTGGAGTCAGACTAACGTGTCTAACTGTAAAATACTACTCATTTGTGAATAAATTTGGTCTATTAAATGAAGTGAGGGCTTTTCTTTTAAGAATAGAGTATTGGGGGTTATACTCTGATCTTTCCCTCTGTGGATCAACTCACTATCTTCACTTATGATCTTATGAACTAGGATGATGCAAACTAGCATAATGGACTCACTGGAATGCCTCCTGAGCACTTTGCACTTCGGTTGTGTGCGCCTGTTTGTGAGATCCTGTGTCACTCCTCCTCCATACCCATTCCCTCTACTGCTTGACTTTCAAAATTCTTTTTGTAGATCACTAGCAAGGGCTTTGCCCTATTGCTGGTTGAGAAACCATAGCTTGAAAGCTATTGTGCTAAAGATCTACTAGGATGTGCTAGATTCTCGGATGGAAGGAGAGAATGCTTGCACCTAGTAAACTAGCTTGATTTCTGCAAGACTTGGCAGGTGGGCAGTTGTAACATTAACCAGAGTACAATCTGGACTGATGGACAACTCTGTCCCCTCAATTCCCTAACCTGGGGTGCCTTTTGTAAACTCTGCTTCGCTGTGAGAGCAACCACTCCTGATCTGCTCTCTCTCAGCCTCCACCATGTAAATCACTCCCAGCCATACCATCTGAGTGCTGTAGGCAGCCACTCATGAACTACACTGCAGGACAACACCAGCAAACTCCCAGTCCCAGAAATGTGTGTTGTGTACTGCCCAGCACCCTCCTGGACGATACAAACTTGTATCAAGTCTGTCATTTTATTAATAGAAAATGATATGCACGAATCTTGTTATCCCAAATGGAGTTTCCCAAATACTTCAATCCAAACACACTGGTTTAGATAAAACAACAAATGTATTAAGTGACAAATATGTCAGGATTGGTTACATGGAAATAAAAGGTAAAACACAACTACACCGAACTTAAGCAAAGGTCTCTCACCACAAGTTTCAGCAGTCTTCCTGGCTGAACCTCCGTCAGGATTTCCAGCCCCCAGTCCAGTGCTGCTTCCTTTGTTCTTCAGGGGTTGATGCTATGGGTAGAGAGTGATGATTTGGGATGTCTGCCTTCTTCTTACAGCCCTTTCTCTTGTGCAAGTGTCATCACCAGCTGATACAAGGTTTCTGGCCACCACCTACTACCTTACCAAAATATAGATTTCTTCTTTCTCTCCTCCTCTTCCCCCCTCCCCCCCCCCTGAAGAGTGGCCACTTAATCAGGTCCGTGGTCTATTTGACACCTGGCTGAGGCATTGGCTAACCTTTTATCTCTTGGGAACTTGTTTGTGACTGCCTTCCAGAACATGTCTTTGGTAATATCATATGGTGAAATTTTCTTTTACAGTCTTGCCACATCTTTTACCAGGACAATAATCAGGAAATCATGAGTTTTCAAATTATACCTTACATAGTATGCTATGTACAAAATTTAACAGCCTTGTGAAAGGGGTGAATATAAGGGTATAGACTATCACAGCAGTAAGATACTACCTGTACTCCTGCAGCTACCTAGTAAGACAGTGACTTCTGGTGTCTCATGATATAATAGCCAGCAATTGGGCAATAAAGGTAAGTCAGCGATTCCACCTCTCCCTTATCATCAAAGCTGTGGTCTTTGTGCAGAGCAAAGGAGATGCTGTTCTTACCCTGCCACACGCCTCAGTGTTTGAACACTTAATATAAAGATGTAGGTGAGAATATGGCAGTTCAAAAAATCTGCAACTTTTGTGTGTCTAAGAAAGGCAGTTCTGCTGTAGTAATATTGTGCATTTTGTTTTTTTTTCTTCCAGGAGTTTGACAAGAAGTACAACCCCACTTGGCACTGCATTGTGGGAAGGAACTTTGGCAGCTATGTGACTCATGAGACTAAGCACTTCATCTATTTCTACCTAGGCCAAGTTGCTATTCTCCTCTTCAAATCTGGTTAGAGCACAGACTGTGCTATCCAAACTTGCATCCGGTTCCAGGACTGCACACTAACTCCAAATACAGACTGAAATCTTAAGCCTTCCCTGGGGAACACACTTTGCTCTTCAAGCCTTTTGTTGTGGTGGTAATGGACAGGGACTCCTCTGTACCAGTTTGTTTTCATTGTTGCTATAAAAAATAGCAAAAAAGTCTTTCTTGTATTTATTTTCTTTCCAAAAACCTGCTTCCCTTTTTAATAAAACTGTTGAATATACTCAACCTTTAAGAGTTTATTCTAATAGTTTTATAGCCATCTATCCCACTGAGCCCTATATTTATTCTGGTAGTAAGCTCTAAATTTGTACTAAGCTCCCTGAAAACAAGTGAGAAGTATTTCATAAAGTGAGTGTATTTTCTCTAACCCAAAACTTGAGCTAAAGCTGTTAATATAGAAAAGTTCACTGCTGGCATAGACCGGTACAACTGCCTTTACAAAAGTTAAGTTGGAGCTGTAATTCCTGTGAGGTTAGCCTCCACTTTTATCCATCTGAAGTTCATATTTTTCTTATTCACTCACCTAAAGCCTTTATCAACCAGCAATAGCTCCATGTAGTTCTGGTCCAAGGCTGTGAGTGGTTGTACACTTTCCTTCTCTATTTTATAGAACATATTTGTAATATTGTCCAGTAGTAGAACAGTGAGTCTTCATAGTCACTTACAAAAAGTTACTATGATAGAGATTCCAGGATGCTAGATACTACATAGATCCTTTAGGGTTGTGCTAGCCGAGCTGCTATAGTCCCAGTAAGCAAGACCAGTTCTAAGGATGTTAGTGAGGAGGACAAGTAGTTCTTAATGTTTAAGCACTTCCCTGTGGCTGGCACTCAGCTTTGAGCTGGGAACTATATCCTTTCAAATGCTGAGTGTTAAAGCCCCAGCTTCAGTACAAAGACTCCTTAGCCATCATGTTTCTGCTGCTCTAAACTTGAAAGTTACAGCAGCTTTTGGAGAAGGTATGCCAGCCTCATTAGGTACTAAGGCAGGAAAAGGGGCAGACAGGGTAGTGCTTTCAGCTGCTAATATCTCTGCTTTGGTTTAAAAGCCTTGATACAGCAGGGAGAGTTGCTACCTCCCCCTTTGAAGTAGCACTTAGAAAGCCTCTTAATAGCTGAGTTGTACTGATGCTCTTCTGCATTAGAAGTAATGTTCAATTACCTTCTACTTCCATGTTTAACACTTAAGCAAGATTCATAACTGTAGAACAATTAATCACTCAATACTTGTTTGAAAACCTTGCCTTTATTTTTGGAGGTGGAAGAGTAAAATCTCTACGTACCTGTGGCTCTGATCTAGATTCCTGTTGAGGTAGTTTAGAATTCAGGACATTGTCTGTCAAATGATTAGATTAAGTGTCCTGCTGTAGCATGAACCACTTAAAGTAGTGAATTAGGTGGTAGTCCTACAGTAAATGATGCACCAAGAGCTGATTAATGTGATTCCTCTAAGGGCATATGAAGTCACATTGCATCCAAGCTTCTTTAATAGATATTTTATACTACTACAGTGATTGTTTACTAGTTTGCAAGCTACCAGCAGGTTACAATAACTTCTATCAACTATGTATTCTGAGCTAGACAAGGCTGGGGTTATTTTTCCCCTCTGATACTTACCACATTTCAGTCCTACACTCTCATTCTGGTACAGAAACATAAATTACAGATTATTAAACCTCCAGGCAGCTAGTAAGAACTGAATTAAACTACTCACTTTAAACTTTAGTAAACAAACTACCAGAATGCAGCTCAAATAAGGGGTAAGTAAAGACAGGATAAGATTTTTAATACAATATTTCTAGCTTTTCCATATTCATTACTGCAGAAGTTTCCTCGGATCTGGCTAACTTGTCAGCCTTAACAGGATACAGAGGTAAACTAGTGGAAGATTTCTTCAAAGACGTGGTGCAAGGTGATGGGTAGGGTGTTTCACAACTATATAGTTAAAGCAAGGACAGTGGAACAGATTCTTTCAGAACTTTATCCCCATCACTGAAGAAATACATTAACAGTAACTTACTACTTCTGCAGACAAGTCTTCAGAAATCAGTGATTTTCCACACAAGTGAAAGACTGATATATAAAATTTAATAAGATCTTTAAAATAAATACACAAACCCTACATGTCACACACATTTGTAATTGTAGGTGTTGCCTACATTTCCATACCCACCTTGAACTAGAGTCATTACTTCAATACAATATAGGGTGATATCTTGTTTGAAGGTTAGTTAGTCCATGTCTACCTTCAATCCATTCTATTACTGGTGTATGGAGTATATGCTGTCAAGCTTAGATAAGTCTTAAGTGTGATTTTTGCCATATTCTCACACTGTACTTTAGAAGATAAATATATGTACTAACCAAGTTCAATACAAAAGTCACTGTCTGTGAGGTTTTGGGAAAGTGGTAATCAGTTGAGAGTGAGCACATGCCAGGCATCAAGGAATCACTTTACCCATACTTACATAAATACTTAATTGGCAGAGGGATTCCAGGTCCTGACCTGATTGTAAGAACATAATTTCAACTTTTCAGAAACCCAAAATCCGAAGCTTTAGATTCTGCAGACACCAGGTCTTCCCCTCCCCTCAGTCTATCTTGGCAGTGAAGTTTTTGGAGTTGCAAAGCTTTTAGCTTCCTCAGGGGAAATACCCTTTATCCTTCAAGAGCTTTGCAAAGTAGGAGGGTCACAGTTTGAAACCTGAGTGAATGGCTACAATGCCTGATGTTAGATTTCGATATTCCACCTTCAGAAAACCTGCATCTTCAACCATTGCCTTGAATTCTTCCTGAAATATAGTAATAAAGAACATAATAGCCATACTAGGTCAGACTAATGCTCCATCTAGCCCAGTAACTGGTCTTCTGACAGTGGCTGGGGCCAGGTGCTTTGGAAGGAATGAACAGAACACAGCAATTATTGGGTGATCCATCCCCTGTCATCCAGTCCCAGCTTCTGGCAGGGACACCTAGAGCAGTGGTCTCCAAACTTTGATTGCGCATTCCTATCAGTAAACATTTTTTGAGCATGCAGCCCCTGCCGTGCAAAAAAACAACTCCCCCCACCCAAACTGCTGAAGCAAGGGAGGGGGGGGGAAGCCACTCAGACTCCCGCCTGGCGAAGCAAAAAACAACAACAATGTTGCTCCTCCTGCCACGCACCCCCAAGGATCCTCTTGCACACCCCACTTTGGAGACCACTGACCTAGAGCATAGGGTTGCATACCTAACCATCTTGGCTAATAGTTATTGCTGGACATAGCCTCCATAAACTTTATTTTTTGAACCCAGTTATAATTTTGGTATTTACAACATCCCCAGCAACAAGTTCCAAAGGTTGACTGCGTTGTATGAAGTACTTTCTTATGTTTGTTTTAAACCTGCTGCCTATTAATTTTGTTGAGTGAGCCCTGGTTCTTGTATTATGTGAAGGGGCAAACAACACTTCCTGATTTACTTTCTCCACACCATTCATAATTGTGTAGACCTCTCTCATATCCCCTTTAGTCATCGGGTGGGGGGAGGGGGAGGAGAAGAGGGGTAATTGTGCAATTAGCAGAAGTAAACTAGCATATGGCTTCTTAAAGGCCTAGTCTCTTAACCCATAACCCAGCTGACCCCGTGGTGACAATCTGTACACTAAATGTTCAAGCAGAGCACCTTGTTACCTGGGCTGGAAAGCGTCGGATGCTTTCCACAAGGTACTGGTAGGACTTCCAATCTCCAGCAATAATCTCACCCAGAACAGGGATAACCTGGAAACTGTACAAGTCATAGAGCCTGCCCAAAGAGACAAAGCACAGATTAACATGCAGACACCAAAATAAAATCTCCTAGGACTAACTTTTTCCTAAAGAGGAATTAGTCTCTGTATATCACCTTTGCTGTGGACTTCTACAGAGTTAAGTGTGTGATAGTGTTTCAAGGGCTTAGGACTCTTTCACGTGTTTTTGTCCCAGCGCAAGAAAAACCCTCGTGTGTGAGATTAAAAATAAAGAGAAAAGAAAAAAATTGACATATTCCAACCTGGAAATAAGGGGGTTGTTGACTTGACTAAATTCCAGACACAGAAATCTCCCTCCTGGTTTCAGCACACGATATGCCTCCTGAAGTGCCTGAGAGAGATCAAAAGTGGATGAACACACTGTAGGAAAGCACCCTCCCTATTATCTCATGAGGATGTGAAACATGGATGCTCCACCTCCTTGGCTTGGGCACAGTCCAAGCAGAAGAAAGACTCTGTTCTGGTTAAAGTCACCAAAAAGTGTTCTGGGATTTTCATAGGGAACTTAAAATATTTAGACTTGGACAATACCACCTATCCACTGTGGGTCTAAAACTGAGTATGCTTTAAATTAGGTAACATTCTCACATAAGTCCCTTTCTGTCAGGCTAAACTCAACCCACTCAGGTCAGAGAGGCTCAATATGGCTGCACATTATTATATTTTTAAATTATATCTGTTGCTTTCGGGAAGAGATTGGCCTACTTTAGGATGATATTAAACATTAGGTATTGCAGCCTACTAGCAAGTATCCAAAGATTCATAATAAGTTTTGAAGCTACATCCACCTTCTTCCTGAAGATGGGAGAGAACACTACAAAACCAAAGCAAAAAGAAGCAGACATGCAGAAAGTCTTTCATCAGTTGTGTAAACAAGTAATTACACTTTAAGGGATTCAAAGCACATCTCAGTACATGGAACATTACATGCAATTACCAGTTTGATCAAAAATATCTTCTCAGGCAGAACAGTTATAACCAATCAATCTCAAAATACCAGGTCCCAATTAGAATCGGTGACATTACTTGCTAGAGTGCTTACAAATATTTTCTAATTTTTAAGTAAGGACTACTCAGAGCTTCCCAGAAAAATGTATGCAAGTATTTATACCATGCTTATCTCCATGGTAAAAATCTGAACCCTATGATGCCCCTAGAAGGGCAGGATATTTATTAACCTCAATTTCTTTTAAATTCAACCAAACTGTAGGGCTATATCCCATTTTCTTTTACACGTGAGAAGTTGAAACAGAGGTTCCCTCAAACAGGAGTGTTTCTTCTTTTCTTGGTGCCCAGAAAGCCCAGGAGAACTGTATATCCCAAGACATGTTGCCCCTGCTTACCTGGTCAATATGAGTTACATTCCGTATTCCAAAGGCAATTGTGTAAACATCAAACTTGTTGTCATTGAAGGGCAGCTCTTCAGCATTCCCAACCACCCAGGACAAGCCTTAAAAAAACAACAACAAAAACTCACATATATACTAGGAGCTGTTCATCCCAGAAAACTTTCAGAAAGACTAGATCTTCTCTCTGTTTTGGCAAAGGTAATACATATATAATAGGGCTGTCAAGCGATTAAAAAAATTAATCGCAATTAATTGCTCTGTTAAACATTAATAGAATACTATTTTAATTAATATTTTGGATGTTTTCCACATTTTCATATATCTTGATTTCAATGACCACACAGAATACAAGAAGTGTACAGTGCTCACTTTATATTTATTTTTGATTACAAGTGTTTGTACTGTAAAAAAACAATAGTATTTTTCAATTAACCTAATACAAGCACTGTAATGCAATCCCTTTATCATGAAAGTTGAACTTACAAATATAGAGTTATGTAAAAAAATAACAGCATTCAAAAATAAAACAAATGTAAAACTTTAGAGCCAACAAGTCCACTCAGTCCTACTTCTTGTTCAGCCAATCGCTCAGACAAACAAGTTTGCAGGAGATAATGCTGCCTGCTTCTTGTTTACAGTGTCACCTATAAGTGAGAATAGGTGTTTGCATTGCACTGTTGTAGCCAGCGTTGCAAAATATGTGCCAGATGTACTAAAGATTCATATGTCCCTTCATGCTTCAACCACCATTCCAGAGGACATGCGTCCATGCTGATGATGGGTTCTGCTCGATAACGATCCATAGCAGTGCAGACCGACGCATGTTTATTTTCATCATCTGAGTCAGATGCCACCAGCAGAAGGTTGACTTTTGTTTTTGGTGGTTCGGGTTCTGTAATTTCTGCTTCGGAGTGTTCCTCTTTTAAGACTTCTAAAAGCATGCGCCACACCCCATCCCAATCAGATTTTAAAAGGCACTTCAGATTCTTAAATCTTGGGTCCAGTGCTGTAGCTATCTTTAGAAATCTCACATTGGTACCTTTTTTGCATTTTGTCAAATCTGCAGTGAAACTGTTCTTAAAACGAACAACATGCTGGGTCATCATCCAAGACTGCTATAACATAACATATATGGCAGAATGCAGGTAAAACACAGAGCAGGAGACACATTTCTCCCACAAGGAGTTCAGTCATTAATTTAATTAACGCATTATTTTTTTAACGAGTGTCATCAGGATGGAAGCATGTCCTCTGGAATGGTGGCCAAAGCATGAAAGGGCATACGAATGTTTAGCATATCTGGCACATCAGTGCTGGCTACAAAAGTGCCATGCGAACATCTGTTCTCACTTTCAGGTGACATTGTAAATAAGAAGCGGGCAGCATTATCTCCCGTAAACGTAAACAAACTTGTTTCTCTTAGTGATTGGCTGAACAAGAAGTAGGACATAGTGAACTTGTAGGTTCTAAAGTTTTACGTTGTTTTGTTTTTGAGTGCAGTTATGTAACAAAAAAATAAAAAATCTACATTTGTAAGTTGCACTTTCAGGATAAAGAGATTGCATTATGGTACTTGTATGAGATAAATTGAAAAATACTATTTCTTTTTTATCATTTTACAGTGCAAGTATTTGTAATAAAAATAATATAAGGTAAGTACTGCACACTTTATATTCTGTGTTTTAATTGAAATCATTATACACCTCTACCCCGATATAACGAGACCCGATATAACACCAATTCGGATATAACGCAGTAAAGCAGTGCTCCAGGGGGGGCAGGGCTGCGCACTCCGGCGGATCAAAGCAAGTTCGATATAACGCAGTTTCACCTATAACGCGGTAAGATTTTTTGGCTCCCAAGGACAGCGTTATATCGGGGTAGAGGTGTATTTGAAAATGTAGAAAAACATCCAGAATATATAATAAATTTCAATTGGTATTCTATTGTTTACCAGTGTGATTAAAACTGCGATTAATCGCGATTAATTTTTTTGAGTTAATTGCGTGAGTTAACTGCAATTAATCAGCAGCCCTAATATATAATTTTTAAATCATACTGTGATTCTTCTTTTTTGCTAGGGAGGACACCTCAAGTTCATACCTGCTACCCTTCAAGGTCCTGCATCATGGCAATTCCCCATCTTCCTCCTCCCCACTGGAGCTAGGCATGCTGTACCCACAGTACTTCAGATTGGGGGAATAAGATGGAACCTACATCTTTAGCATGGCAGAAGAGAGCAACAGCTATTTGGCTGCCCCTATATGTTTTAGTGTAAGGATTCCCTTCTGCAACATTCTCACTATTACAATCACTCTTGGGGATAGTTTTTGCAATGAGTTGTACACAGCCCACAAAACACTGAAAATGTACTCATCTGTATTGATGTCAGAATGAGCTTCGTGACAGAAGGTAAATTGTGGTCATGAATCCTATAGGACTATAGAAGGAAGAATCAAAGGGTGGAATTAAATAATCTTGGATTCATATACATTTTTTAAAAATAGATTAATACTGGTAGGAGCAAATGTCCTGTTCCATCCACAGGTGGGAGTTCCCAAGCTTCATATGGATTTTATGAAATGCAGACATTTCATAAAAAGTTGCCCCAAAACAATATTTCTTTGTTTGAACACACTGGTTATTGTCTCTATTTATCAGCACTGGAGAGTAACAAAAGATTATTATAGTAACAAAGAAGATGATGGGCTACAACTTAAGAGGCCAGACAAGCCAGTGTTTGACCTTTGAGCTCCGCCTTCTGGAAGAAGGCATGAAGTCAGGGTGTAAGGGAGAAGACTCAAGAAGCTGGAACTGATATGAGAGAACAGGCATTTGAAAGCAAAATGATCTTATCTAGTTTCTAAGTCACACACTAGCGTAGATGACCAAGTTACTTCTACGAGAAATCATCAGCTTACTTAAGCAACTACTAAGGCGAGGGTGAGGGGTGGGGCAGGAAATCACAGACATTATTAAAGTCATTCAGTGTTGCACCAACACAATACAAAATGAGCCCTTTACAGGATTCCTTTACATCATTTTACCTACGTTTAGCACATTTTCTTCTCCAGCTTAAAAAAGGAGAAACATTAATTATCTTTTGGTGCTCACCAAAATGTGCAATTCTTTTGAATAAGTCTGGGGAAAAAAATATTTTTACCTTGCTGATTTTTTCTCTGCTTGAGAAACATTGATCTGTTTCCCCAACAGTTATTTCTCTTCGCACTACTTGCACCAATGCGGTAATCAGGAATGCAGGGAGAGCTGGGTGTAGTAATTGGTTTGGGGTATGTAACACTAAAAGTTGTAACTGCTCCCCCAAAAGTTCATCAAGAGGAAATGAGGGAGTTGAAATTCTGTTCACATTTTCAATCAAGTTTTAAAAGTTTCAAAAAGGTACTTCAAATGTTGAGACTGACTGTATCTTCCAGTTACTTTTGATAAATCTTTAGTTTAATTTGAAACAAGGGCTGGTACTAAACAGTGTTTTTAAAGCCAATTTAAAAGTCTTACATAAAATATACCACATTTAAATACATATAGTAAATCTTATTTAAGGAATGTTTCTGTAATTAAAGTGGGAGAGGGCAAACAACTATTCTACAAATACTGTGCATCAAGCACAATTTATTACTTACTTCTTAAATTAATCTTGATTGAAAGGACCAACGTGGTCCCCAAAAGGATATCTAGAGATCACTGAATTACCCCATTGACCTGCAAACTAAATATTTAATACGATTCAGATTCCAAAAGCACTATAACCTATTCTCTGTGGGAGGTATTATCTCTATATAGGGTTGTTGGTTTTTTTTGGACTCATGACATTTTTATTTGCTGCTTTGATTTTTAAAGTATTGCTTATGAGATCTGGGGTGAGGTCAGATTTTTAGGGCCAAACTATCCCGTTTCATACCTATGCAGCTTGACTAAATTCAGTGGAATTGCACTGGTGTAACAGAGCAGTATTTCGCTCACTGGCTGATTTTGAAGGAGAATCAAACACTGGGCTTCAGATTAATCCTCAGACTCACATTTTCAAAGGGATACAAGTATTAAAGAGACTCACTGTGCCTCTATAGAGAGTATAACTCATAGTTGCAGAATTGTCATGACAATTAGCCAGCTCATGTACATCATCTTACTTACCCACTCTTTCCATACTGTTGAGGATAAAGAACCTATACCTGATATTTGCCCATCAGAAAAGTTAGTGCTCCAGGCAAATAAGCAAGTAGAACTTTGGACTAATGCTACATAAGGATTTTTTTAATCTAAGTTTCTATCACTCCGAGACCTACTACAGAAGTGATATAATGCAGGACTTACCTTCAGAGTAGCCAAGATGTTGTGCTTTCTGCTTTCCAACCTTTAGCATTTCCTTATTAATGTCACAGACCACCACTTGGGAACCTCCTGGCAATTTAAGTTCCTCTTCCTGGTAACTCTTAGAGATTTCCTGCCATGATAAATTCTGATGGGATTTCAGTTTCTGTTTGATCTGGTACTCCCACTGGGAACGAACATAATTGATAAACCGAAAGGCGATGTCACCTGTATTAGTTTTGAAAGGGAGATGCAAAATGTGGAATATTTTCTGATATTATAAAAATTAAATATTCAACAGGAAGTTAGGACTTTTAATATTTAGGTAAACTGGAACTAACATGCTCCCTAGCTTTATTTTTTTAGATGAAACATTAACAAGTCAGTTTCCCCCATTACTGTTAGTTGAAACAGAGTTTCTAGAAGTGTAAGGGATGGCTGGTGGATCCCTAGAAGGACTAGATAGCTAGCTGGTGATGCAGGTGCCTGGCCGGGCTCCGGAGTCTTGCTGCCCTGCATGGGCCTATGCTCCTCTCTGGACTTTCCCTTTCCCATACAGGATGTCGGGGAATGCCCTCTCCTGGTGTGCTTCCCCTGCTTCTTAGCAGGTACTGGGGATTGGGACTGGTGCCAAGAGGCCAGTGGCGGTGGCGCACTTCGTACCCATGCTGCTGTGCTCGCTGCAGAGTCTGATCTCGGGGGCTCGGAGACTGGCGCGAGGGCCAACTCCATGAGGAGCGCTTATGTCCTGCTACTTTTTAGTCCTTGGCTGGAAGCTCTTGCAAATGTGACACTTATCACTAATGTGGGCTTCTCCCAAACACCTCAAGCAACTTTGATAAGGGTCGTTGATCCGCACAGGCTTTTTACAGCGATCACAAGGCTTGAAGCCCAGGTCAGGGCATGCCTCGTCCCTGGGCTAAGTCCTAGAGGGGACTATCTAACTTATCTACAGTACTATTTGCTAGTCATTAAGGGAACAAAGAAACTACTTATCTAGAACTATTTACACCATGTGATAGTGGGGGGTGGGGAGGGGAAAAAGGTAAAGAAAACGCTTCCAGCACCATCACTGGCAGTAAGAAGGAACTGAGGGAGGGGGCCAGTGGCGCCCTTATATTGGCGAATATGTACGCCACTCCTGGGGGCACCAGAGCCGATCCTTATGGATACCACTGAGGGAAAAACTTCCCACACTGGTGCATGTGGTGAGCACACACCCCTAACATGGAATGGACATGAGCAACACATCTCAAAGAACAGCAGTTACGAAAGGTAAGTAACCGTTTTTTCTATAAGTGTAATACTTGGCACTTCTAGAGCAGCTTTATCCAAGGATCTCAAGTGCTTCAAAACATTAGAAAACTAAGGGTATGTCGTCAATACCAACATTAAAGTGCTGCTGCAACAGCGCTTTAACATGGCTGTGTAGTTGTGCTCTCCCAGTGCTGTAAAAAAGCCATCCCCATGAAGGGAGTAGCTCCCTGCGCTGGTGTACTGTCTACACTGCCACTTTACAGCGCTGAAACTTAAATCGCTCAGGGGTGTGTTTTTTCACACCCCTGAGCGAGAAAGTTTCAGCACTGTAAAGTGGCAGTGTCGACAAGGCCTAAGGCCTTGGCTACACTTGCAGCTGTACAGCGCTGTAAGTTAAACCTGTCTTTGTACAGCTGAGTAGGGAAAGCGCTGCAGTCTGTCCACACTGACAGCTGCCAGTGCACTATCTTGGCCACATTTGCAGCGGCATTGGGAGCGGTGCATTCTGGGCAGCTATCCCAGCGTTCAAGCGGCTACAATGTGCTTTTCAAAAGGGGCGGGTGGGGTGGAGTGTGACAGGGAGCGTGTGTGGGGGGGGGGTTGTGGGGAGGGAGAGAGAGTGGGTTTTTGGAGTGCCAGACACTGTCAGCACCCTGCCTTGCAAGTTCCGACCTCCCTCCCTCCTCCACCCCTCTCTCACTCACTGAAAGCAAAGAGCAGCTGTTCGTTTTTTTCCTCACAGACCAGATAAGCAGCCGCTCGGAAACGGACAACCCCCCCCCACACGCACTGCTTCTCTCTTCAAGCAAACATTAGCTGTGGGCTTCCAAAGGGAGCCCCCCTGCCTGCCTCTACTCATTCACAGCAAACAGTAGCTGTGTTTGTTTTTTTGATAAGCAGCTCCAGGAACCTCCGAGTTCACAACAAAACAAAGAGCGGCATCACAACAAAACAAGGAGAGGAACAAGAGAGGAAGCTTCACTTAAAAGGATTATGGGGAGTTTCCAGAGGTCAATCACTGCATAATAAGGTTACTCCCCGTTTAAACTGGAGCACCAGCGTCTCAGCCACTCCACAACAGCTGTTATTCCTCTCGGGGAATTGGAGTATCTGCAGCGCTGTAGCCACGGAGATACAGCGCTGTAAGTGCCCTGCCAGTGTGGACGGGGAGTGAGTTACAGCGCTGGGGGAGGCTTTATTGCGCTGTAACTCTCAAGTGTAGCCAAGGCCTAAGACTCAACCCTGCCCCTTGAAGAGCAGAAGTTATCTTCATTCTCCAGATAGGGAAACTGAGGGACAAAGCAGTTAATTACTTGCTTAAGGTCATAGTGTGTGTATGGCAGAACAAAGAATACAACCCAGTATTCCCAACTTCAGGCCCCTTATTTAGCCACCAGACCAGTGGTCCCCAAACTTTTTATGTTGTGTCCCCACTTACCCGTAATGTAATCTGTTTGCGCCCCCTAGAGGACTGAAGCTGCGGCTGGGAGCCAAAGCTGGGACTGGGGCCAGGGCAGAGCAGGGCTGGGTGATGCTCCCTCCCTGCTAAGCCTCCCCCCCCAAAATGTTCCTCCACGCCTTCCTAGGGGGCATGCCCCACAGTTTGGGGACCACAGCACTACACAGCGTTCTCTAGAAAATCATGTAAATGTTGTACTAAGTGCAGCTATAATTTCTATTGTCTATACTGTACTTATTTTCCATTTTCATCTATAGGTAGATGAATTTCTGCTCTCCATTAAGGAATCATTACTCCAGCAAATAGTATTCCTTAATAGTAGTACTAGAAATAAAATGGAGTGTACCTGTCCCTCCAGCAACATCTAACAGCTGAGTTCCTGGGTAAGGGTTCATTTGATGCAGCAGGATATCTTTCCAGAGCCGATGAACCCCCAGACTCATTGAATCATTCATTATATCATACTTCTTGGCCACACTTTCAAAAACATGGTAAACTGAAATAAAATTATAATGCAATACATGTCACTTTGAGGTAGCAAGGGGTTGCATGCCACTTAAGTTCACTTCTGTGTATTCAGTGTCCTCTTCCTACGTCTATACTAACACATGGCCCCGTAAAGTCTCAGGCAAGAATCCTATTTTTTTAATCTCATTAGTTAGATTATCATACTTCACAAGATTATCATATTTCACAAAGTTTATATTTTGTTACATGCATTTACTTTCAACACATTCCTACATTTTGCCACATTCCCAATCTAGAAAACACCATGTGAACGAAGTGCAATTTGTTTGAAAAGTTATTTATAGATGGATTACCTGAAAGCATTCAGGTAAGCATCAATTTGCTAGGAAATTCTCATCCCTCAGTCAGCTCTCTCAGACAGCTAATCCTTGAGCTACAGAACGCACCCATTTATTATAGGTTTAAATGAGCTATTATTTGTATTAGGATAGCTTTAACAAGTTCCAACCAAGATCAGAGATCTGTTGTGCAAGGCAGTGTTCAGGTACAGAGCAAAAAACACAAAGGGCTCTCATTATAAATGACCGGACACAGGGAGAAGAAAGAATATATGGAGAGAGCAAGTGACTTGCCTTGGAGCTGGGGGGTGTTTCACCAGGAGATCAGCGACACAGCTGGAAACAGAACCCAGGTCTCCTCGGTCCATTTTGTTTCACAATAACTGGACCGCACTGCCTCGTACACTACACCCGTCATTGGGGTATTTAACGGTCCCGCAGTCTCTTCCCATCTGCCCCTCCCCAGAGTCTCCCCATTCTCCCGCTAGATCCCCGTCCCAGTCGCCCCGCCCTGCTCCTGCCCCCCGCTCACCTTTCTCCCCTTTCTCCGTCTCCGACACATTCTGGAACCCGAAGTGCGTCTCCCCCTCCGCGACAAGGCACCGCGCCCCACTGAAGAGCCCCCGACCTATAGACAGCAACTTCCCGTGGCGGCGGCTATGCAGAGCCCTACAGCCAACCGCGCCGATGGAGGCCGCCATCTTTAGTAGCGGCGTGAACTTTGCACTCACAGAACGCGTCTGCGAGTCACGTGACTCTTCACGCCCCGCCAACGGGAAGCCCGCCTGGAGAGGAGTAAATAAAGCGCGTGATTCTTACCTGCCCGACGGCAGGGAGGGCGGGTTTTACTATGTAACCACCACCCTGAAGCTGGGACCGCGGAACGTGCTGCTGGGGGCCGAGGCTCGGGGCTCCCGAGGGAACAGGGGCCTGGTATCTCTGGTGCCAGTGGCTCGCTCGCCTCCTACCCAGAGAAAGGGGCTTTGCAGCGCGACCCCGGATTTACCGCCCCTCGCGTCTGCCCCGTGACCCCGCACCGCGACCCCAAACCCACCGCCTTTCGCGTCTCTCTCTCCCTCATCCTCCCAGCTCCGCACCGCGACCCCAAACCCACCGCCTTTCGCGTCTCTCTCCCCAACTCCGCACCGCGACCCCAAACCCACCGCCTTTCGCGTCTCT